>NC_090932.1:615493182-615803705 GCF_040938575.1 Ambystoma mexicanum | reverse complement strand
AGTCCAAATATTTCAAAGTCCTGTCCCGACGGCACGAGGATGCCTGGAGAGCTCCTTGAATACAGAATACAGAATCCAGAATCCAGGACACCTATCCCGATGGCACGAGGATGCCTAGATGGATTAAATCCCAAACAGCAAGCATTTCTAGTCTTTTCGTGTTCCTCCATGTGTTGTTCCTGGTATGGAGATAAGATGGATAATATCTGCCGTTTAGGTGCAGTAGGAGATGTGGGGTGGAAGATGCAGGAAGAAGTAGAAAGCAAGGCAATAGGCAGTCCGTTACACAAAATGGCTTAGACAACGTGCCAGCAGTAACAGGGATTAGAACGTATGGCAAAGGCAGTCCGTTATTCAGAAATGGGTTTTTAACATGCGAGCAGCAACAAGGATTAGAATGTGTGGCAAAGGCAGTCCGTGATTCAGAAATGGTTTTTTTCAATATGCGAGCATCAGCAGGAATAAAAACATGTGGCAATGGCAGTCCGTGATTCTGAAAGGGGTTTTTCAACATGCGAGCAGCAGCAGGGATTAGAATGTGTGGCAATGGCAGTCCATGATTCAGAAATGGGTTTGTCAACATACACGGAGCAGCAAGACCAGAACGAAGGAACAGGAGGGCTGAGGCAAGGCAATATGGGAAATGTAGGAGTCAGAAATGCAAAAACGTAACAAGCAAAACAGAAAGCAGAAGTCCGAAAGCACTTCAATCAGAAGCACCGGGCTCACTCTGGGGGCAGGCTTTATTTTCCCGATGTCACCTGTACCGGCATCACGTGTGCATTAGACATGAGCTTTCTTTTGGCATGGCGACATGTGGAGAGTACCTTTGATCGTTGCCATGGTCACCGGTATTGGGCTAAAAATTTAGCTCTCTGCTGGAGTGAATAAGATGATGACAACCTGGATATTTGAGAGGGTAATTTATCTGTATACAAGGTTACTGTCGGAGAGGAAGTTCTGGTAGGACCTTTATTCAGATCCTGTGGACAAGTTTGTTGATTCCTGACAGATACGCCAGACATGGCACCTTCATGAGACATTCTTTTAGCCTAGCTACCGCTTCACTCTGCTCCTTTTCCCACTTCCAGGGTACATCCTGCTTTAATAATCTGGTTAAAGGTTGTGTAATCTCTGCATAGTTTTCAATTAATTTCCTATTAAACTCTTCAATACTTTCAAATTAGTTGGATCTTTCAACTTATGTATTGCGTCCACCTTTTTCTTTTGTGGATTTAACCCATTCTCAGTCACCTCATGACCTAAGAAGTTCACTTTCTTCTTACACCATTGTGCTTTTTGTAAAGATACCTTGGCTCCCGCCTTCTGCAACTGGCCAAGCACATGTTTTATCTCATTGAAATGACTTTTCTGATTCGCCTTTTAATTAGCACATCATCTACACGGACTATTGTCTCCCTTTCTGCTGCATCTGGGAGCGCCTTCCTCAAAAATATTCCGAATTCACTTCCACTATTGACATATCCAAAAGGTGTCCGGGACCATACATATAGGGATTCGTCAAAAGAAAAGTTTTGGATATCTTCAGCGTAATTTGTAAAGAAGAAGTCAAGTTCTTCCAATTTCCTGCCTAAGGGGACAATATATATATTAAAAAGCAAGCGAGGAACTCCATATAGAATGGTTTCTATGTCTGATGATGAGTCACCCCAACAAACTCTTGACTTGCAGCCTTTCAAAAATGATTTTATCCAGATAATGGCATTCTCTGAAAGGGCACCCACAAGGCACATCTATCCAGCAATATTTTATGATCGAGCAGATTGAACGCTGCCGATATATCTAATAATACCAGCAGGTCCAATCTGCTTTTCTCCAACATGGTCAACATTTGCATCTGGAGATCCAACAGTGCACTCTCAGTCCTGCGGGTGTCTAAAACCTGAATTGTTTCTTGTGCAATATACCCACAGTTTCTAGGTGAAGTTGGAGCTGTATGGAAGCAGCTTTGTCTATACATTTTAATAAAAAATAAGGTGTTTGTAATAGGATGCAGGTTAGCCGCGTACTTGGGATCTAGGCCTTCCTTTTTTTAAAGCAGGGTCACTGCTACATCTTTAGGAACTTATGGAATCTTACCAAAATTAAAAGTAGCATTTGCAAACCTACATAAATATGGGGCAAATATTTCTCTGTGATGGGAGAGATTCTCCTGGGCAGCTAGTGGGATTCATTGTTTTCAATGTATTTATGGTATCTACAATGGTGATCCTTAAAAAACCCAAACCCTCATTGTTATGAATAGTTTTTTTTTCCAAAAGCCTTGCAAAACTGTGGCGTGTGCACTCGTGTCAATCATTGCACAGTTATAGAAGCATAATACTTGTCCTCAACTTGTTCCAAGACCCACAGAAAGTGTGAATTTGCTGATTTCAGGACTCACCTTTCTTAGCCACTTTTCACTCCTTGCTAAAAACATGGGCAGGTGAAATTATATTATATTTTTCCCTCCTTTTTATCAATTTCATTTTGGATTCCTTGGCCTATATTCATGGGCTCAGAACTCATCTGGACAGTGGCAACTGACAGTTCCCTTCTACCGGGACTACCAGTTTTCTCACCACAGCCTTGTGGCTGAGTTTTTTCACAAGTGCCACACGGCTGCCTGTCATTTTCTGGCAGATGACACTTATCTGAGTTTTGCACAGTGCCTGTCCTTTCGGTCTCTTGGAAGATTTGTGGCTCAACATACTCCTCAGGTGACTGGCCTGCACCCTCCTTTTGAACTACCATTTTTCCTGTCTGGATTTCAACAGTATTCTGACTATCAAGGGAGGATATTTTAACAGCTAATCCTACCAGTTTATCAAGTGTTATATCTTCACATAAAATGTTCTTTTAAGTCTGTCTCTCTGTTCTTTAGGTTTTTCTCGTTCATTTTCTCCTTTTTGTTCTTCATCTGCACCCACTTCGATAGTCTGGTTCAACTCTAAATTGAACCACACCTCCTTTTTGTGTGTGTATCCCTTGTTTCATTTTCATTTGTTGGTATTTTTATTTTTGGATCAGCAAACAATTCACAACCGTTACACAAAACTGGCTCATGAGCTTCTGTTTTTTTGTTATTATTGCAGGGGCTACTAAATAGTCACTTGTTGTAAGAATACACAAGATCACTCCTATGACATTCTGCACCTTCACTTGGCTGCTGTTTTTGAACTGCACAGAGTTTTCCTATTAGATCAGACAACATTTTAACTTGGGCCTCTAGTCATTGAAATCGGTCCATGTCCCTGGATTCCTCTCTTGGCAGCCTTGGCAGACATTGGTTAAATTCACCCTGATTGGGTCTTTTCTGGTACCTCTCAGGAGATTGATTTCTATTTGAGTTGTTTCTGAACTCATGGGCCATAGGAGGTGGGGAACGCAGTGTGACCATTCTTTGACTGTCGTCGACTGATGGTGGTGACTGGTTATAATGGCGTGGGACATAATTCATATTTTGTCTATCTTGGTGTGAACTGTCCCCTATGCTGATTTCTATTTTGAATGAATCTATTCACATACGGTGGTCTTTCTTGATGTCCATATATCATGGTGTTAAGGTCAAACCTGCTTTGCGCCCCCAGTTTCTGGTATGGGTCATTGTTCCTTTGATTTTGATTGTTTTTCATGCCTGAATTCTCAGGTCGTAATCCTACCCTAGGGTTATCACCCAAATATCTAGGGCTAATGGAAGTCTCTATTGCTCCGGTTATTTGATTGGAACATAGGGGTTTGGGATGGCGTCCTCTGTGGTGGCGCGCCCCTCCGGTTAGGTGTCATGTTGTTCCTTGCATGAGTTTGGCCTGATTCAAGTAGCATTTTTGCAGAATTTGTCTCCATTATTGCTGGTGTGGATTCTTTAGATTTTGATTTTGTCTCTCTATTCCTGGACCCTTCCTCTCTCTGACAGTAGATTACCTCATACAGGATTCCCTTGGGATTCCCTTGTCCCTTGTTCTACAACCCACTCTAATTATTTTTCTCTGTCAAGCTCCTGAATTAACTGTGATATAATGTATTTTTGATACCATAAAAGTATGCAGTCTTAAATTCTGCAGAATGAGGGCTAAAAGATACATCAAAACAGGAAAATGCTTTTTTAAATTCTTGTAGGAACTGGCGAGGTGACATGTCTGGCTTGGCTGTCTTTGCATACGCTGCTTTCCTAGCCTCTTGCATCGACTGGTAAGGTGAGAAGTGATGTCAAACCTCTTTCTCAAAGAATGCCCATGGCAGGTTGTTCTGCTCATTGAGTCCCTGAATGACGATAACAGTTGCAGAATCCAGCGTTAGGTGAAAGTATTGTCTATACTGTTCCCTAGGTGTACCGTTTCTATATGGTCTTCTATGCAACAATCACCTCCCTTTTTGGAATCAAAGATGGATTTCCTTATTTGTATAGGGTTACTTAATGCATTCTGGGGTGCATTATTCTGTTGCTCATTTCTTTTCTCTGTTGGGTAGGGCTGATGATAACTGCCGGAGGGTAAATCAAACCCCCCGAATGGGCCACAATCAGGCCTAGCCACAGGTATAGCTATTGGTATATTGTTCCATCGGGCAGGACTGTGGCTGATCTCAATTTCATTAAATTAGTGCCTTGTCGCCTTTCCTGAGATTTAAAACAAAATATTTGCTGTTCCAAATCTTTGCACCGCTTATGAAGTCGGTCTGCCTCCTGACAAAGGTTAGATTTATCATCACTAATCTTATTAATCACGGCTCGCTTTTAATTTATTTGCATTTGGCACTGATTAAACTTTCTGTCCTTCTTGTCATTCCCCGCTAGCATTTTAACCATTTCTTGTTCTACAGCATGACATTGTTTTTCTTCTCCGTGTTATTCTTTTAAAGCATTTGCATCTCCAAAATGGTATCATCCTTGTCTTGTCTTATTGCATCTATGACCCCTTTTAGTTGCATCAGTTCCTGTTCACGCTTTTGAAACTGACTTTTTTTCGGAGATAGCTGCTTATCCTTTTCACCAGATTTATACTGCATATCTGTGTTATATTGCTCGAATTCCGATTTTAGACACTGGCCCTCATTACAACCCTGGCGTTAAGGGGTTAACGGCGCCGTAAAAGGTGGCGGTGCCGTTAACCCCTTAACGCCTGATTACGAGGTCCCTTTGCGGGTTGGCGATTTTAACGCCTGCTTTTTGCAGGCATTAAAATCCAACCTGCAAAGGGAACTTGGTGCTAAGTACGGTGCCGCAATTTGCGGCACCGTACTTAGCACCTTCCCCATTTCCATTGAGCCTTATGGGGCAAAAATGGGCATGGGGAATGATCGCCCCGCCAACCTCGGAATGGGGCAGTAATTCCCCATTCTGCCATGGCGGACGGGGTAAGTTACCGGCATGGACCATGGTGCTATTAGCACCATGGTCCACCGCCAGGGTTGTAATGAGGGCCACTGTATTTGCTCACTTGCATCATCCAAGCTGGTCTGTAATTTATTCATTATTTCAGATTCAATATCCTACAGTCCTAAAGACCGATTTAAGAGAAACAAAAGCATGGTTCGCAGATAATCATATTATGCAATCTTTTTCTGCATTCTTGTCTGAAGCCCTGAAAACTCTTGACAGGCAGACCTGTACAATACTCCATTCTCCAAAAATACTCTGCAATGACTAATTCTGCACTTCTTCATATATGATGTTTCTGCACAAAACTGCATTTTCTGATGACCACAGCCCATAGGAAAATAACTTTGTTCTGAGCTGGCAAGCTACATTGAGGTACTCTGCTTCAATTTGTGCCATAATGACACTGTGTGCAATGCCACACTATCACCTCACAGGATTAGTTCCCCTTTGTGTTTTAAGTGCACCAAATGGCTGTGCCTAATACACTTGCCATGTCCAGTAACTGTTTTAAAGTTCCTTCCCACAGGCCAACGCACCAAATTATGTTAGGGATTTTGTCAGGGGGCTACACCTAATCTCGTGGTATTCTCTTATGGTGGTATAGTGGTATGGTGTTATTATGGTACTGCTGCCTCAGATTAATACTGATTCTGTGACAATACTCTAAAAGCTGTCTTTTATCCCGGGTCAACTCTAAAGGAAAATCACCAGACTTATAACACTTGGAATGTTGACAGTGTCACCTGTCACTCCCAGCAACTTATTTACGAGGCTGGGCTATTGCCTTTGGCAGATCTTTCAGCTGTAAACATGCACAGCTGACACACCGCACTCACACACTGTCTAACTATAGAGGCCATAATAAATCAAACAACACAAGCCAAACACCCTAAAAATGTATCAAAACAAGCAGTGATTATTTTGTAGTGTATATTTATCATGGCAAATAAACTTACCGATCATGAAATGCAACATTAACATTGACACAAATATCAGTTTGAATGTGATTAAGCAAAAATAAACAGCAAAGAAAACATTTCAAAATGAACGCAGCTCAATGACAAAATGAAATGTATTTAACCCACTTCGACCTTGGGTCATGATATTTGGCAGGAGCCACGCTTAATAGCAAAAACATGTAACTTCTCAGAAAACCATTTGCTTCACATTGAATTTTCTACATGAAAAGAACCCTTTCTGGCTGTCAGAAAATGCATCCATCCGTACATGCACCTCACTTATCACAGGTATATTCACCTTTCACTCCAGTGAGATTCTTGCACTGTTATCTCCGGACCCCTCTAAATTGGATTATCAGCAAATGTGAGTATTGCAAACTCTGCAAAGCACAGCCGACCACACGAAGGGCACAGCTTGTCTGGCAGGACCTCTGCTTCCCCCAGTGTCTACCGTCCGTCAGCTCAGTCTGCCGTCCTCCAGAGAACCTCTGCAGCTCTGCCCAGCCAGTCTGTCTACACCCACTCTCTCCCTTACCTTAACCCTGTCACTCAACAGGAACTGCCCCTCTATGTTGAACATGCCCACAAAGCTGCCTCTGTATTTTTCCTTCCAGCATGATAGTTTTGCCCAACTTATTTGCAACAATCTCTTCCTCCAGCACACAATAGTGCTTTTCAATCACTGCATTACTCAGTCTCGCAGTTTGTGCAATGTGGATTGAGACCACATAGCCAGTAAAATATCTTTGCATGTATTCATTTCATTGCAGAAAAGCAACTCAATTTTCACATGTCAACTGAGCCTGCTTTGCACTGCTTTATTAAAGACACGTTACCAATTAATGGAGAGGGATGTTAATTTGTTAATTCAGGTTAGAATGTACACAGTACAAACTGGACAGATGGCCTGTTTACCCTGAAGTAGACCACTTTAAACACGTGCCCGCTGCAAGAATGTGCATTTCCATTTGTAATGTGCACCAGTCTGTATTCTCCATATGAATCCCCTTGCCATTATTTACTGCCTCCTCTGAATATAATGTCATGGCTCACTTACTATCTCCACATACAGTATCCCTACATATCACTTGTATGTCCCTTGAGTCAGTGCGGAGTACTTTACATTTCTCACAAATATCTGTTCTCATCCAGTTTGTCATGCCTCCGCTCCATTAGTAAAATATCTATATCTATTGTTGTCATGGCCACAGGCCCCAGAACACAAAAACCACACCATCTTCTTTCCTCCCCTCCCCGACCCTCCCTTACTTTCCATGCTACTAAACTTTTAATCTCCTCCCTTATCTTTTCTCACCTCTTCTACTGCTCCTCCTTACTTTTTGGTCTACCTTCTTCTCATCTTTCCCCCTCAAATCTATCTATCACTCTGCCATCGTACCCTCTCTCTCCTCTCCCCCCGAGACTCCATCTCCGCTTCCTTATCCTCCATTGGCTGGCTCCCCTTTCACTCTCAACTTAAGTTTCATTTTCTCTTCCTAGTCTTTAAATCTCTCCATGATCCTGCTCCCCCTTATCTCTCTTCCCTTCTATCTTTCTACACCCCCTCTTGCTCCCTCCCTTCCGCTGACAACTTCCTCCTCACTGTTCCTCCCTCCCCTTGTGCCTCCTCCCATTTCCGTTCCTTCCAATTCCTGGCCCCCCTCCACTGGAACTCCTTACCTCTCTCAATCCGCTCTATTCCTACCTTTTCCTCTTTCCGCACGTCCCTTAAATCCCTCCTTCTCCATTCCCCGCCATGATATCCCTCCCTCTACCCGCTCCCACTCCCCCCTTACCCCTCTTCCCCCACTAAGCCTCTCCCTTCTTTTGCCCCCACCCCATCCTCACCCTCACCCCTTCCTGCCTCCTCCTCCTGCTACCCCCCTCTCCCTCCTAGCTCAGCTCCACTTCTCTCCCCCTTCCCTCTGTCAAATTTCTCTACATACTGTTTTGTTGACTGAATCAAAATTGTAATTTGCTTCTTTGTTACTGTTATTGTTATATTAAATGTATCCTGTTGTTGTTAATGTGCAGCGCTTTGGTATAAAGTGCTATATAAGCCTAATAAATACAATAATAAATACAATCTAGTGATGGGGACAATGGGTTACTTGACTCACTTATGTCCTTTTGGGATCTATAATCACATGGGCTCTGGCTGGACTCAGTCTTGGCGGCTTTGGCGCCACGCTCATATAGAGATGTGAGCAGGAACACTTTATTTCAGTGCAGGAGTGCTTTTACTTTATTTCAGTGCAGGAGTGCTTTTATTTTACAAGAACTTTCAAGGAGCTGAAAGCCTTTATTCCAGAGAACATCCTCATGTGCTGACTCATCGGGTGTGGCTCCCTAGGCCTGGTCTTCATGTGCTGACTCATCAGGTGTGGCCAGGTGTGGCAGGCAGGCAGAACCTGGTGGGCTTGGCTTCAGAAGCTCAGCTATATAAGCTGCTCCATCCTTAAGGCTGGTGCTTGGCATTACTGTGCACTCGCATGCAACGTGACGCTCACCGCCGCTTGGACCAGGTTACTTACCTTTGAAACCAGGCATTCTCCTGCATACTCACCTCCAGGAAACCGGTGCTTCATCGCTTCATCTCCAGACTCATCTCCTGACATCCAGTGATCTTGATCCCGACGCCGCAGCACCGCATTCCGCATCCACAAACTCAGCCCATGTGAAGAAGAAAAAAGACAAGGTTAGAACATCCGTCCTCGGGCCGCGCCGCTTTTGACCCCTGCGTGCTCCTAGTTAACAACTTACCAGCTACTGTACTGCTGCAGCTTCGTTCCTCATTCCCTGCAGCTGTTGCCTCGAGCTCCACAGCTTCTGGCGGGACGGCATCATCACCTGCAAGGGAATAAACCAAAAGAGCAAACATCAAAAGTGGAACGGACAGCAATACAAGACAACAAACTTTACAATAGAACAAAAACAGATGAGGAAAGACAAAGGCAAACAGGAACACTTACCTGAAGTATAGTGGCTTAGTCTCAGCAGGACTGGACAACCACATGCAAGGGACCAGTGAAGAAACTCGGTCCACATCATAGAAGCGCCCCTGCCAGAAGCAGCAGGACGGAGTGCTCGCCAAAACTAATCAACAGGTGCAGTCCCGAGAAGCATCACCTATTACCACCAGTCACCACATAAGCGCAGAGGGCGAAGTCAGACCCGAGTGACCTCACCCACGGGAGGGCTGCAACCGTGCCCCAATGCCTCCGCAGAGACACCAGGTGAGAGTAACAATTGTCTGGAATCGCATTCACATTTGATTTTGTATGCATGGATGTTAGTGTAATGAAACATACGTTAGATATTATATTTGGAATGAAACAGTTGGTTAGACACAACAGGCAGATTGCATTTTTCTTTCAGTAGACAAGCTGCCTGCATTCATTTGTAGAGTTGTGTCATTGGGAGTAAGGGGACCAACTTTAAGTCATTGGTCCTCATTACGAGTTTGGTGCTAAAATAACAGAAATACTGGCATGCCGTTGCTACTGATACTCGCAAGCACTGCTTGCGGAATCAACGGCTGATTCCGAGCATGCTTTGCCTTAGCAAAAGGCATGCTGGAAATGTTAGTAGCGGCATACCGGTAATGCTCTCCAAAACCCACATAGCGGCACCATCAATGCCGTTGATACCGATCCCGGCATCATCAATCTGTAGATACCGAAGATGCGTCATCGCGCCGGAACGGGAAATGCACCGGTGGCCATCTTTAAAAACACACTCCATTGCAAACCTCCACATACAGGAGTTGGCCAGAGCAGCTGAGTGTCAAGGAGCATTAAAGGACATGTCTGGGACGCAAGGACTGTCCGACGCCACAAACCAGGGTTCAGCGAGCAAGAACTGAACATGCTGGCTGGGACCCTTGTGGACAATGAGAATGAAGTCTTTGGAGGTGACCTGCACAGCTACGCAAAAAGGAAAGTCGCTAGCAAAGTGTCAGCAGTGGGCACCACACTGAGGACTGTAAGGGACTGCAGGAAAAGGTGGGATGAGCTGCATCTCAGAGTACGCAACCTACAAGCAGCAGAGCACCACTGGAGGCGACCGATATTCACCCCTGAAACTCCACACATGGGAGGAAAGATGTGCATCCATCATGAACATGGACAGCATAGAGGGTGTTGGAGACACCGAGCACGGTGCAACAACATCAGGAGATTCCGGTGAGTGACCAAGACTAACATCCCATATCCAATAAATGTACCCTCATTGCCAATTGTTCCTTGCGCATGACAAGTCAGTGCCACCAGATACCTGCCGCCCTGCAACACACCAACCAGACCCTTCTACTGTAACATCATCCCACTGTGAAGAATGTCAACAAGCACTGCAGACACACACCACGTGTCCCATACAATGCAGACAGACCCACATCACCAAGCACAACATGGCCCCTGTGCAATGTGTCCACATGGCCCTATCAGCCCCAGTCCAAAATGCATGCACCATTGCCACCGGTCACAAAAATCCCCCCCTTTGCCCTTCCTGCAGATGACACATCAATGCCCCTACCTACATGAGCATATCCCTTCCCCATTACAGGCAGACCCCACATGTCCACTATCCATGGCTGCATGTACACAACACCCTGTGCAGTACCCAACAGTAACCCATCCAACATGCACATTCCAAAGCGTCCCAGCACTGCTCCACCACCCCACTCATGTGTGCAGCATGATACGGGCCACACCATGAGCACAAAGATGCACATGACATTGAATTGTACAAAGTGTGATGCCTGTCACATGGATTTTGACACAACAAAAATGGTCTGCTGCACTGTCGCCCACAGGCACCTCATCAGACAGCGAGGGCGAGCTCGCTACTACACTGGCAACCACCACTGCACGTCACCACAGTAGGAAAAACACTCCAAGCAGCCAGGGTCCTGGAACCATCGGCAGCAGACATGAGGCCACGGCCTCAACTGTACAACCACCCAGCCACCACCGCACAACTGCCAGCCTTAAGAAGAAGGCCAAAACACCAGCAGGCAGGCAGCATCAGCACGGCCCAACATTGTGGCAGATACAGCATGTTGCCCCAGTACACCAGGCATGAGACAAGCGCCACAAGAACCTGAAGCGGTGTCACTGCAAATGGACATTGAGGAACAGCCACCTTCACCATCCCTGAGCATGCCTGCTGATCCTCTATCCCCAATCCGAAGCATGCCAGAACTTGAGGATTCTGGTACACCCACTCCTACACCAGACATGGGGAGTCCAAGGCCACTGTCCCGGAGACAATGCCAATGTCCACTAGGAACAGGTCCCTGTATTCAGCCCATCAGGCCCCTGCAGCCCACCACCCATGCCAATTGCCAGACTCTGCCACATCCGCGACATCGAGGCCCGCCTCAGCCGGACCGAGGAGCAGCAGGAGGCGATACATGTCCTAGTGAACCGGTGCCTCACCGAAGCAGAGGTAACGCGGCAAACAATACAGGACAACACCCGGAAAACCTCATGGATGCTAGGCCGGGCAACTGAGGCGGTATACCAACTGGCCAGAAGGGTGCGTGAGGGCAATGAGGCCATGGCCGAATCAATCAATTATTTGAAAAATTAATATTCCAGTTCAATTTTGATTCCTCAATAATAGGGAGGGCTAGTTCATAGCTGACACAGCCCACCTCAACATCGAATTCAGTAGGCCAATAAAAGCAAAGAAGGGTGCTCTGGTATGTGTGACAACGTGAATGGAACTTATCACAAACCCTCTTGAATCCAAATTGCTTTGTCAAATGATGCTATTTGGGAGGAGGTTTATGGGTATTTAAGCTAAAAAACATGGGCTAAAAGGAGAGTTTTAGAAAACCAGTGAAGAAGCCAACCCAACAGAAAAAAAGCAGATTGGATAACAACTGGATGTAACTGAGGGCCCACCTTCTCGAAGGGGGATTTTCCCACATTGGATTGAATGCAGAGGCCATTTCCCGTGAGAGGGATTCTAGGAGTAGATTCACAGACTGAAAGAACGTGTTTACTATAAAAGTTGTGTGAGACCAGTCAGTTTCTCTACCTTTTCTGTGCTTTCTAGAGACAAACATATAAGTGAGTACCATGACTTTTCATTATTTTGATACTTTTCCCAAGACGTAATTAAATAGCAGATAGCATGTTATAGTATTTTGGGAGCCCTGTTTAAGCTCCATATCACTGAAGCAAGGGGCATATGTTTTGTGATCTATATATAACATTGAAACCATAGATATCATGATGATATGCATACTGTACAAAAATACAGAGGAAAAGGCTGACATGTTCACACTCTGCATGATTGCAAATTGATTGTTTCAGCAAAGACATCATGACATCCATATTAGGTCAGCCAAACTCCCTTTGGGACAGCTGCATCTAGTGCCGCCCCTAAGCCAGTTTCCATACTGCGCAACGTAGGTATTCAAATGGACACATATTTTGCAGGTAAATACTGTAAAACACCCTATTGAGGCCACACAGGACTCCCACATTAAGTATTCGTGCTTATGCTGAATGCTCCTCGTCTGTGGGAGTCCCCTGCCCACAGTATGGTAGTGGATGGCATAGAGCTGTGAACCATTGCATGATTTCTGAAATGGAATACCAAGCTGCAAAGAGCACCTTTTGTTTGACGCTTATCTGCAGACCATTGATTTTAGGCTGTACAATATCTTAACTAGCTCACAGGTTGCAACGCATAATTGATACATGTATGGTGTTCCTTCATCAAAATGCTTTACTTTGAATAGATTAGAATGGAGGGTGTGGGTGGAGGGGGCAGGGGCACAAGGCAGGTAAAAGTCTGGAGCTTTATTGTTTCATAGATTACCATGTTGAATACAGCCATACGTACTTGCTGGTTCTATCTGGAACTATTGACATTTTGCATCCTCGATAGACAAAACGTCCTCATGTGTAAAGGTGGCAACACCTTACAAGAGGCCAGAGGTGTTATCCGGTGCTGCGAAGGAGGTTCACGTCATCATATCAGTGGGGCACCACAGTCTGAAAGCTGGTCCCTATGCCAAGAAGAGCATTTACACTTCAGAACAATATACCTATAGAATCATACAGCAGATGGATGCTATCAACTACAGTGATAAACACCACTGATGGCTGCTGAGTGACTTTTGAAAGACAATGGGCCTCACTACAAGTGAGGCGGTAAGGGGTTAACGGCGCCAGTAAAGGTCCCGGCGCTGTTAACCCCATACGCCTCATTACGAGGTTCCCTCGCGGGACCCGCTTTGGGCGTCTGGTCAGACTAGACGTCATTTGCGGGTCCCGCGAGGGGACCAGCATGCTAACAACGGGCCCGTCATTAACGGGCCCGCTGTTAGCATGCTCCCCATTCCCATTGAGCCCTATGGGGGCTCCAATGGGAATGGGGAGGGTCCGGGTTCCCTGAATGGGGAAATACCGGGCCCTCCAAAGTCGGATTTGGCCCGGTATTTCCCCATTCAGGGACCACGGACCCGGACCCGAGTTTGGAGGCAACCATGCATGCTACCTCCAAACTCGTAATGACGCCCAATGTCTTCTTCCACTCTCATGGGCCAGATTCAAGGGCTGTGTAGAGGGGAAGAATAAAGGGAACTACTGTATACCCAACAGAAAATATCAGATCCTCTCTCCCCTCATCCCACTGCTACCCATAATTCAAACAAACAAAATAAAAAAAGGTCAGCCCAAAACTGCATATTTCAGTTAAACGGTGTATTTTTGTAGTACTCGTAGTAATTACACATTTACACTGTATGTAGAGCGGGACCTACACAATTGCATTAAGTATCAAGAAGCTCTGAACTTGGGCAGATTATTTTGATTAGGCCGGCGTCATTGCACAGTCTGCAATAGGTGTGCACAGCTAACAAGTCATGAGGCTATTTGCTACCCCAAGCATACATAAGCTCTGACCCCTTATTGTCTGCCTGCACTTTGATACGTATTTTTGGGACATGAAAACAAGAATATTCAAAGAAAATAAATGTACAAAAAAGAGGAATGACTGGAAATGAGATTCAAACCCAGCCCCATTGCTTGCTCCCTTATCGAAGGCCAGCTGGCATTCAGCACCACCTCACTGCCAACGCTATGCTCATAAAGCCTGTACAGCCATGCATAAGCATGAAGACAGCGGAATATGGTACCAGGTCAAAACCCTGCGCATGAGCAGCGCAGTTTGCATCTAGCACCGCCCCATAAAGAGAGTGGGGAGGTGCTATTAATGTCTCTATTTGGCCTTACAGTGAGGGTAAAATGAAATAAAGGCCACCCACAGAGACAATGGGCTAGATAGCATGGCAATTAATGCATTGCATGTTGGCTAATATTATAAATATCGATGACAAGCATTGTATATGGGCAATGGACATCAAACAGCAGGCAAGAGGGGAGCAACAGGAATCCAAACATTACAGCATCAAAGTCCCCTTCCAAACATTTTTCAACCATGCCTAGACAACTCAAAAGTCTGACAATCAATATATCCCAAGGTTTAATGGCATTGCCCGCGCTGCTGCTTATTCATCTAGCACCTGACTTTATTCATTAGGGACAGACTTGAATTGTTCCCGTTATATACAAATATCGGAACCTTTGTTATTATTACTACTCACGGCTTGAGGGAGTCTTTTCTTTACCAGCTTCTTCCCTCTGTTCTACGGACTCTAGCATCATGGCACCCATCCCCACTCTAGCTTCCATGATGGGAGGTTAAAGATGCTACAGCAGGACTGAACCTGCCACGCTTATTACTCCTAGATGACATATTAGGCTCACTTATCCATAGTAGATTTTCTTTTTCGAAGTAAATTATAATACTTTTCCATTCACGAATATACCTGTGGGCTCCATCAGCTGCTAATTCTTTTAATTTGTTTTCATTCAAACAATCGTTATGTTTAGTTTTTTCCCCTGGGCAATTACTATTCATTGGCCTCTTAAAATACTTTATATATCATCTAAGCATTTAAAAATCGTAATCCGCACAGTCTCTCGTCTGGGCACTGCCTCACAGGAAACAATGGCCAACAGTATTACCTTTCAAAGGTGGAGTTGCTTTTTGAAGTGTTTTGGTTTCTGATTTGTGTCTTTTGCACGCTTTTCTTCAACAGCTATTGTTTGATGTGGATTTACCCAAAGGAGAAGTGATGTTGGCCACAGGATCCAGAAAAGCCCCCACACATCTCTCGGACAAACCCTTGGTAAATCCTGTTCCAAAGGTTCAGATGTTGGACCACTCAATAGCCATTGCATACACTTCTCACTCCCAGGGGACGAAGAAGAGTCCACTGGCAGTACAGTGAGGTTAGCATCAGGTCTTGCAGTTGAGGGAAAGGGTTCTAAACACACGCTGACGTAGGCTTCTGTTTGATTTATCTGCGCTTCCAAAGACCCAGCAATTTCTGTAGCAGATGTCAAAGGGTCCTGTGGCAAGTATCAAACTTGCATGACCATTTATATGACGGACATCTCCTTCCATCTACAGGCACTTAATCTAGTATTGCACTGCAGATGCAGCATGCGGTAGGTTCACAATTTGTGAAGGTTAACTGTCATGTCTTTGCTTGTTTAACCCCATATCATGGGTCCAGAAACCAACAAAAGCAAAAGGGTCATGGAGTAAATTTTCATATCATGATTGCATTGCTCATGCACCTCTGAACTGGAGGTGAACTTCCACTGCTAGCAACTTAGAACTGTGCTGTGCAACTTAGCTGTAATTGATTATTGAGAGGGGGGGGGGGGGGGGGGGGGGGAGAGAGAGAGAGAGAGAGAGAGAGAGAGAGAGAGAGAGAGAGAGAGAGAGAGAGAGAGAGAGAGAGAGAGAGAGAGAGAGAGAGAGAGAGAGAGAGAGAGAGAGAGAGAGAGAGAGAGAGAGAGAGAGAGAGAGAGAGAGAGAGAGAGAGAGAGAGAGAGAGAGAGAGAGAGAGAGAGAGAGAGAGAGAGACACTCCAGGAGGCTACTGGAAAACACAACCAATACAAATTAAACAGCATCCTGGGATTCCATGCCGAGGAACACATAGAGAATCAAGTGCAAAAAGAGGGATTTTTCATTGCATGCAGTTGAAACAAAGTGAACGCGGGGTGCATTGGCGTGTCATAGTATGTCGGTGCTGCAAAACAGCCCTGCAGATCATATGATATCATAGGTATGATATGATAGGTTATTTATAACACGCTTAACACACACAAGTTTCTAAGCGCGGACCCGGGGTCGAACCTGTGGTGCTCGGTGTCGTCTTGCTTCCAAGGCGAGCATGTTGCCCCTGAGCTATCCTCCCGAGACAGTGCTCTTCATAGTGCCTGTAAAAGAATACCTCCGTTCCACACAAATCTCAAACTGATCCGGATTCCCAAACAATGAGTGGGTTAGCAACGAGCCCTAGATGTAAAGTCGACTCTGCAGACACCAACAAATGGCGTCACAGAGAGCCAGCCTTTGATTACTCTGAAATAAGCTCCATCACAGACAATGGGCAAATGAGATCTGTATCAAAGCTAGACGGTGCCATGTACGAAACCTTTCCCTGTATCCCTTATGTTTCTGGACATTTGTCCACATGAGGATTCCATATAACTTCTGGACAATTGGTCCTGTGGAGAATCAAACAGAACCTTCTGCAGCACTCTACGCTGTCACCATGATCAAGCACCACAACCTGTAGCGCACACTGTTGATCTAGGGATAATTTCCATAACATTTCACTATTTGTTTAAAAACCGGAAGGTCTTTTTTTAGGGGTTTTCATGGAGAGATTAACTGAAGCATGCTCGCTGCAAAATGTTGCTTAGCTGCGTGTTTCGGGCAAAACCAACAAAAAAGTATTCCAATAGTTACAAAAGGGAATCATAAAGTGCTTCTATAAAGTAATATGTATGCTTCCACTGCAAATTTGCATCCAATACTTGATATGTGTATCAAATGAAACATCTATTTATTGTATCTTCCCATACGCGCTTGTGTGTGCTTTTTAGTTTTGGCTATTAGGTAGCGCGGAAAGCACCACCTATAAAGCCGAAACTATTGTCATTAAAATAAGAGCTTTAACATAAGAGCGTGAAATAGGGGCTTTAAATGTAAAGCTTTTCAATTAAGTCTATAGGATTTGCCTACCTTTCCCACCCATTTTCCCTCCAAACACACCTCTTTTCGCACTCTTTTGGCTGAATTTGTACTGTGTGGTGAATTTGTCAGCCATTTTTTCTTCCAAAATGGTGGCCGCCATATTTTAATGTTATTAAAAAGTTATTTGACTTGATTGATGCTTTAAAATATATTTACTGCAGCTTTCAGTTATATTACTCATTTTACCTTATTTATTTTTTAAATAAAGAAGGTACTATACTAGTTACATTTTGGTTTAAAATGGTTCTGAAAATGCCAATTTACTGATTTTTGGGGGTTGCTCCAGTGTTTTGAGATGTAAGCAGTAGCTGATGGGCAGTCCAGTTTGTTATTGATGTCACTATTATGTGATTGGCTCTCAAGAACATGCTTTTTTCCACACAGCATTTTGTTTAACCAACCAGGGCTCTGGGGCTCTAGGGCTGTAGTGAGTCAGTCAACTCGATCTTGAGTCACAGTAGTGACATTCCAATCAGGGCCGATGCTGGACGTGTGCCGTTCCCTGCCTCCGTCGTTCCCTCTGTTGCAGGATGCAGCGTGGGCCTCTTCTTCCAGCCTCCCACCACGCCTCGGGCTTGACCTCCTTCGCCCTATGCATCATTGTACGTGCATCCACCCTCTGTACCAAGGACATCTGTCAGTCAGCTCTCCTTAAATAGCCAGGTGACGAGAATGTTGCTAGAAACCTGCAAAATACAGTGTATGCCTCTATGGAGAAACTGGGCTCTGCAGGGTAGAGGGACCGGTGCCCCTCTCCCCCCTCTCCCGTACTTCTTCAGCATTGCTGTCTGCAGGTAAGGAGCCATGCGGTGCGCCCGACAAAATTATTTTCAACTCTGAAAAGTGGACTGTCCCCTGACTGTCCACCTCAAGGCCACTCAGATTGCCACCTTTCCTCCCTCCCATCTATCAGCTAATTGGCCTTGTGGCTAAACAGAAGCTGCCACAAGAGACTAGACCCCGATCTAGCCCCACAGAGCCACTTGGCTTGGTGTACATTGGGAGGTAAGTGAATCCCTGGACTGCCATCCTGTCCGTGCATCTTCACTTTTATTTATTCAATTATCTGTTCTTTCTGCGCTCGTCTGCACATCTTCATTTTTATTTATATATTTACCTAATTTTGTGTCCTTTCTGCGCTCGTCGGCACATCTCCATTTGTATTTATTTAATTTTGTGTTGTTTCTGCGCTTGTCGGCACATATTCATATTTATTTAGTTACTTTTGTTTTAATGGTGCGCTCGTCAGCCCTTTCCTCTCACCCACCCTGCTCCCCTGTCTGCCCGTCCCGAGGCCACTTAGACTACTGTATCCCCTGCCGCCCAGCCCACAGTTAATACTTTCCATTTCCAGCACTGCTTTATGGGACATCATCAGTCATCAGTGAGGTGCTGTGCAAGTACCTAAGCACAGTGAGCTCAGGGTCCTCACCTAGGGATATGACACTATCTTCAGTAATATGCTACTGTCATCCCTTTTCTGCAGTACCTTGTTTAGATGGCTGTAGTACTACCGCAGCACGGCTCCTAAAAGCCAACCTGTTCGTACATTCGACTTGCCCCATTATCGTCTATCCTGCCCTTCTTTCCTCGCAGGTTTCCTGCAAGTTTCTATCCTCACCGTTCAGTTTTCGAACCATCTCCTCTTCACTTATTAGCCCCTATCACAACCATCTTACAACCTCGTCATTTTTTATTCTGGCTGCAGCATTCTGCCCATCACTTGGCCGGAATGCCACCTGATTGCTTAGTTGTTCTGTACTATTCTTCAACTTGTTCCTAATTTGGCATGCTTTTACATAATTTTTAGACTTACCGCTTTAAATTTTGGGTATTTTGACTTATTGCAAAAGACATTTTGCGCTGGTACCTGCTTTTCACCTTCTCAAAATAACGTATTAGTTTGTGACATGTTTCGCAACATCTTTCATTGATCCACGAGTTCAACTACATTTCCTTGGGATAGGAGAAAAGAAGGTTGCGATTTTTCAGACTTTTTCGCATTTTAAAGCAGTAAAAGTTGAAAGCGTTACAATCAGTGCATGTCGACTTTTTATTATGGTGATAAAAGTATGGGTGAAAGATTGTAATGTGTGCTAACGGCCCATCGTGCGAGGTAATGAATGACCTACGTGAAGCCTGGGCATTACTGGTGACAGTGGGCCTTATCAAGTGGTAGGCAAGGTCATTATTGTCATTACCGCCATGTGTGCAGGCGAGGAATAACCATGGGAACTCACAAAAAGAAAGATAAGCATTGAACATGCCAACCGTTTGGTCTTTTGTGTAGGCATGGGAAAGTCACTTGCCAGGCACTGGCATAGTGATATTAACTGGCCATTGATGCCAGCTGGTGCAAAATGGCGGCATGTAATAGCCGTACCTGGCAAATGCCTAATACTTGTAAAAAAGCCAAAACTGTTGACTTTGCCAATGCTTGTTTAATTTGCAAACATTCTCTGGATTTCGGTAAGTGATATTACAAGTACGAACTGAGGCCTCTTTTAAGTATTTTTGTAGGTTACAGATGAGCACATCAAAATATGTTTAAAATTACATAGTTGCTCGCTGCTTTACTAAATAAAGCAGATTAGTGCCGTTGTTTTGTTGCTGAAAAAGAGACAGAGGAAGTAAATGTGCATTTGCTTGAGAATGTATGTTTGGCGACAGCATTTCCTTAACGAAATGTTCATTTAATCAGTGTGAGAAAGGGTTAAGATGGAAAACAGAGGCACATAGTTTTGCTGAGCTGTTGTTATGGAAGTTGTCAAGGAAACAGAAAACGGAACGTTTCAACATGTTTCTTCCGTAGACCCACAGGAAAAATACGTACGTGTCTTGTATGCACGTAGCTGGCATGTGGTGGTGTATTTGAAACTTCATCAAGTTAGATGACTGGTTGTAGCCGTGGGTAACATTCCTGACTTTCTGGAAGGAATTCGCTTGACATCATATCAGGGATAATCGAAAAAATGGAAAAAGGTGTCCTGAGGATGACAAACCTTCTGCCTTCCAATTTGATTTCTTTGTCGGCATTTCAGGTTTGTGTGTTTCGATTAAAAGTCAGGGTAAAGAAAAAATGTAGGTACAACGTGTGCACATAGTGTTGCAAAAAAGTACTACTTTTATACTGATTTATTTATAGAGGTTTTGCACATGAAGGAGACAACAGTTCAGGAACATGAATGTCAAGACAATACATTCTAATGGGGTACTTTTCAAGACAAAAACAAGAAAATATAAGAGAGGGAAATGACTGTGTTCTTAGAGTCCAACGAAATGCCCTTGAGCAAAAGCCACATCTTGAAAAAAGTGTAGCATCTGTTATTGTGTGGTAAAAAGTTTCATATGTACATTAATGCAGACTAATCCAGAGGTATATCTTGTTTCTAGTCAGGAAACCTGAAGACATTTAAGCCTGGGTGAACTTGCAAGTTGAAACTAATCCTGTATCCAAGATTTTGCGGATACGCTAGATCTTGCAAGAGTAAGTGGCAGCTCGAAATTATATGATAATGGCATTTATAACACACCTATACACAAGTGTTTCAAGGCGTGAGACTCAAATACGATTTTGACTATTAGTTTTAAGTTTGAAGGAACTTTAACTTCCTCCCAGACCTATTACCCTTATTTCCTTAGAGGGCGTCTGACACTAAACAACTGCCCTGCAAAGTATAAATGGCTTGTGATTAGTCCTTTGCTTGACGGCTCCACCGCATCTCTTACATTGCTTTCTGCTGCGTGCCACCATTTCTTTTTTATCTCTCACAGCACCCGACTAACAACACAGCAATCGTTTTTTCTAGCCCTTTCAGCAATTAAGCAATACCATCATCATCATCACCAGAGACATTGCTAGGCGGGGGGGTGGATGGCTGGTGGGGCTATAGCCCAGTGTCTTTTGGTTGTAGCCCCACCTAGTAGCTCTGGGGCTACAACCAAAAGGCTAGCTAGCCTTGAGTCACAATAGTCGCAACATTAGCATAGCCCCCAATCTTTTCCAGACCTAGCAACACCCCTGATCATCTCTACCTTTATTCGACATTCTTATCTCTAGGTACAAGAACTATGGTTCAAAACACATTTAAAACAGATAAAACACATAGAAAAAGCCCTTAAAAACCTGAAACAGGGCAAGTCTAAATCACTTTACACTGCTGACCTTGTATCAAAGGTTAAAAAAAGAAGATCTGGGGCGTGGCTAAGTGCAGTTGCGGGATGGACACCCAACGAGAAAGTTCCCAGTCCGAAATCTACTTTCGCATTAATTAAACGGTATGGCATGTGGAATGTATACATACAACGTACTGCCTACGTGTCTCGGAATCCCTGGTGATCCGTGGGGTATTTTTATCCAGTGTTACGCGTATATAAGGCAAGCCGCAATTGAGAAGGGACGAGCCTACCCCGTGAGGCGCTCTCCGACGCTCTAGTCAGCTGGTCGGGTACGTGAAAGCAAGAGGACTCGCTAATACAATGGGACACGCATTTTATTCATTACACAGGCCTGGCACCATTATTATTCACTGAATGAACATCTTTTTTATCAAATTTAAAGGCGCAGGAAAGATTCCTGAGGAAAATAGAAAGTGCATGTTGCATTAGGATTACATTTTAAATTACAGTCAATTTTTTCCTGCCAACTGCTTGGAAGTCAAGATGTTTCCCCAATATTCTCGTCATAATTATACATATTAAGAACTGCCTCCACATATGATATGATAGCATACATGCTATATCTAATAAAGCAGCTGCTTCCTTTCAAAGCACCTAGTCATCTGATGAATAACTTGAATTTAAGGATAATTATATCATGCTGTAGCTCCCATAAAAATAAGTAACACAAGTCTGTGAGATTCAACGCTATTTAGCTTTTGGTTGGTACTTCTACACAATATCTGTAAGTTTTCAAGAATTTAAAGCATAACTGGGGGGTTTGAGCACCATCATACCGAAGCGCTTGGAGAAAACATGCTATAACCTCAGGAATAAAGAAAACTTACCCTTGTGTAAGTAATACACCTATAATCAATGTTTTCTTCATGATTTATAGACTAGGTGCTTTTTGCTCAAACAAATAGTGAAACATTACACCAGCCATTCTCATTATGACATCTAAGAAAAATCAAGTCAAAGAGATACCGACCTCCCTGCCAAACAAGAGGCCAAAAAGCAAATCTCCAACCGCCACAAAAGACATATTGGATGCTACCATGCCAGCCATACTCGCTGAAATCAAAACCTTGAAGTCTTTTATGGAGGCAACAAATACAAAACTACAGAAAATTGAAGATAAGTGGTCTGTCTTTGAGGCAAGAATCTCAGAAGTTGAACAAAGGGTAAGCAGTGCTGAAGACATTAGGGGAAGAGTTCAAGATCTTAAAAGCACTGTTAAATCCCCACAGAAGCACACCGAAAACCTTGAAAATCGTAACAGGACGTATAACTTACGAATTGTCAGTCTTCAGGAAGGCGCTGAAGATGAAGACCCTATCTCTTTCGTCAACACTCTTGTAGTGAAGCTTTCAGAAATTCCATCATCTATCAAGCTGAATATCCAAAGGGCTCATTGAATGGGACCACCCACTTCTATGTATCCCTCTAGTAGTTTCAACAACAGCTCATCCAGAACAATGATTTTTGCATTATTTGACTATACTCACTGGCTCATGATAATGGAGAAAGTTAACTATTAAACCATCATACATGGAATGGTAAGACATATTTCATTACCCAGGATGTGTCAATTGTCACCACTGCCAGGAGGAAAGAACTCCTTGCCTTTAGACCTGCTCTTAAACAACTTATTGCAAGATAGGGATACATCCAGCTATCCTTAAAGTGACCCTCAATGGGCACACATCTTCATTTCAAGAGCCTCTTGCTTTGAGAAACTTTATCCAAAATCAAAGGAAATAAAATATGGACACGTCTAGACCGTTTACCTAAAGTTTCTGTTACTCAAGTTGTTATATTTATCATTAACCCTCACCATGAATGATATTTTCGGAACGGGGCGCTGGGTTAGCCGTCTTCCCAGAGGCTCTTCCTCCCCCATTTTTCTTCTTTTGCTCAGAATGAATTGGAGTGGCCGCTTCCTGTTAGCGACTACCTCTGTTCAAGTTCTCTTTTATCGAAGTTTGATGTTCTTCATGCTGATTTTGTTAGTCTCCCTTTTCCCTCTCCTATCCTTCCTTATGTGTCTCTTCTCAGTGCTTTTATGATACTTACCTTCCTCAATTGATAATCTATATATTTTGGCTTATTACAATTCTTTATTTGTCATGTTTACCATATGTTGTGTTTGGATATATGTCTTGTTAGATATTATTATGATTCCTTGAATTCAATGTAACATCATGGAACGTTAAAGGGTTACACAACCGGTGAAGAGGCAGAAAGTTCTCTCTCGCCTAAATAGAACCAAATCCTCCATTGTATGCATTCAAGAGTTTCACCTTTCCAATGCTGAAGCGGCTAAACTCAAGCGTCATGGGGTTGGTCAAGTCCTCTCTACTGTAGCCAATGGGAAGAAGAATGGTGTCATAATTTTAATAAATAAGAGGTTTAGTTCTCAAATACTAGCAAATTAATCGGATAATAAAGGCAGATGGGTAATGGTCAAAATTCTTGTGGATTCCACTGAATTTACTGTTCTTAATGTTTATGGACCTACCTCTTCAGATCCATCCTTTTGGGCAAATCTCAAGAACCATGTCTTCCTCTCCAGCTCCAATAATTTGATTGTATGTGGGGACTGTAATGAGATTATAGATCCATATTTGCATAGAATATCTAGTGTTTGTTACAAATCCACAAAATCCCATACACAATTTACTAACTTTATATCTGAATTAGGCCTTATAGATTCATGGCATATTATTCAACCCAAGACTCCGAATTCACTTTAATTTCTAACCCTCAGAAAACCCTATCCAGATTAGACTACATATTCATCTCCAAACCTCTTACGAGTTATCTTATAAATGCCAAGATAGATTGTATAGCAATCTCTGACAATGTTCCTGTTAATTTACAATTATCCACACCACAAAAGTCATGGACTCCTAGAAGATGGAGATTTAACTCAGCTCTGCTTAAAGATGAGACTTTTATTTCCTTTATTATACAACAACACAATTATTACTTCTCAGAAAATTCAAGTTAAGAAACCTCAGTCTCTAACACCTGGGATTGATTTAAAGCGGTCCTTCGGGGGCATATTATTTCTTCTATGGCCAACAAAAAGAAAGAGCTTAAATTAGAGTCAGAAAATATGTTGAAAGAGCTTAAAGCACTTGAATCTCAATTTTCACGCACTCACTAGATTGCAATATAATAAAATTGTTACCCAATATTCGTGTGATAATCTCCTCAAATATAAAGCAAAGAAATATCAACGTTCTAGTAGATCAAGTGAGTCCTTGGCATCCTACCTAAAACTAAAAAAAGATAAAAGTAGAATTACAGTTGTGAAAGATAATGTAGGTGGAAGAAGGTTTTCAGATAAGGACATTTTAAAGTTTTCTCAGACTTCTATAAAAAATGATACTCTTCAGAAATAGCCCCCAAAAATGACCTCATACTGATTTATTTTTTAAGTTGCTCCACGTTCTTCATATCCATTAGTTAATCTCCAACACTTAACACCCCTATTACTATTAGTGAAATCCAGAAAGCTATTAGAAGCCTTAAAAAAGGTAAAGCACCTGGGCCAGACGGTTTTTCTAATGATTGTTATGCACATTTCACGAATATCTTAGCACCCAAGCTCAATGAGCTATTTTCTCAATTTATTATTAACGGTGAAGCGCGAGGATCATTTCTAGAGGCAATGCTTATAGTATTCCCCAAGCCTGGTAAAGACCCAGCACTCCCCCAAAGCTATAGACCCATCTCTCTCATTAACACAGATTGCAAAATTTTTGCAAAGATATTAGCCAATAGACTATTATTGGTAATGCCCAGACTAGCAAAACAAAATCAAGTTGTCTATATAAAAGGCAGACTTTCTTCCTCCAATATAAGATTAATTCTAAACTACATAGATCACATTTGGAGCTCCAATGACCCATATGCAGCGGTCACCCTTGATGCTGAGAACGCATTTGATCGAGTCGAATGGAAATTTATGTTTGAAGCCCTCAAATGGCATGGTCTGGAAGTCCCTTTCCTGAATATGGTAAAAGTGCTATTCTCGAATCCGAAATCCTCCATTTATATTAATGGATTTATAGCCTGATTTTTCCCTCTTTCTAGAGGTACTCGTCAAGGATGCCCCCTTTCCTCGCTTTTATTTATCCAAGCACAGAGTAAAGGCAGTCTGCAGGTTCAATATATCAGCAAATAGGAAAAGTAACAATTAGCATTTCTTTGATTTAGCATTGACAAGTTTACTCATCTGCTAATCCCACCCCATTAATAGTAGTAGTAGTAGTACTAGAAGAAGAAGCATGACTTTTAGCAGTAATAGTACTACTGCCAATTTAAGCACTGCTACTACCAACAGTTGTAAAACTACTATCTATAGCAGTGATATATTTACTATTGCCATTGGAAGTACTATTAGTTTTAGTAGTATTACTACTGCCAATACTTCCATGTGCAGTACTGTTGAGAAAATGCAGCATAAATAATGTACTCAAATTAAGTTAACTGATGAAAGCCTTTCTGAAAGAGGGCCAGAGGCACCAATCACACAGTTTGCCTCCTGTTAGATTGCACATCTTGCTAGCTTCCATAGTGAAAAGTATGCCCCTGGAAAATGTGAGGTGTAAATAATTGCACACATGCTTAAGAACATTTTGCAACAGTGTAAAAGTGCAACCATTTATGAGTCCTTTAACAATAATTCTTGAGATTGGCTGGTTGATACAAACGAAAGACAGAGACCCAAAAAGGCAATATGCTAAATGTAAAAGAGTAGGTTTTGCCACCAAAAGAACACAGCAGGTTGCAGAACATTGATTGAAGAACACAACATAAATGCAAAAGTGTGTGATTTCACCACAGTCATGTCCTAGGTCCCAAGCACTGATACAATACAATGCATTTATATATTATGAAACCTATAGTCCTTTTCAATGACTGTACTTGTTATCTATTCTGTTTACACAAAATAATGTTAGTAAATACTAGTGCCTTTTGCAATGTTTTCAATTCACTTTGAATAATGCTGTGATGCATTTAAAACTCAAAATGAACATGGCTGAACAGATTACTGATATAGCTTAGGGTAACTTGAAACTGTCTGGAAATTAACCTTTCTAAACTCTAAGCCCCAGTTCAGGAATGTAAATAACAAGATAGAGAACACACATCATTATTGCAATCTATCGTGTTCCAACTGGTTTTGAAAGCAAGGCCTTGTGAAAGAACTGACTTCAAAGAGACCTGTCAAATAAATATTTCCAGACCACCTCATGAACTCCATTAGCTGAAGTGATCTGACTCTTTATCTGGTATCCATGAACAAAAGCAAAAGAAACTTTACCTTGACATAATTTCAGATCAGGAAAGAGAAGATCAACAGTGACATCTGCAGGTCTATATCAGCATTTCTTCCCTCTCGAATCTGAATATAAAGCTGAAGGATGGCAGTTTTAATAAATAGTGTAATACTTTCAAAATTGATAAATCTCATCTCTTTGATGGAAGCAGTTAGAAACACAAGATCACTTCCAAATCAAAGACAACCTTTGATTTTCACCTCATATCAAATTTGCATGGGGTTTCATGAAAATATCCAATGAGCAAGGACATTTAATTTCTTGAATAATTCCTCCTGATGTGCCGATTACAGTGATATAGATTGTATTAATCTTGCACATCCACATCACAAGTTAAGGTACAAAAACAAAAATGCAATTTTACATTAGGAATTAGTTTACTCTTCCCTTTGCAGGCATGGGCCTGTTTCAAGACACGCCTAGTCATAAAGATGGGGAGGAACTGAAGAATGTATAATTAATTGCATACACCCACGGAGGAGGAGGAATTAAGAAAAGAAGATTGGGAGTTTAATATTGAAGAATATTCTTTAAAACAACTAGGAGGAGATAGCTGTGGAGCACTGAGACCTGGAGACTGATTGGAAAACAGGCTGGAGATATGAGCAGGCCTGGGTTCCAAGCAGATAGCAGAGCAAGGTTGTTGCTGAGTGCAGCAGCATCCAGGGAAGGGGACCAATCTGATTTCCCTCAAATGTGAAGCCACATTAAAAAATATAAATAAAACCCCAATGTAACTTCAAATGATCCCTATGGACTGTCCATGGTAGAAACCCAGAATCAAAGGGGCTTTGAATTAAAGGGAAATGTTAAGTTGACAAAGACCCAGGAACACTGAAATATGGAGCTCTGCAGCACCCACTAACTTTGACCATAAAACGAGATGTAATTTTCTTAAAACTCAATGCATTTCTGTACAGAGATACACAATTTAAAACACAGAAAAATACAACATTTTGCTGTAACGTAAATGCAGAGAACCTTTTTAAGACCAAGCATCATTAAATACAATTCTTGGCTCATATCAATACAGTATCACCCAGGCCAAAGTGTATTCGTGAACCACTATTGTCTAATGTGTTATCATTTGGCAATTACCCGAGTGTCGGGGGGGTGGAAATGCATGGGATTGGCCCGCCAGCCCGAGCCTACATAGGCCTCAGTGAAGCGAGGGCCTAGGTGATGGCTGTGGTCTGTTACAGACCATTCCAGCCGCTGACAAGGGGGTGATAGCCATTCACACACTGCGGTTCACCGGTTTGTGAATTGTTTAATTTGTTTTCAGGAGATGGGTCCCATGCATATTGCGCAAGCTGATTCTCCCTAGAAAAAAAAGATAGCCAGCACCATAAGAAAAGGGACATTTTCCATTTTCTATTTCTATGGCCGCTGCGGGAGGGAGAAGCATTGGGACCAGAGCACAAAGCTATGGTTCAGATGGTAAGTGGTGGGGTAGCAGGAGTTGGGGAAATGGCATTTTATGTGTTTACTGGGAGAGGCGAGGGTGGGGATGTAGGATGGCAGTTGCCTCCACACAATCAACATGGTGCCACCCAGGGAAGGGCCTGGAAACAGCAGAGGTTACACTGTGTATTCTCACTGACTGTACAGCTATCTGATTGGCTGAGGGCCTTTTTCTGGGTGTGAATGCAAATTTGTACCCACTGTGAGCCTAGTCATAAATCAGATTTGTGTGCAATGTAAATTAGCATGAAGAATTCATTCCAATCATTGAAAATTGTGCAAAGTGTTAGAACCTCTGAAGCGCACAGGCAGGCTTATGTGTGATGTGACATGGAAAGGGTATTTTAACATTAAGATTGATAATGTCAGTTTGGCACAGAAGGGTCAATTGTTGGCTGAGGAGTTTCAGCTGACAGATCAGTTTATCTTTGTTGGATGCATAAAATGTGATAGTTCCAAAGAGTTACCTTTGTCTATTTTGTTTTAAAAACCCCAAGATAACCGGTGTTGGGTTCAATTTAGTTAAAGTAAAGAAACATAACTTTCCCTTGTCAGCTCTGAAGACAAACAACCTAGGGAGTATACATAGGAATTGTCAAACCTCCTTGAATGATGCTGCAGCATGAATAGATCGAATTTATGTACCCCTCTAAAATGTCCTTGTAACTTAATTAAACATCAGTTTGTAGCTGTGGATAAGTGGGTGCACAAATATATAGCGGATTTAAAGGAGGATCGAAGGAATGCCCTAAATGAAACAAATGTATTAAAAGAAAAAACATTAAACAATCAAGAGACATAATTAGAAGTTGTTGAAAATAGCTATTGGCTATGGGCTTCCATCTGGATGCAATGATTTCACCTCTTTAAGACGTGCACTACTTCTTTTGGGAGTTTTATGGTTGATTTGAGTCCCAAAATGCTCAGGTTGAATGGATGGATAACGCTCAGGTGGAATGTAAAGTTAATGATCTAGGTAGCCTTTTAGAGTCCCCAAAGAAGTTTAAACCAAACCGCCCTGTTAATAGGCGCCTCACAATTGTACCTGGCATTACTCTGTCTGAATTCTCACATATAAAGGTCAATGGACACAAGCTAGTAATTCTAAATGGATCTTCCCTTCTGTCTAAATATATGCTTAAATTGTAATAATCGCTGGGTAATACAATGTATTCCTTGTATTCCATCTGTTAGAGATAGACCATTGATAAACAGGAATGATATTGCAGCTGTAGTGACATCTAAAAGTCACCAGATAATTGACAGCATCATGGCCTTTGAAGCTTTGCTCATGTCTTCTAGGCTGACCAGGATTCATAATAGGCCACATGACATTTTCTTTTCCAAATTCATGGCAATCACTTAATTTCTAAGAAAGTTGAAGTTACACCCAAAACTCTTCACATGTTAGGCTCTGATTATGGACCAGATTTGGACCCTAGTCTGTTTTTAAGCAAAGCCAATCCCTTTTACATACCCTCCAATTAAATATTAAATATCAAAGTCAGAAAATGTCAGAGAATTGCCTTGTTCCATTGCTTTGCAAACCTGAATTTACACCTCTGTCTTCAGCAAGATCCCATGGTGGTCACCTTAAGACTCCTAAGACTACACACCCTCATGTTGGAGGAAGGGTAGACACAGAATGGCATATGCTTGTTCCCTGTGAATAGTATACAAGCGATTGGAAAAGGAGAAAGGGACTCTATGTTTGGCATGATTCATTTCCACTATTGATGAGGAGTTTGTTATCCTGGATTATGCCAGGGCTAAAATAAAAAAATGGATGATGAATACTGGCGTGCATTTGTGAGGGTTCATAAAATGTGTTGTTTTCAAGAGACCTCCTTTAGTGTTCCACTTTATAAACTTTGCTATCTAACTTTCCCTTCACTAGTCACAAAAGGAGTGAGAAGAAGGAATAAAGGTGGCCTTCAGATTTGGGTGGACTGCAGACATACCTGATAATGGTCCCAACAGACAATGTTTGAAATTGTGATCCCATGAAGTCTATGTGATCATTATATTAAATGTTCATAATACAAATTTAGAACCCACTGGAGACAGCAAAACTCTTAGGTATATATCTAAGATATTGCAACGTTTCTCAATGGCTCCTCTTGGCTTGAGAGAATAATCCAAGCTGTTAATATTATCTTCAGTAGATTGTACAAGACAATTTGTGATCTAAAAGCATCTTTTTAGTACTGCAGAGTTCATCTTCCTACTTTTTGTGATAAGAAGTCTAGTAAGGGTGCTAACCATTTTGTGTAATTATGAACCAATCAGGGCTTGGACCAGCAAAATAAGCATATTCCCTTGCCTTTCATCACAAATGTCACCTTCACTTCTTGGCATTGTAGAAGTGCCATAGATTATGTGTCAATTGACTTGGCCAATTGGATTTTGGTGAGAGATTTGAGTGTAACATCTCGAGTGGAAAGTGATCATGAACCATTTAGCGTATCATTGATGGGTACAACCATTCACAAAATGTATTCTGAAATGACTATGATTACTCCAATGCATACTCAGTCCCCTGATGTTGCATGCGGTTACATTATTTAAATATGGCCTTTTTGTGACACTGATCAAACCAGAACTATTACATCAGGGTCTTGTAAGAAACTTCATGGGTTGATCTAGCGTTATGGCAACGAAGGGCATAGCCAAATTAATGAAAATGGATTAAAACTCTTACATATGTGAATTGTTTGCAGCAAAAAAAACAGTATCAGCTGCTTATCTCTAAGAAGTATCAAGAGCATAATGTAGAAATGCATACTTTACAGGGTTTGGTTTAAGGTGCATTCTTTAAAGGGTTTGGAGCTACAGAAGGTTTTCAGAGACGTGTTGTGCATTGGTTAACATTATCGAATAGTAATAGGGAAATATACATTTACAGGTAAATAAATGCAGTCTCTTGACACTTCAGAGGATCTAGCTGGTCTAGGTCTGATTCAGCAGAGTAGAAACCTGAACGAGAGAGAGGATAAAATATTCTAGCAGGCCCCAGGTCTCGATGGAATCCGAGCCAATCCCTAGAGGAGTGGCCAAATCGTGTAGGTACCATTTGTGTTGAGTATCATGCAGTATTTCCGCTAATGGCAAATCCACCAAAAAATCCCCATTGAGTACTATGGAATCCAAAATGGGGAATTGCAACCACTCCTAATCCTGTGGTAACTCGACGGGATCAAGCGGCGGTAATGATAATTAAGTCTGGCAGTATTTCAACAAATTTACCACTGGAATATTGACACACACATAATGAGGCCCAAGCCTATTGTTGGCTGATGCCCAACTGACATTTAGGAGAGGTCAGTATACCCTTGACCAGTACTTTAAATTGCTTTATTTTGTTCAGAAATATGTAGTGCTAAAGAAAAGGTTTTCTGTGTGTGCTTTGCAGATTTAAATGCTTTTTATTCAGTCGACAGTACAAAACTGTGATCTGTTTTAAATGTAAGTGGATGCCATCAGATGTAGTAAGAGTAGTTAGAATGATTTTCAAAGTACCACAATTCACCTCAGTAACTCATTATTGAACTTCCTTACATTGGATGGCAGTTGGTCAACAAATTGATTTCATGGTGCGCTGCCTGATGTACACATGTGTGAATGGATTCCCCCACATACCTAGCCAATAAGATTTATGTCTATAAAATCATTTAGATCAGAAGAAAACAAATTGTTAAACATGCCACCATCTCATTTTGTCCAAAGAGGAGATAGACACTTCTCTGTCTATTGAACACAATTGTCAAACTCCCTGCCTACTGAACTAAAGAATACCACTTATCTACTTTCATTCCGTAAAGCACTAAAAACCTACCTATTTCAATAATGTACTCAACATCATAGGATCACATATCTCATTTGAAAGCTAACTGTAGATCTGTGCCCAATGCAGTTTATTCTGCCATGTGTGTGTTATAAATCACAAATACAAATGCAAATGTAATTGTTATTTAAATTTGATTAATTCGGACCTGAATACAACTTGGTCATAACACTAAAAAGATTAAAATCTTCGACGTGGTTTTGTTGAAATCCCTTATGTAGCACTTTTAAGTTGGACTGATCCCCTTTGGAAGTAGTCAGTAGTTTTGCCTACCTGAGAATTTACTTTGGATTAATGGCTCATAGATCAGTCCTTTTGATCATGTCTCAAACTTTATTGTCAGATTCTTTAGGCAGTTGTAGGAGTTTTAAAAAAACCATAGCAGCAGCATTTTATTGAGGTGAATTCCTAAGGTGATCAAAATCTAAAATAATTGGTAAGAATTGAAAATAAATGTTTATAATCTTTGTTAACCCCTCTGTTTCCTCTCCATTGATGCGGCCACACATGGAACTGGGAATTAGAAGTAGCAAACTGTGCATTGCTCTTAGCCTGAAGACATGTGGTTTACAAAATGGTGATACATAACAGATATAGAGACAGAAAGGGAAATCGATTGGTTCATGTCTGTAAAACTGGTCCTTTACATAAAGCCTATATGATCTTTGGTCTAACCCACCCACCATAGACAGAAACAGTAGATTGCTAACAATAAGACATTTTGGAACATTAATGATGGTATTATGATTAATAAGCTCCCAAACACAAAATTAAAGATTCACTTATTTCTCTGAAGTTTCATGTTGATCTTTGGACCAATTTATAAAGGATGACACCCTTGCTACTTAGCACTTTATATTCTAAGCTGTGTTTGCTGATTCTGGGACTGATTACATGTTAAAATATATTTGTAAATCAGTCCCTCAATACATTTTGGTGGAGAACTAGAAAAATAACAATGTAGTTGACTGGCTCTGTAATTGTGAATTATTTCAAATTGATACAGTTAACCACTTATTATTGTTGTGCTCCCTCTATCATAATGTAATGTCTTGTTGGCCCGTTGGTTGATACCTATTTTTAAGTCCCATTATATTAGATTCTTAATAAAAGAAGATGTTCTGATAATGAGTCAGTGCAAGTTGCTGTCAGCCAGTATATATGGACGGGTTGGAAATGTACACATCGTTTTTATTCAATCTCCCTTGACGCTTGATATATAAGTAGTTAAGATACATTTTTGCTGTATCTTGATAAATGGTATTGATGTGTGTTTCTTTCTCTTTTTAGTATTTATTAAGGATTTTCATGTATTTATGTATATGTGTCTATGTTATGTTTGTGTTGTAAACTTCTGACAACCAATAAAAGGATTAATGATCACCAAATTCATTCTCCAAATAAAATATGCCAGACAACACTTATATTTACTTAGACAATTAATATCAACTTAAAGGAAAATAGGAAGGCCACTCAGAGAAAGTCCCAAAAAATGTTATTGTCATTTGATAGTAGTTACAGCTAAACTAAAATTAGTTTCAAGTTAATTGGCTGTCAACCAGCATTGCTGCAACCCTTGAAAAATGTTTTGGGCATTGCTCCCTTCCTGCCTACTATGTACCAAGCCAGGGCAGAGTTCCACTACTTTTTTTGGTACACTTCTACCACTGGTACTCAGTGTCAAGATATTGTCTGCATGCCTTCCTTTTGTATTTCTGGATATCTATGACCACAGCCATGACACCATTATCTGCTGTTTGTTGAGTATGTCAGATCTTAAAGGTTTCCAGGAACAGGCGGTTATACGTTTCATGCTAGGGCCATTTGGAGGTGTCTTATTTGATTGCTTTTTGTGACATCATAATCTGGGCAGCTTTTGCTTCATTGTTCTGCGAACTGCAATATTTTTTTAGATGTAAAAGTTGTATGTAGTCTTCAATTGCCCTGTACATTTGAATCTTGTTGTTTGAGGCAGCATGCTAGTACCTTGAAGAGTACAGATTGTTCAGCATGTGTATGTTTTTGCCCAGAGAGGCTGATAACTAGTAGTTGATTGGTGGTGGGGCCCCCCACTGAACTCTGTTTGATGTGTTGATCACTGTTCCAGTAAGTGCTCAAATGGTAGCGTGTGTCATTCCTGTCAGGTCATGATGTTTCCTAAACCTATTAATTAATAAATCATTCATACATGGCAGATGAGCCAAAAAGAAAAGCTGTCAAATAATCCACTTCTTTTTTGTACAAGTGTCACTTGGTTGAAAATCATGAATTACTGCTGTGGGATCTACTGATAAAATTGCTGGAATAAATATTGTTTTTGAAATTATATTCCCCCCCATTTGCGCCCTGACCTCCATCCAGTGCTGTACCCAAATATTCACTGACTGGAGTTAGAAATGGATGTTCTCATTATTGTTGCCTAATTAGAAAGTGTTTTTGGCAACAGTCAATATTGTTTCCAAAACTGTATTCCAGTGATACTATTACATAGAACCACTGTTGTAGGCATAATTTGCTCTGCAGGTATAAACACAGCATCTGGTCATTACAAAGCATACATAAATCACACAAGTCGTTGGTTGTGGCTTTAAAATATTTCAAAGCAAAAGGGGGTCAAGAAGGTAACATGTTTGCCTGTATTAGGGAGTAGACACGCCCTTAGGGTAATCAACAGTATACAGTTATCGATTCACCTGCCCAACAAAACTTTAATTGAGAAAGTGCAACATCTAAATAAGTTTATTGACTAATAAATATCCCAGTCCACAGTAACTGGAATTGTAAAGCATCAAAGAATAGAAAGGGACCATAATCCATTGATTTTACAACATTTACAAAGTTAATTTGGGGTTCTTCCAATCAAACAAATGACCAGGAAAGGGGTTCTTTCACATTTATTGCCAACAGAAAAATGGTAATGTGGGATACAGTCCTTCGTGGCCTGGTAATGATAAAGTACAAACCAAGGGACTTAATGAGACAATGGAATGGTTAAAGGATGATTGGTGTCCCTGTGATATGGTGGTTGCATATGATGCTTTAAAACCATTAGGAATGGACCTTGTTCTGCGTAACCCAACAAATGGACGTCAAGAAAGGTATATGTCACTAAAGAATGTTTACAAAATAAGAGAGACCATCTCAAATTACTTTCAGAAAGAGATATAGACTAAAGTGAGATAGCTAGGTCATGATGTTTATATGAAAAATGCCCAAATAGATGCTGAAACATGCTCGAGGGAGATGGGAATTGCATCAGCCCTAATTGTTACATACTGTTTTTGGGCTCTGATTGGTACCGGACCACCCTGTATAAGGATAATAGAGGGCTGACTACAAATTCTACATTGGAAGATTGATTTAATTCTTTTGGTGCACTTTATAATCCCACTCGGTATAATGAAAACCCACATATAGCTCTTACTGAATATTATGTTATGTTATGTTTAAGGTACTTGTATAGTGCACCGTCACCAACGGAATTGGTCCCCAGGCACTCTGGTGGATCTGTAAACAGGAAGGATGGGTAGGGTTAGTCGGGAGGAGGGGAGAAGGAGAGTAGGCGAAGTGGTGTGCTGTTGGTAGCTTCAGCTCGGTATACACCGAGTGCTGGGCTTTGGTGCTAGTATCGGGTCGGGCGAGGCCTCAAGTGCTGTGGGTGATGTTTATGTGTTGTTGATGCGGTGTGGTAAAGTGCGTGCAGATTGCTGGAAGAGAGATGGTTGTCTGGCTTTGTGTGGGTTAAGTATGCAGAGGATTGAGGGTTGGGTTAGTGGGGTCTGTATCCTGATTCAGGTACTTATGGTTCTGTTAGAGTTGTAAATCTGTGGGTTGGGTTGTTTCTGGTTCCTGGTAGGCCGAATCACTTTGTTGGTGCTGCGCTGATCCAGCTGTAACATAGTGAGTATGTTTCGATTGGTAGGTCCATCGGAACCTTATCTTCGGGTACTGGGAAGGTAATATCTATTCTCAGGTTATGTAGTGTGACACTGGTCGGTCGAGGCTTTGAACGGTTCAGGGTCGGAGTGGTGTTGTTGTGGCATCCTGGTGCATCCGTCTTGGTGAGCTTGTGTATTCAGTTGCTCGTTTCCTTCTGTTTGACTGCCTTTCCGTTGGTTCTTTGGTTTCCGTGGGGTGAACATCATTGGGGCTATTGTTTAGTTGTAGTTTTTTGTGTGGTGTGGTGGGGAATTGTGCTTCCTGCTGTGTATTGGTGGACAGTGATGTAGTGATGAAACATTCTGTTTCTCAACCACTGGATTGGGGCTCGTGGTGCAGTGCTTCCTTTCCCTCTCTATATTTTGTCCTTATCGCTGTTGTGGATGGTTATAATTTAAGGTCAAGGTCCTCTTGATGATTCGTCCCAGTGTTTCTGTCTTTGTCTTGCTATGTTTACGGTCTTTGGTCGTATTGCGGCTGTCTCCCGTTCGGTCGTTTTGTATGTTGTGGGATATTTACCTTGGGTTTTTCCCCATTGATTGATCGGGGTCTCTCTACGTTCATTGATGTTGTAGTTGTGTGTGTGACCCTGTGGCCGATCTTTCTAATTATGACGTGAAGAGCCAGGTTTTGAGTAATTTCCTGAATAATAGGTGGTTTCTTGTGTTATGTATGTATTTTGGAAGGTCATTCCAGGTTTTCGGGGCTTGGTGAGAGAAGGAGGATCCTCCAAGTTTTCTTTTGTTGTATGGTTTCGGTATCAGGCGGATGCCCATGCTTGATCTGAGCGTTCTTGTTGGTTAATGTAGACGCAGTTTGTCTCTTAGGAACTTAGCACCTTCGTTGTGTACTGCTCTGTGCGTAATGCACATTGTTTTTAGTTTTATTTGTTGTTTTATTGGTAGCCAATGTAGTGTTTTCAGCACTGGTGCAGTGTGTTCTCTTTGGGGTAGTTTCAGGAGTAGTATAGCTGACACGTTTTGAATGCGTTGTATTTGTATTTGTATTTTATTTATATTGCGCACCTAACCCAGGAGTAGCCAGGCGCTGAAGCATCAAGAGGATTGCAAAGCTTAGTTACATACAGAGGAGTGAAGTCAGCTGTGGTTACAGTGCTGGACGTGTCACGCCGAGGAGGCACAGATACAGAAATATACAATATAAGCAATACTATATACAATAGTCCGGTAGTCGCAAGAAAGGTATCTACGCCGAGCAGTGGACAACCAGATGTACATATTTACAATCATTGTGGTGAGGAGCAACAGGGCAGCGAAAGGTCGTTATGAGTCGATAGCCTTGAGCCAGTGGATGGTCTTAGCTCTGAACTGGTGGTAGGGGAGGTCCTCCCTGTAGGGAAGAGGAAGAGAATTCCAGAATTGAGCTGCTTTTACTGGAAAGCTGTTTCCTCCGGACATTGTATGTTTAAACTTGGGCACCAGGAGAAGGTTGGAGTTGGCCGTTCTAGAAGGGCGAGTAAGGGTGGGTTTAGTGAATCTGGAGATAAGGTATTGAGGGGCTGCTTGGTGGAGACATTTATGAATCAGAGAAACTGATTTGAGGAATATTTTGTCTTTGGTGGATAGCCAATTGACAGACCTTCTGGAATCAGAAATATGGGCTTTCTTAGGGATACTGAGGGCCGCTCTTAGGGCATTATTTTGAAGGATTTGAATTTTATTTGTGATATATTTGTTACAGCCTACATATAGAGCATTGCAATAGTCCAACTTGGACAGGATCAGAGCCCTGGCCAAGGTGATACAGTTAGCGGGAGAGAGAAAACATTTGGCTGCCCTGATGAGTTTGCTTCTATTGGAGTTGGCGGATGCCATCGCATTAACTTGTTTATTGAAGGTGAGGGTAGAGACTAGGTAGAAGCTTAGAGTTTTAACCTCCTTGGCTACCGTAATATTATTATTGTCAATTACGAACGATGAGTAGTTTTGGTCAAGTTTGGATCTCGTGGTCGACTAGGTCAAAGGCAGCTGAGAGATCAAGGAGTAGCAGTAGTGCTGTCTTGCCCTGATCTCTCAGCTCGTCTATCTGTGCCTTAAGATCTATAAGTGCAGTTTCGGTTCCATGCTGAGGCCTGAAGCCCGATTGTCCGACGCCTAGGAGGTGGAAATGCTCGAGGTAATGTTGGATTTGTTGGTATGCTATTTTATCGAGGATTTTAAGAAGGAACGGTACTGTGGTAATGGGGTGGTAATTAGTGGGAGAAGATGGGTCTAGATTCGTTTTTTTGAGCAAGGGGAGGACCCAGGACTGTTTCAAGTTATTAGCTACGTTGCCTGATGTGAAAGACGCATTTATTAGTTTCGTAATAAATGGTGCGAGATCACGGCCCGCATCCTTTATCAATTGTGCAGGGCATAGGTCTCCATGGCAGTTCGATGGTTTGAGGGTGAGAATGACATTTTCTACCTCTTTGGCGGATACTTTGGGGAAGTTACAGAGGGAATTGTGCGCAGGGGGGTGCGATTGAGTCGGGTGAGTCTTTTTGTGGGTGAAGATACTTGGCTTAGTAGAGGAGAGAAGGGATTGTTATTTAATGCTTATCTTTGTCTTGAGAGAGGAGATTTTGTTGGCTAAGGCATTTTCTATACCAGTGCACCAATTTTTGTCTTTGATGCACAAGTCAGGAGCTTGGATCTGGGATTCAACCTCTTTTAGTATTGTGAAGAGCTCTCTAGTGTTAGATTTAGCTTGTGAGATTCGAGTGCTATAGGATGTTTGTTTGGCCAGTATAATTTATTTTTTATATTGGGATGCTAGTCTGCTCAGGTTTTTTTTATTTTTTTCTGAGGGGTGTGCTCTCCAGGTTTTTTCGCAGCATCGCTTTTCCTGTCTGAGCGCTTTAAGATGAGGAGAGAACCAAGAATTGATGTGTTTCCAGGGTTTGCTCTTTTTTTAGCTTCAAAGGGGCTGTGACATCAAGGGATGAGAGCGTGACTTTGTTGTAGATGTCTACCATCGTGAATGGATCTGTGTGATCTGGAATGGCATTCAAGGTCGGTGCGATCAACGGGATCAGATTTTCAGGGGTAATGTTTTTTTTGTTTCAGGACTGAACGGCTGGAGCTATACTGTTAGTTTGCGCTGGGGTTGCCGCTAGGGTGAACAAGATCAAGTAGTGGTCTGTCCAGGGCTGCGGGAGTATAGCGGAGACCAAGACTGGGCAGTTGTGCACAGCTAACCAGTGCAGGGTTCTCCCTTTGATATGAGTAGGCTCAGTGATCTTCTGGGTAAAGCCCAGTTCCTCTAGGGTGTTATTGATTGTTGTGGCGTTGGCGTCTGCGGGTCGCTAAAACCGAGGTTAAAGTCTCCTAGTAGGATGCGTTGTGAGGAGTTTTTGAGATTATTTGATAAGATATTTGTGAGGTCTTCTTCAAATGACCCTAAAGGGCCAGGTGGTCTGGTCAGTAGATAAGGTGGATGGAGATGGATTGTGTATTAGATAGGGTTAACTTTGCAGTTAAAGATTCACAAGATCCTGCATTAGAGGGTGACTCAATTATCAGAGGGAATTTGGTTTTGGCTATGATGGCAAGACCTCCGCCTCGAGAGGTGGTACGATCGAGTCTTAGTAAAGTATAGTCATCTGGTGTGGTTAGCATAATTGCAGGGCCTGCTCTAGGATGTAGCCAAGATTCAGTGTCCGCTAAGAAGTCCAGTTGTAGTTTTAAGAGTCGTTCAGGCATACCTAGCTATAGGTTATTGGTGTAGTCTACTTTGGACATGACGAGGGCGATGATGGTGGTTGTTTTGTTGGCGAACGATAGGAACGGTAAGATCCTCTTTGCCGCTCGCAGGAGGAAGAAGCATTTCTTGAGGAGAGCGTTTACTTGTGGCTCTAGCGTGAGATTATTGTCCATCAGGACCCCCAGGTTTTTTACAATCGGCGAGGGTGCTGCGGTTGCCCCGAGTTCCCTTGGACAAGGGATGAATTAATTTTCTCCTCCATTTTTTGTGACTATCAATATTTCAGTTTTGCCTGGGTTGATTTTGAGGGAGTTGCAGTTCATCCAGATGAATACATTGCAGAGGCAGTTTTCTAGCATTGAGTTTATTTCCGGGTTGTCTTGTATTTTGAAGATTGTTTGTGTATCATCAGCATAGTTGTAGAAAGTGAGGCCGTGGATTTTGATGATTTTACAGATACAGGTAGATGTTGAATAGTAGTGGGGAGAAGGATGATCCTTGTTGTACTCCACAGGTGGAATCTCTCAGACTGGATTTGAAGGGTTTAATCCATACAGTTTCCGTTCTGTTTGTTAGGAAAGATTTGATCCATAGTAGGGCAGTGTCTGTTACTCCAAGTCCTTCTAATCTTGTTATCAGGGTGTCATGGTTGACTGTGTCGAATGCTGCGATATGTCTAGGACTATCAAGGCAGTGCTGTTGTCTGAGTCTGCATTGATTTTTCGATCGTCTCATATTTAGAGTAGAGCTGATTCCGTTCCTCTCAGTGGTCTGAAGTCAACTTGTGCCTGGTCTAGTAGGCCATGCTTTTCTATAAACTCTTGGGTTGTTTTGTATATGTACATTTCGAGCAGCTTGGCTGTATACGGGATGTTGGAGATGGGTCTGTAGTTGGAGAGGTCCTCTACATTTCCCGCTGTATCTTTGAGTAGTGGCCTGATGTATGCAGTTTTGAAGGCTTGTGGCACTTTCCCAGTTGCGATGGAATGGTTGAGGACGTTCCAGTGAAATTCCATGGGTGTTCCTTGTTTAAGAATCGATTTGTATATGTCTGGTGGGCAGGGGTCTTTGGGGGACCCTGAGTTATTGCTTTCATTCACCAGTTTGACGAATGTCTCCATTGATATTTCTGGAAAGCTTCGTAGTTTGTTTGGGTGTTCCTCCTGGGTGTAGGTAGGGGTCATGGTCTGATCAGATGGTCTGCTTTGTATGTTTGCTGGATGTTGGTGATTTTGTTTTTGAAGTGGTCTGCGAGGTCATTGCAAAGTTTTGAGGACGGAGTTGGTGTGTTGTTACATCCTGGAGGGTTTTTGATTTTGTTTATGATTTTGAAGAGTTCTTTTTGAGTGTTTAGTGCTCCGAAGATTCAGTTGTCGTAGTGTTTCTTCTTTGCTTTTTCTATTTCCTCTTTGTATGCCCGGTTGTGTTGTAGGAATTTCAGTTTGTTCGCTGCGTCATTTTGTTTTCCCCAATCATGTTCTAGTCTTCGGTTTTTCCTTTTCATGGTGCTAAGTAGTGGGGAGAACCATTTTGCCATTGCCCGTTTATGAGAAGAAGTAAAGGGTTTTTCTTTGGCGATGTTGTCTATAGTAGTTGTAATCCAGGAATGCAGCAGGGTTACTTTTTTATCCAGGTCATCTTCTTCCATGAATGTTGGGTGTGGTTTGCTTAGCTCTAGGAGTTCACTCAGTTTGGAGTTTTTGATGATTCTCCAATTTCTTTTCATGGTGTTCGTTGTTTTGTCCGGTTGACTGTTTGTTGGGGTGGTCAGTTTGATTACGAAGGGGATGATGAGGTGGTCGCTCCAGGGTATTTGTATTGGGGATGCCGTAGTAAGGAGTAGTTTGTTCGCAAAGATTGCGTCAAGTATATGCCCTGTCGAGTGGGTTGCTCCTTTGACTAGTTGTTGTAGGTTCATTGCTGCTAGTTGGCTGGTTAGCGATTTTTGTATGTTTGTGGTTTCTCCTTTGAACCAGATGTTGAAGTCTCCGAGGACTATCAGGTGATTGTGTTTGATGGCTAGGACAGTGATTGCTTCTGTGAAGGCATCTACGAAGGTTGCATCGTAGGTTGGTGGTCTATATATTAGTATGAATTTCAAGTTTGTTTTGGGGCTTACTGCTAGACCTATGATTAGACATATGATTAGGGATTCACATTTATTGATGTTTAGTGGATCTTCTAATTTGATATCCATGCATCTTCATTCTAGGAGGGTTTATGAGGATCAGCGAAGGCTGCATCTTCATTGAAGCGGTCTGCTAGATTGAAAGTTTGGCTGTTCATTGGTGTTGCTTCTCTGTTTGTGTCAGGTAGTTGGAGGTCCGTGAAGTTTTCTTCTTCGTTGAATTGGTCAGTTAGGTTGATATTTGGGTTGCTGGTTATAAGATCTTCTATAAGAAATGGGGAAATCTCCAGACAATGATTGAGTTATTGTGAACGTTGTGAGAAATGCCAAGGTATCATCACTGCTTTAGATTGGGGAGCCCCTTTCCAATAGGGCAGGGAGGTGAGGCCGCTACCTGATAGTTCCCCTGGAGGGGGGAGGTACTCAGTGGGAGCGATCTCATGGGGATGGAGAACCCCATTGAGAGCAGTGAACATCTTGGAAGAAGGAAGTATCCCTTTGACCCTACCACCTTTCCTCAAGGTCCCTCCAATTCCATGCTACTCAATATTACCATGTGTTGCTGCAGTATGTCTCAGGCAGGAACTTCTGGGGTGAGGAAGAGGCCACGAGTAATGAAGATCACTGACAAGAACAAATGCATGCGCTCTAGCTTTTTGAGTGAACCTATTGGTCAGCTGTCACTCGAAGTCAGTGAGGGAACAGATTGATGGCATCTTTGTTGTCGGCTCAGCAGGAGCCTAGAGAGTGCCCATGTATGCGCAGGACAGTAAAGCAGAGAGGCAGATGGTGTCCGAAGGAGAGATGCACTCATGCAAGGTCTGTAACACAGAAGGCAGACTGGAGAAGATGAAAGATACCCGTTGGTGACCAATGGCACTGAAGTTGAAGGAATCAACTGCCAAACAGCAGAGGCACCATGATGTCCTTGGGTGACCGCTGTGCTGTATAAATGCTTTAACATAACATAACAGAGGAGACAAGCGGAAGATTGGGGAAGGTCCCGGTGAGCCAGAGAAGCTGCTGAAGCTACTGGGAGACCCGCAAACAACTGGATTTTGACGGCCAATGCCCTACAGGTACATGGCTGGCTGGCTGGTCCCAGGGTTGGAGAGACTCAGAGAGTACTTGAGGCCCGAAGTGAGAACAGAAGCGATACTCACCGGGGCAGAGTGACCTAGTGAAGGATGTGTGGGACCCATATCATGACAGCATACCTCAACCAGTAAAACAGGGGAATACAAACTTTGTAGATACAAGTGGTATTCACAGACCTCTGCAGGAGAGTAAACTAAGGCTGTGGATTGAAGAGAGATCAACTAAAGAGAACATGGTGGGGGTCTGGGATCCATATCAGGAAGATATACCCCAACCAGTACCATGGAAATCGAATTTTGCATATAAAGATGGAGTAGCGGCAGAGTAGCAGTCTCAGGCAGTGACTGCAGGCTACTCTCTTCCAGTCTTTCTACAGTGTTTTTTGTGACAAGTTAAAAGCTCCTTGATACCGCGGAGCGGCCGCAGAGTAGCGGCAGAGTAGCAGTCTCAGGCAGTCTATGGCAGCCACGGACGCCGAGGACGCTACCCCGCTTAATCCAGCGGACCAAGATGAAGATACTCATCAGAGGAGCTCACGCACCCGTACACGAGCTAGGAGGAAACAGCCCCTGGGGACCGAGAAGAACTTTTTCCACTCCAAACCAAACAATTTGACAATGAGCCTTCGGCGCAGGGGAACGGCGCTTGGGAACGACCGAGCCAAGATCACACCACAGCGGCCCCTGGGAGCTGCGGTTGCTCCTGCCCTAAGACGATCTGGACTAAGGGGCAGGCGGCTGTCAAAACAACTTCTACAGCACGGGGAGCCCAGGTGACGCTGCCCAGTCCCAACTCCGAGGATGAGCGGTGCGAGGACAGTGCCTGCATACTGCCCGCTCGTCCAAACACAGCTCCGACAAATTCCGATTTACCAGTGGAAAGCCCCGCCTCGCCGGATGCGTCCCGCTTCGTCTACCTCATGTTAGGCCCCGTCTCGTAGGTTGTGGACTCCCCGCCGCCTGTCGGAGGACGGACGGCGCCAACTCCCGCTGAGATGGGGGGGGCCACTCCGACAGAGCGGGCTGCTGAGAGGGAGACTGACGTGAAGAGCAAGTTGGTTGCCACAGCAGTGCGCCTTCTGGTGGGGTCCTATGGTCAGGGAGTTGAGGAGGACGATGCCGGACCACCAGTGGCTGACGCCCAGGAGGGCCCCCTGCTGACTGAGCTGGCTGATGCACAGTCAGATAAAGCACAGGTTGCAAGTCTGCATGGAGTCCCGTACACAGGAGGCCAACTTGCAGGAACACCGTTATGGGTGGACGTGGAAATCCACCCACTTCCTTCTACCAAAAAGATCCCGATTCCAGCTGGGATAATTGAACTAGACCAAACCCAAAGACAGCGAGATGCAGGGGGATTTGAGCCAACCCATTGAGCGCTCTCCAACAAGAGCGCCCGACGTACAAACAGACAAAGGGCCATTCTCAAAAAAACTGAAAATAGCGCCAAAAAATAAAAAAATGCCATCAGTGCATTCTGCCAGCCAACCTGCTTACCCAGGCAAGTTGCCAAGGACTAAAGTCGATGAACTTAATATGGGGAAAACACATGAGACTCAAACGTACAATACGGTGAACTTCGAAAACTATGAATAACAAAAGACAATCGGAAAACGACATCATCTCACCCCAAATCTTGACTGATTTCTTTGGGAAACGCTGTAAAAGAAAGTATGAAAATATATGCGAAATAAGCGACAGTTACATGCTAGAAGTTGTCTACAGTTCTGAGGACTCACTGGCAGGTAAACCCAGTAAAACAATGGACACTATTACGCCCAACTTAGTGGGCCAAAAGGACTTGCCACGAAAATCCATGGCTAGCCCATTTGAAGAGACAAAGGAACCCCAGCCATTCGGTAAGAATACTGATGATACTTCATGGAAGGCTACATTGCAGCTGTCAAAAAAGAAAAAATAAGGGTAAACAGACTACTGCACCAATCGATCTCTGCAGATGAAATTAAATCGGCCTCTTCTATCGCAACCAATGAGAGGGGGTCTCAAACTCTGCACATGGAGCCTAACTACAACCAACCTCCGTCAAGACCAACGGAGGGTGCAGATAGGCCCACAATTAAGCCAAGTTCTACAGTACTACCGGCCGCTAAAAAGTCTAAGATCATCAGCACGCCTCGGATTAATCCAGAAAAGAAAGGCAGTGGTAGTAGCCTCCAGGGGCTGAAGAAGTCTCAAAATTGCGTGTGCGAAAACAAAGATGCAATTGTGTCCATTGACCCTGAGATACCCATAAGGAAGGGTAACAAGTCTGCGACAAGCAAAGACTTTTCTATCTTCGCATGTACTACCCCTTAATACCGAGAAACAACTGGTATTCTGCCTACCGGTTGAGGAAAAGAGCTTTGTTCTAAAAGCTGATAGGAAGTTGAACCACAAGGGTGTACAAATGGCAGCCATAAACTCAAATTGCTCAACCCCAAACCATATAGAGGAAGCTCCGAAACCTATTTGTATTGACCTAATGGAGACATCTAAATCCTCAAATACCTCTAAATCTACCGAAGACCTCTTGTTGGAAGAAGTTCTAGAGAATCTGTGCCACTCCTGCTAGGAAATTCCCTCAGTCACCACTGATGGCCAATCGCGAAAAGGGAAAACCGGTGAACAAAAATCTAAACCCCAAACAGAGCCAGACATAATTGACGCAGGAGATCAATCCCTATTTCTTTCATTGGAGGACCGATGCAAGAAGATAACCCTACTGCTAAATGGGGTATAGAGCAACGGTCTGAGAAGAAAAGTAACAAACTCAATGAAGGATCTCAAAAGCATTATCAAACAAAAGCAACAAATTCCACCAACTGCAGTTCGGAGAAGAACTCATACAACATTAAAGAAAAAGGGGAGCAGATCCACGAAATGCACAGGAAAGTCTCTTGGAGAGAAGATGGCAAAGAGAATAGAGGAACAAACAGATATGAAAGAGAACCACGAGGAAGAGGAGCTTCACCTAAAAATCGATCTTATCAGATAAAGATTGGACCTCCTGCCTTCAAACTTGAACAAATAGGCAATAGCCAAGACTACGTTAAGAACGAGAAGAACGGTGATGGAACTGCTACATAGCAGTCCCAAACTAAGATCAGTTGAATTGAGCGACCTGCAAATAGTGGAGCCATGCCACGAAGGCCGTAAAGCTACCTCCTATCTATTTATCACCTCTAGATCAGTCAAACAGAAGCTGCGCGATTCTCTGAAAAACCTCTTAAAAATGGGATATGATTTAAGAGAAATTGAAGCTGCTGGATGTGAGCAGTCTGAGGAATCTTCAAAGTATAAGACTAACTATCCCAGCTCAAGGGAAAGGAAAGAAAGCATCAAAGCAACCAGACCTCCTGTTGAGACGATCCAAAATCATCACTCAGAGCAGCGTAACAATGCAAAGTCACCAGTAACATTGACAGAAATGCCAAGGACTCTGTATAAGACAAGAACCTACTCAGCAATAACAAGCAAAACAGAAATATCACAGCCCACTCCAGAAATTCATAAAGACCGACATGAGGAAACCATGATGAAATATGAAAGAAACCCATGTGGGCCTTTAACACCCATTAAAAGAACTTGCACGCAGTCTGTTACAATTGCTCAAAAACAAAATGAAGACAAGGAAAAATCTAACCCTCTACTAAACCTCTGGACATGGCTTCCGAAAGCCTTGTCCCCGCAAAAAAGTAGCAACTCAAGTCCGTTCAAAATTCCTGCGAAGAATCTACACGGCATCTAAACAACAACTATGCCAAGGTGGGCTCTTGGAACACGCGCGGGTGTATGCATCTTATGACATCCTGTGTCTCCAGGAGACATGGCTCACTACCAAGCCTATGCTGGATGGTTTTGAAATAGCCTTTGCACCAGCCAAGAAAGGGCCGAAAGGGAGACCTTCTTCAGGCCTGTTAACTGCAATCAGAAGTGGGAATGGGATGAAACTGATTAAAATCTTGACAGTATCTTTCTTCATGATTTCAGTGAAATGGAACTGCTGGAATGCAGACCTGAATAAACCAGGGTCAACAACAGCTATAATCATAAACGCTTATTGGAATCCTGATGCTATTTCAAACCAAGAGTTCCTGGATATGTTGGAAAAAGAAATCGACAAGGCATACATTGAATATTCTGAACCTCATTTGTATGTCTGTGGAGATCTCAACGCTGTATGCGCAAAGAAACCTCCAGGGACGGCCGGAACTAAGGCCGAACTCTGGGGGAAAAAATTTACTCTGCTGATGAATTCCAAAAATCTCGTCAATTTGGACACGATATTTCCAAGCATAAACCATCTTCCAACATGGGAAGGGTGCAGCTCGTCAGCTACAGTAGATTATATCTATGTTTCATCTGTTCTACTGACAATTATTGCGTCCTTTCACATTGTTAAAACTAAGGCGAGCAACCACAACTTGCTATGTACAACCTGGCCTGTCACTTCGCAGGCAAAACATTGTTCACTCCGAAGTTAGAAGTCAATTCAAAAGGTAACCGTCTCGCACTGAGCCAAAACAATGTTATCTCTCTGACAAATAATTACGTCGAGCTGGGGTCATCGGATGCTGCCTCCATACCACCTGACTATAGCGCTTTGCTGAACATCTTTAAAAAACCTAGATTCAAAAGTGGCACTCATATGAACAAACCAGTTCACACCTATGATCAAACTTTGGTTATCAGAAGACGCCTACTTAGAAAACTAAAGGGAAGATTTGTGAGAGATAGATCCAACATCAATAAACAGGCCCTGATCCTTGAGTCAAGGAACTATAAGTCATGGCTATTAGAACATCACCATGCCTTGTATCAAAAAGACTGAGAGGACATGTTGAGATGCGTGTGTAGCAAAAATCCTCGCAAATTGTGGGCTCTGATCAACGCAACCGAACTGACCAATTCTGATTCACTAATCAATGGTATTGGCGAGGACATTTGGATATCGCATTTTGAAAACCTCTTCTATGATCCCTCTGCTGCAACCACAACCACACAGGATTTAAGCACACTGCCCTGGGCCGAGCTCCACAATTATGAAGACATACTGGAAATCTTGAAAAAATTGAAAAATTCGAGGGCTCCAGGGCCAGATGGCCTGACTAACATGCATTTGAAAGAGCACCCGGAGGCCTGGGCACGGTTCATTAGTGAAGTATTTCGAAGAGTTACAACAGCAAAAGTACTACCTGAATCCTGGACCAGTGCTTTAGTGGAACCCATATACAAAAGAGGGACGAGAGATGACACAAAGAACTTCCGGCCTATTGCCCTGCTAAATGTGATCGGTAAGGTCTATGGCTCTCTGCTTTTACAACATTTTCCAAATTGGGCTAGTGGGGCACCTTGTAACGACCCATTCCAATCTGGTTTCAAAAAGAACGTGGGAACAACTATTAACATCCTAACGGTCAACATCTTGAAAAGCAAGTCTCTAGCTGGCGGACCGCGAACCTATACGGCTTTCATCAATCTGAGCAAAGCTTTTGACCAAGTCAACAGAACAAGGCTTTGGGAAAAGCTAAGGTCTTGGAAGTGCCCAGCAGCTATACTACATCCTCTCATAGCACCTCATACGGCCACAAGAATACAAGTGAGGCTCGACCATCAAGGCTCATTATCAGAAGAAATCCGACAAATCAGGGGTTTAAGCAAGGTTTCCCACTGGCCCCGGCGCTCTTCCTGAGCTTTATAGGTGACTATAAAGAAACAGAATACAAGGTTAGATCCTTCCCGCCACAAATTGGAAACATGAAAATTTCAAGAATTATGTACGCGGATGACATCATCCTTGCTGACCAAACAGCAGTAGGGCTGCAGAGACAACTCACAAACTTTGCGGAATATATCTCTGAAAATGGCCTCGAAATAAATAAGCCAAAAACCAAAATTCTAGGAGAGAGGAAAAAAGCAATACCTTCACATGGACCATGGAGGGAGACCGCATTGAGAAGGTCACAGAATTCAAATAACTAGGTATTATGGTGGACAACTTGCCACAAGAAAACGCAATGCAAAAACATCTGCTGGCGAAAATAAAGAGCTTAACCTCCCAGGCAAAAGCGATAGACATGAAATTTGGACGCTTCTCCCTTATACCAATCGTGGATTATTACAAAGCAAAGGTCGTCCCTACACTTGCCTACGGTGCTGAAGCCATGCCTGGGCTACCTAAAAAAATCTGGAGTAAACTGGAAAGCCATTATTGGAGGGAAGTTCTGAACTTACCAAGCTCGACACCAATGGTCTTGATAAGACGTGAAATGAGCCAGCTTTCTCTTGTCTCGATAGTGGAACGAAACACCATGATGCTGTTCAGGAAGCTACTGTTCGAGAATCGCCCAGAGCTACTTGAAGCCATAAACAACGAGGCAGAGGGAGGCCGATGTGCGGTCCTGAACCAAGGGTACAAAGAACAAGAAGTGAAAATGGACTTAATTCAATGCTCCAAAAATGAGCTAATGGAGAATCCCATGAAAATCCACAAAAAACTAAATAAACTTGACTGGATTAATACCTTGGATCAGGCCGCATCCTACAAACTGGTGTCGCATCTCCCTCTCACGACTTACAAATTACATGAGTTACAACCATTTGTGAAAAAATATCCAAATTGCAAGCTAAGGAGCACCTTTCTAAGAGCCTGCCTCAATTTACTTCATACCAACGAAATCCTGAAGATACAAGGCCTGGCCCAATCAAACAAATGCAGATTCTGTAAAGACTTGTCTGCAGTAGAAACAACGAGACATCGGCTTCTATCGTGCCCAGGAGTGGAGGCCATAAGAAAACCCTATCTGAAGGCGGTTCTAGCTACAGCTCACACCCTTGATGAGGAGACTTGGTGGTCGAGACTAATTGGAGGTGGCCGCACAACCTGGGTCACAGCCACAGCGAAAATCTTGGATGCAATCCTCTTAACTTCTGACAAAGAAAAGTAGCCAAACAGACTGAACACATGAAGGAATGTAACACAAAATCTTTTAAAAACCTTCGGGTTAAATAAAGTATAAAAAAGAAAAAAAAAAGATGATACTCACAGACCTTGGAAGAGGAGTAAACCAAGGCTGTGGCTTGAAGAAAGATCAGAACCAGAGAACAGGGAGAGTAACTAAGTGAAGGGCATCTGGGGACCATGCTAGGGAAAGGCACCTCAAACAGTATTAAAGAGGATTCTGAACTTTACATGAACAAGTGGCATTCACAGATCTTGGTGGGGGAGTAAAACAAGGATGTGGGTCAGAGAAAGATTAGACAAAGAGGATGTTGTGAAGAACCATGTTGGGGAAGTGCAACCCAAACCATAAGCAAGGGGTACAAGTGACACTCAAAGACCTTGGCAGGAGAGTTAACCAAGGCTGTGGGTGGAAGTGAAGACAGAAAGATAGAACGGTGAATCCAAGAACATTGAGTAACCTGCGTGTCAGGAGAGAGGGTCAAGAGGAGGGGTACTGAGAAAGGGTTGGGGGTCCTGAGCACAGATTGGGAGGGAGAACCAGGCCATTCTTCATTGTCAGAGTACCTGGAAGCCAGGCCTGCTCAAAAAGGGTCAGGGACCATCAACACAGCTTGGGAGAGAGAACCAGGCTATTCTTCCTCGATTCAGTATCTGAGAGGGGTACTGAAAGAAGGGTCTGGGATCAGGAGCAATTGAGAGGAAACACATAGTGCAGCTTGTGAGAGAGAATTAGGCTATTCATTATCAATGCAGTATCTGTAAATTGGGTCTGCCCACCCAGGGGGTAGGACCTCAAGATGGCTTGGAAAAGGTGTCCAGACCATTCTTTCTTGTTGCAGGACATAGCAGCCAGTCTTGCTTAGTAAAGCTAAAGACTCAGCCTGACCACTGAAGATAGAGAGACAATCAATGAAAGTGGAAAGACTCAGGGGAAATGGAAATAACCCTGTGAGTCTTTTAGAACTTTTGTTTGCTGTTCTACACCATGTTTGAACTTTTGTTTTGAACTACAATGCTGGGATACAGGTCAGCAGCCAAAGAGAAATTTCCCTTTTCAACTTATCTTAAGTTTAGCTTGTGCGAGATAGGTTAAGATTTGGACAAAGGACGGCAAACTTTACTTTGGACATTCTGACATGGACAGAATTATTAGCTTTATTATTATTATTAGATAAGCTAGTTTTGTTGAGGCAGGGAAACCCCTCTTAGAAATAGGGCTAGTTAGGATTTCCTCCAACCCCCCTTCTGTTTTGGTTATTAATAAAAGTCTTTGCCAATTCACTTATCATTCATGTGTCAGAGTCTTACTCCTACACCCTCACAGCATCTATAGAGAAAATGTAGAGGTTAGGGCCTGTTACTTGCTAATTTGTTGAGGGCAATTTTCCATAGGAGAAATATACCTATTTCAGGTTTAAATTGAATTATATGAGTAGTTTTTAAGAAAGGGTGTAGATTTTAACTAAATTGTTATAGACCCATTCTATGATTGCTGCTTCTTTGAAAGTTAAAGGAAAGTTATTCTGACACAGAGAAGTGTAGTGAGTCTGCACATGTTATCAATTAGGAAGTGGGCTACCAGGAACGTTCTCAACTTCGCTAGGCTAAGTAAAAATTATGGTAGGAATTGACAGGGGTATTCGGCATGCACGGATATGTCGACAGCTTTTGACTATGTGGACAGATCCATATTATGGAATGTCTTGAGAAACATAGACATGGAGAAGAGCCACCTCAGTGTATTTATGCAGTTTACTTGTAATCCGTCATGTAAGATGGAATTTGGTATCATAGGGAAAACTGACAGTGTTCATTCTAAAAGTGACATAGGCAGCAGTGGGTTTCCACAGACCTTCATTTTCCCAATCCACAAATCAGCTTGAAGAGTATCTAACTCATATTCTTTTGGATGGCATTCTTATAAGTCGTACCCCTGCTGCCTCAAGAGTTTAGTTAACAAATACAAAGAATTCATGGATTAATGTTTCACAGTCCTCCTTATTGTGGATAGGCAGATGTAGGCCAAAAATGGTAGACCTTTACATTAATGTTTCTTGAATAACAGACACAAAGTTTTTTGACGATATGTGTCTGTGACATGCTGTCAACTTATAATTGAATGCCTGTAGTAAGCAATTAGCTGTTTGTATAGCTTAAAGTGTATAGCTTAAAGTAAAGAGTAATAAGCACCTAAACAATCGCTCTCCAAGTCACACATCTAAATTTTAAAACTCAATCCAACTACAGGTAATATCCGGGCTGACAATGGGTTGTGGGATTTTGGACGAGATACTAATCTAAGGATTTTGGAATCAACTTTTATGAAAAACATGTTATTGGTACATGGTTCAACCCCAAAATGTTTGATGACAGAGCTGAACTCTTCACTGCCCCACAAAAATGTTGGGTAGCAATCTGGGTTAATCAAGACATCTCTTTTACAGATAGTGCTATACGACCGAATTAAGCAAGATTTCATCGAAATTGTGCCTTGGTTACAATATATTTATAAGAGATTTGCTTGTTGGGGTGCAATCCTTTGCATTTTTAAAGAAGAATAGTGACTCTTTATAGAATGGTTTTTTGAAGACTAACCTTCAGAGAAGCAGTTGGAAAAATATGATAAAAGCTCTTCCTACTGCTCAGTTCCTTACCACTACGATGCATGTGATCCTTTTTGTGTTCAGTTGATGATATAAGACAGAAATATTTACTATTGGTCCCAAGGGAATGTGGCTTGTTATGTATATAATTGATTTTTTTAAATATCTGTTAGCTACCAGGGGCCCTAGTTTAAAACAGAACATTGGTTGATTTCTGTTTGCTATGAAAAAACATTGAAAGTATGAATTTTACAATTGATTTTGTTTAGGACCATATTTACTTAGCAGCTAACTCAATGTTATGCTCTAATAACAGTATTGTATGAATAATGAAAGTTTCAAAACAATGATTTTGACCAATGTTAATGTTGGTATTTTGGTTTATTTCTCTGTAGGCTGGACTACTGCAGCAGCCTCTTTCCAAATCTGTCTGCTTCTACCCACACAGTAAAGATACACAATTTCTCTTGCCACAATGATGAAACTTTACTTGTACACGTTTTGTCCAACCTAAAGAAATTATTGTTATGGCATAATTTTATGTCCAACCTTGTTCTCACCTTACCTGAGATATCAGCGATGCCATAGATGCATCAAACATTGGGGTAATTCATTAATGTGTAAATAGAAGAAATCCTTTTGTCCTGAAGAAGGCCTATACCTCCATCTTTGAAAAGGCACTAGGGATAAGTGTCTAATCTAATTAATGGCCGAAACATGTTGACTATCCTGATAAAATACTGCTAATTTTGCCAGTTTTTGGATACCAACTGTTTTGAATTGTGTTGATTTAGTGACTTACACCCCGTAAAAAATGTTTTATGTTTTGTGGGTCTTTCCCTAACACCTACTTGTCTAGTTTTTATATTGTGTTTTAAGAAATGTGTCCAATATATATGAATAAATTAAATTGTTCTCTTTAAATGTGTTCTGGCTTTACTCTAATTTTTAGAGAATTTTGAATTCATTGTGTGAACGGCAGGGTTTATATGTCTTTTCCCATGTATCTAATTTTGTGTACAACTGCACCAATTTTGTACCCTCAGGCAGTATTGTAGAGAGGGGTAATCAATTCTCGTTTCTTTTTTCATATTACTTATACTCCCATTTGAGAATTGATCCCCCAGTACTAGAAAATAGAGAGTTTACCTCTCTTTGAGTAACAGCCTCCCAAAATATACACAACACCAACACCTGAGGAGAATGGTGGAACCATGCGCTGCATGCCTGCTCTCGCTTCAAGACCTGCACCATGGTATGGAGGTAGGTTTCTTTAGTTTGCCATTGCTCACTCATACTCAGTATGTGACTTCGTTTACACCTATGGTTTGCTCAGTATGCCGTCTTTGAGGCAGAGCGTTACTTAATTTAGTACTATTCAAATATTACTGCTGTGAGTGTCCTATAAAACAAGACCATCATAAAAGAATAGGTTATTAATTTACTGTGTCTGCAGGGATCCCCTTCTAGTCAGATGCACAACTGAATTAAATCCGCATTTGTGCATCTACTACGATGGAGGGCCCTGTATCCTTTCTGGGATTCGCGCATTCTGGGCTGATTTAATTGAACTTCAAAGCCAAAATAAACAGTTGTTATCTGCTTTGTGAACTGGACACCTAAGGGTTTTTGCTAATTCAACTAAGTAGCGATTTCATTTTTGTCATTAGCACGCTAACTTTCCGATGAAGGGTGTATGATGTCATTTTAGGCTTTAGATGCAAAGTGAGCCAACTGAATTAAAAAGAAAGAAAATGAAAAGCTATTTAACAGTAATTACATTTACTCGAGAATCTCTGAATTGGTGGCTAATTTGTGTCCTTGATGCTGTGCTCCTTTAAAAAAGTTAATGAGTTTATAACCTAATCTTGAGAAACCACAAATGCACACACGTTTGTAGCCAACAGAACAGTCTTGCAGTCTTATGGCATTGGACATACAATGAGGTACTCCAGAACTCCAGAAGCCAAGTGGGAAACTGTTTGACTCCGAAGTCAAATGTAATGCCTTGAACTAAGCTCATGCTGAGCTAGGGTTAAAAAAATAAACTGTACTGCAGTGACCACTGATGTGCAAATGCTCATGGAAAGGCTTATTTTTAACACTGCAAGTGACTCGGAATGATGGGAATTGGATCAGGACTTGCTGGAGTCCTAAATCGGACACACCATGATATGACACATTTGCTTTTGATCTGATTACATCCATGTTCAATGCAAAGACGTTTTCATAATTGACCTTAACGTAGAGATGTTCGATTAATTGTGGCTGGCAGTGCTTTATTTGTACACAAATAAGTGCCAGGGCACAAATATTTTCTAGCACTTCAATGACACATCCCCCATGGCTGCTCCCTACAGTCATTGGGTTTACAGCTGAAACTCCCACCTACTCATTGAGGGAATTGGATGCACTCACTGTGGAAGATGTGCAATTTACAGATACAAATTGACTTAACAAACTAGCTGTGTCTGGAAAGTAAATAAAAACGTGTTAATTTTAAAACATCATTGTTAATATGTTACTCTGATTCTATGCAATAAAAACCCTACTATTTAAATAAATTCTGAATGTGAAGTTGAGTTCTCCTGTCAGGTTGGCTTACTGTTCATTTTATGTAATGGTACCACTAAGCGTCTTGTTAACAGTGTAATGTCTTCATGTCTACACCCGTCTCTCTGTTGCACCCCGATGCCTGTGGGCTTCCGGCGCGGTACGAATAAATAAATGAAATAAATAAAATAAAATAAAAAATGCAAGTGGAACATGTTGCCCATCTGTACACAGGAAAAAAGAGCAAACATGCTTTCCTCTCATGGTAAATTGATGGACAAATGCAAGGAAAATCATTACTGAACAGATGAACAGAGGACCTTGCATGCTAGTAAGCAGTGAGACTGCAGTCATTTTTTTTTACAATTGCACTTGTGACAGGCACTCCTCTTCAACAGTGGCCTTTCACTGGCCTTGCCCTTGTGTTGGGGATGATGGCTGGTGACTGCACTGTTGTTCTCAACCCATATTATTACAGTAGTGAAGTTGCACCTGTTCATGAGGGTCCCACCACCCCCACCCTCTGGGCCTTGGCATTTCTCTAGTGAAGAAGAGACTCTGGAGGACACTCAGGCTGGTTTCAAGAAGTCATCAGGTTTTATTTCTTCCAACAGGCTAGATTGAGGATACACAGTATACATCATCATCAACAGCTCTGGAACTCTGCTCAAATTACTAGGCTCACCCATCCTTATCTACACATCTAGGGAGGTGAGGTAATGGTCTGGTCACAGGTGCAACCCCTTTCCTATCTGTGATTCACTGGCTTATATGGCATGATATGGCATGATCAATATGCTGTTCCTCATTCTTACTTGTGATTCGCCGGCCTATTTGCCACTTGGACCTAGTCTAAACCGGTTCTACCTACTCATTTCCCCCACCTTTGTCCCCTGGATGACTTTTCAGAAAAAAGATCTCCACTGGTGTCATCATGTCTCACAGCAATCCACAATTTTAGAAATCGCCTGACCATGCCTGCCTTATCACAAAATGCTGGATCACCCTATTTCTGGTAATATTTTTATACCTGGTCCGATTCAAGTCTAGTTGTTTTGTAAAATATACTTAGCATGTACTACTTAAGAAGCCTTCTATCATTCAAGACATTCTAACCTCATAAACATGGATCGTCTTTTTAAAGTGCTTTCCTGCAAAGCACTATAATTCTAATTTCTACAACATTTAGAATCATTGATCACCCCACCAAGTTATCTATGTTCGGTTTGAGGGGTAGTGGGTCTATCTCCACTACATTCAGTTTGAGGGGGAGGGGATACTCATTCCATTACACACCGATATCATGCATGCTGAATGGAGCAGTGTTTATGTTTATGTTTATTAAGTTTATATAGCGCTTTAATCCAAAGCACTTTACAATATAACAACAAGATACAATAACGGAAGAAGCAAGTGAACAATAATGAGACAAACCAGTGTAACAATATGTAGGACAGTTTCCTTGGATATTGGAGGTGAGAGAAAGGTGAAAAGCAAGGGAGAGGGGGTAGTGAAGGGAAGGGGAACAAGATTCAATTATGTGATATAAGGTCAAGTGGATGTGAGAGGAAGGGAGGTATGGGGACAGGGGAGAAGGGGAGGAGAGAAGGTAGGAGGTTAAGGGGGGAGTGAAGAAGAAGGGCTTTCAAGGAGGTGCGGAAGGAGGTGTATGTGGGGATGGAGCGGATACAGAGAGCTAAGGAGTTCCAGTGTAGGAGGGCCAAGAGCTGAAAGGAACAGAAGCGAGAAGCGGCACAAGGAGACGGGGGTACAGTGAGTAAAAAGAGGTCAGCAGAGCAGTGCACGATGTTGTTCCTTTTTATGTGACTATGATTGACTGACAGTTAGAACAATACAGTTGCCAAAACCCCTCTACATAATCAAACTGAGGCTGATGAAAAAAATAAGTGCCATGGTTAACCCCTGGCAAACACCCCCACAAATTAAGCACTGGTGGCTGGGAAAAATTGCAGTGCAGATCACATGAAAGCATGACTGCCAAGTACAGCCTACAGCACTTGCTATGCGCTTCCGAAATGAGCACGCGCAAATGTGCGCAACCTCTATTGATATGGTACTTCGGATTCAGGGGGAGGGGCCTCTTCAGTTTTTGCAATTAAATGCCTAAACAGTGCCTACAAAAATAGGAAAGGTGCAATTAGGCTACCATTAAGATGTAAAAGCCATAAAGTCCACGGGGCTCATTATGAGTGCCGCCGGAGTAATTTTTCTCCCCATTCCCATTCGAATCCCATTGGACTCAATGGGAAAGGGGAGGGCGGATGCACCGGCACCATTCATGAATGGTGCCGGTGCATCGGTCAAGGTCTGCGAGCGGGTGCCGTTCTGCCCGACAGGTCAGACCTGGTAGGCTGAAAGGCACCTGCTCGCAGAACTCGTAGTTTGTCTGTCCGGTAACAACAGTACCGGCAAGCTTACCCGTACCGTTATTTCCGGACCGGCAACCTCGTAATGAGGCCCCATATGTTCATGACAGCATTCCTTAACCAATGTCAATATCAGCAGCAGCATGACAGCCAAGTATAGCCAGCAGCACTTGCTATGCACTTCCGAAATGCACGTGTGCAAAAGCACGCAACCTCTACTGATATAGCACTTCCGGGTTCAGGGGACGGGGCCTCTTCAGTTTTTGCAATTAAATGCCTGAATGATGCCTACAAAACAATAAGAAAGGTGCATTTAGCCTACCATTAAAATGTAAAAGCCATTAAGTTCATATGTTCTTGACAGCGGTCCTTTACCAATGTCAATATCAGCAGCAGCATAACAACCAAGTACAGCCAACAGCACCTACTATGCACTTCCGAAATGCGCATGTGCAAATGCGCGCCACCTCTATTGATATAGCACTTCTGGGTTCAGGGGCAGGGCCTCTTCAGTTTTTGCAAATAAACGCCTAATCAATGCCTATAAAACAATAGGAAAGGTTCAGTTAGGCTACCATTAAGATGTAAAGGATATAAAGTCCATATGTTCTTGACAACGTTCCTTTACCAATGTCAATATCAGCAGCAGCATGACCGCCAAGTACAGCCAACAGCACTTGCTATGCACTTCCGAAATGCAATGTAGTACATTTGTTTGCATGATCAACAAAGGAGTACCAACACAATTTGCATGTGTCTGAACACAAAAGCAGATGTGCTCCTGGCAGAATTTAAAGGACGAGGCTCTATTGTGATATGATGCCCCTGCACTTGAAATTAACACAGAAAGCAAACTCGATGCTATTAAAATTGAATTTAAATCAAACAAAGTGTAATCAAATTCTGTGTGCCACAGATATTGCTAGGAAGCTAAAAGGTTAAGCCAAAGTCTGTGCTTTTGCAGTTGGTGACTGAGCTTCACAAATGACAAGCTAAAACAGTACAGAATGCTGTGTTCAAAGACAACTAAGTCTCCCATAACTGTGTTAATTAAAAAAGTTCACTGAATAATTTCAGAGCAGGCCATATTGTAAATATTGTCTGTATCATTATTAAGGAGTACCAACAGTACCAAAAATATTCTGCAATGATCATATGGCTTCTTCAAAGGTGACTATTCCTCACAAATGCAAATTGATAGTGTGCTAAACAATCTAAACAATTTTAGAATTCATATGGAGTACTAAAACAGTCTTGCAATGAGCATCTAGTTCTTTCAAATGAAGCCAATGTGATGGAGTGGAAGTAGCAGGGTAAAGTCCTACTAGCCTCTCTAGCCTGGAGGTGAATCCAGATAGACTTTGGGGGGAGTCATGTGTACCAGATACTGATATTGTTCATTTTAGAAAACACGAGAAAAATGTCTAGGATGGGTGTGGTGTGAGCAACATTGCTGCTAGACTGGGGGAGAGCAGAGATGATGGGTCACTCTGCAGCTCCAGAATAGTGGAAGTGCGTTGCAACTCTCCCACTGAATGTTGATAACCCCTAACATTTGTGAAGGAGAGTTGAGATTCTGTCAATGTCACTGAAGCCAGTATTACGCATAATCTGGAATGAACAACAAAAACTACAGTACACATAATCCACTCCTTCACTCATGTGATATAGTCTGACGAATCCTGATCCTTGCACCTCTGCAATAGACGTACCACATCAATGCCCTTTGTCTTTCTAATGTGAATGTGTCACAATCCATCTGTCACTTCAAGTTGAGGAAAGCTGCCAAAAATGATCACATCCCACGATAAATACTGGCACTTCCGGGAACCGCTTCAGAAGAACGCCTGATCTGGGTAGAAACCATTGGCCAGAGAAGAAAAGTAGGTATCTCAGGGAAAGTAAAAGTAGGAGGGACAATGCTTGCTTGCCTTCATGCCATTAATAGAATCCTGACGCTCTTTGACAAATGGTAGGGCTAAAATGTATTATTTTTGCATGGCCTAGGGCTTCCTATTTGGCACATTCGAAAACCAGCAAAAAAGACCTTGAAGCCTGCACAATAGTTATAGAATTGATGTAAAGTTGTGTGATTGGACTAGTCATCTGGCTGAAGTATGTCCTTGAGAATGGCGCAAGACTAAACTCTTTGGAAGCAATGGACCCTCTAGCAGAATGGGCCCCAAAGATGGAGCTGTCGGTACTTTCTTGAATGATAACCCACCAGACCCACCTAGCCCAGCAAAAGTGTGACGATACACAGGGATTTTGAGTTTGCAAATGGAGATAAACAACTGAGCAAATTACCCTCGTAGGATGGTTGTATTGGCTTTAAAGGCACACACCATAGACACATCAGGAACATAACAAAAGAAAACAACAGTTGACCTGTCCTAGCTGTGAGAACCCAGGAATGAGACATGGACACAGAGGACTCATGGTGATTGGCATACATTTTTATTAAATAATAAAAGGGATGGGAAATTGCTTCATTATCCCTAATCTAGGAGGTATGTCTCTACGTCAACCAAAACTAAGGGTCTGTCAAGTGTCAAGATTTCCAAAAAAAACATGTCCTGTGTCCGAAATCCTATCCTAACCCTCTCATTCAACAAACCAACTGTAAGGTGTTAAGGGTATGGTCTTTGGCTTTGAAAGTGTGCAAATGTTCAAGTTCAACAAAAGGCATAATGCCAATAAAAGTTCCAAAAGGATAATGTTTGCAGTTCCAGGGGAATGACTCCCTTCCCCAGGATTCTCTCCAGGTAAAACAAAAGTTCAAAATAAGAACTAAGTTCTTTATAGCTCAAGAGGATTATTCCCTCCTCTTGGTATTGCAATCAACTCCCGGGGAAATTACTCCCTTTCCCAGGCCTTTTTCCACATTTAATACAATTCAAATCCTAAAGGCGTGGGTCTTCCTTGGGAATCTCTTTTTTTAGATAACACAACTTGGGTGCGGATCCCAGACTCACAAAACACCTGGTATTCTCCCCTGCCCCGTTCTCTTATACAGTTACTTTACACCATTTGGGTATGGATCACAGACTCGCAATGCACCTGGTATACTCTCCTGCCAGGTTCTCTTGTTTAGTTCCTTACGGCTGTGAATCCCAGATCCACATTTCGCCTGTTATACTCTCCTGCCAGGACATTAGGTTTCAATCTCTCTTTATCATTCAGTGCAAGAGGGTATGGGTCTTCCCCTTTATGCCAAAGTACTGTGACTATGAGTATGAAAGTGTTTCTGATGAGAATTACTCACTCCCCCACTATTGGCAATCAATTCATTCTTTCAGGGTCTCTTTGCCTTAATTACAGCATCCCATATTTCCCTCTGGGTTCACCGGCAACATATACGTTCTTTCAATACACTCGTACATATTCTGGGTACTCATCTCATTATTTGCTGGTCTGAGGCTTTCCAGTCCACAGCACAGAACATTCTTGCCTCTTCAGTCAGAACGAAACCCATCGTGGCTTCCAGTCCCTGCTGCAACTTCCTTCTTCTTCAGCTGGCGATTTTACTGCTAACCAGCACTGCTTCTCTACGCAGCCGGTCTGGAGCTCTCTTGTGCACTTCTCTCGCTAGCAGTGCTCTGCAGCCACGACTCTCGGTCCCCTCTGCGTCCTGGTCTGCCTGAGCGGTCAGGAGAGCTTGGGTTGGCTCTCTCTTTTGCCGCCTCCACTCGACTGCCTTTAAGGATACTTCCCGGATTAGGCCACCATCTGTTCCACACTGCAACCTGCGTCTCTCATCGGTTTTCAAGCTGATGCTTGGAAAAGGAAGCTCTCTCCATCTTTCCGCAGCAGCAGATTTAAACTCTTGCATCCATGCTGGGAAATGTCTTGGACCAATCACATTCTTCACAACCCTAGACTGTGCATTATGGTTCTCACTCTTTCTCATGGCAGTATTCTTCCTTGTCTCAGTACATGTTGCTTTACTGAGTAAAAAATGTTCATATGTTCTGTCAGCAGCTTTTGCAGGACATTGAAGGGGATTATCACAATATGCCATCAAGGCATGGGGAATGGAGGGGATATCCCTAAAAGGAAAGGGGGATACCATATCTCATCTGATGACACCTGTCCATCCCTCTGAAGGTCACCTCACTAACATAGGCACCCCAAGGGTCAGTATCAGGTAGCGGCTGCCATCCTCTGACCACATGAGGAGAGGCTACCTCTGGAAAAGGAGTGATGACATCATCAGATTCATCATTTAGCCCTACAATGAACATGAACACTGTCCCTTTCTGATTTCAAAACACAGCCAATGATCAAGAGCCCTTACATCCAACACCATCTATAAGGAGACCCAGCAAATTTACATCATATGTTTTTGCTCATACAGGAATACGAAGAAAACAGTGGGTGATTACAAATTACTGATGCCACAAAGCAGTCTGGACACTAGTGGATGCTCCCCCAATGAAAGGTCATCAACTAAAGCAAGCCAGGTCAAAAAAGCTAACCCATATATATGTATGGTAGAGTAAGGAACTTTAGTTGATAATCCAACTAAGATACTTATCACCAGGAATTAATTTAACAAGTGTGTGGAAGCCCCTCTATTGAAAATAAACATGGTACAAATAACCTGTTCTCATGAATTTCTTCCACTCAGGAAGGTATACAACCATAGTATAGCTCACTGACCCTTCACAGAGGAAATATATCCATTTTCAAATCAACCTGGTCCCACCCACAAGGGCAGTACAGCACCGAAATACAAGGCAATTCTCCACTGAACAAGAGTACCATCAGCAACCCCAGGCATGTGTTTTCGGACTTGTTGGACTTCCTCAGTGAGGTGAAGCTAAGCCTCTCTAAGACACAGTCAAAAAGGGTTCCACGTCTGGATTACCCTGGGTCAGTTAAGGTGAACCCCTAGTTTTTACCAATTTAACAAGCATATGAGAGCCTCTATACTGAGAATGGACATAGTTTGAATAACCTATTAATGGAATTCCTTCCACTCAGAAGGGTCTACAAGCATGTTTTAGCTTACTGACCCTTCAGAACGGCGATCTACAAATAATGGAAGCAGAATCAGGAGCTCCATGCTATTTCCAAAGACAATGGGAACTGAGGTTGAGCCCTCAGAAAAGGTGTCTCGTGGACCAACGCTGTGCCTTGCGACTGTGCCTGAAGCAGAGTGTGAGCTATCGTAGCAAAGGAAGGGAAGGCATAAAGTCTCCCCATTTTCCTTTGCTGGAAAAGGTGTGTGCTGCCCTGTCCAATGGGACAAGCCTCTAACTGACAAAATCCAGGAATGTAGCTTTTAGATGTAAGGAACTGTTCAATCTCTCAAATACAACCTAAATAGAGGAGGAAAGAAGACCTATCAATCAGGCTACACTTCTGGTGGAAATGGCAAATTATTGAAGAGCCCTTCTTAGCTCCCTCTGATTGCCAATATTTTCTTCCAGTGTACGCTGAAGGATGCTGTTATGCCTTTTATCACAAATACCCGAAGCTGAATAGACTGAGAAGTAACCAGATCAGACTTCTATACATGTATGATGAATTCCAATGACTAGAGCAATCTGAGAAGATTCACTCATGATGATTCTATCACCACAGTAAATCACAAGCCTGAAACCCTGGCTCTGAGAAACTCTGCAACTAGCTTTAGTAAAAACTGCAGAAGGCAATAGCCTTACCTCATAAGGTCCTTCAACCTGCCAGTGGCCTCCATCTTGAAGTGCTGATACATTCATTCATTAATTTTGTCATTTTTTATAGAGCCTTTCACAATAATTATGGTCCCAACACGCTTTTGGTTGAATGCCCTCGGAGAGACCGGAGTCCAAAAATGTGGGGGAATTTGAGAGGTACTGTTATGGGTGTGTGCATTTCAGCCATTAAAGTTGTGTGAGAGGGGCCAAGACCCTGCTAGCCACCGATGTCTAAATGCAGTGTATTTGGGTGCAGCCGGGGTATATTATGCACTAAAGGGGAAATTGTGTTAAAAGAGATAGAGAGTTGTGTGGCAAACTACAGTTCACATTTTTGTCGTTAAAAGTAGCTTCATTATTATGGCACAGGTGATGTGCAATAGTGTTTGTGTTACATATGGGTGCATGGTGTGTGGATTGTGCCTGTGCCTTCGTCTAAGTTGCGAAAATGTGGTATGTGAGAGGAGAAATGTGTTATCGGTACAAACAATGATGTCTACATCCTAGGTTCCATCTATGTACCTTACACAATTGGGCTAAATGCAAGATATGGCTGTGATGTTGGAAATGCATTGGGGGACAGGGCCTCCATGTCCTTGTCCTGTACCCCCTTATCATGTGTGTTCTGTGTTATTATCTGCACATGAGTCCATGTGAGACTCCTGGCAGTGCAGCCCTTCCTCTTTTTGGTTGTGGTGAACAGGGATCCTTGGGATACCCTTATGGCTCCCATGGGTGGGGGTGCACCCCTGTACCCCTAGTGTATTTTTTGGGCACCTGTGTGTGGCCCACAGAGCAGGGTATGGGCTGGTGGAATCTCCATGCTGAATTTGACAGGTGGTCTGAGTATCTTGCATTTTGGGATACCAAGGACCTGCCATAGGAATCAGTGGGTTCCTGATAGGAGACAAGATGGCCCCTTTGGCCTCTTTGTTTCTATTACCTGTTACTTTGTTTTCCCAAAGTCCTGGAAAGCCCTGACCCTGTCCCTTCCCCTGACTGGCTGTTGGGTGGAACAACCATATATGGTATTGTGGGGAAGACCAGGCCAGACTGGCTGGAGCCTCTCATTGACTGTATGTTGTGGGTATATCCTTGGGGTGGGACCTGTATGAATGGAGTGTGTGACCAATATGCATTCCATGTTATGGGTGTCTGGTATCTGTGTGTGTGACACAAGGAATGAGACAGCCCTGCCTGAAACTGACATGAATGCAGTGCGGCATGCTGAAAGGCTGAGTGTTTGCCCCAATCCACATTCCTTGTTATGGGTGTCTGGGTGGAAGTGATTGGCCTGAATGCATTGTGAGCCTGATTGGCTGCCTGTCTGTCCTTCTGGCCAATTGGCTGAGCTTGGCTCAGCAGTGTGAATGAGCGACAGATATGTATATCTGGGGACCTCTCACTTACCAAATTGTTCAGAAGCTAAAGTTGAAACTTGAAGCTGCCTATCCTTGAAGCCCAGCGGAAGAAGAAGAATTGCTGCTGCTTTCCTTTGACCCGATCCGAATGCTGTCGAGTCTGTCGAGGACTGATCCAAGAGAGGACCTGGCTAGGAGACCTCTCCTCGAGCTATGAGGCAACATCGTGCTGAAACTGATCTTCATCGAGGCACTCTGGAATTCAGTCCCGAAAGACTGTCAACCGGAGTCTGCTGAGAAATCTCTAAGTAAAGCACCAGGGCATCAAGGCTGTCGAAGTCCATTGCTGTCGACCGGGGTTCAGAGGATTTCCATAACCGCTGGAAGCCAGTCGATGTGGTGTTGCCCAGAAGTGGGGACAGCTTGACATGCCGCTGCTCGCCGACCGGATCCACACCGCTCCACCTGTGCCTAAGAACATTTAAACAAATGGCTCCCTTGCCATCACTGTGGACCGCTTTGTCCCACCGGAGAAAGTCGAGGTTGTCGACGACCGAGGAGAATCCGCTGGTGGGTTTCCCGCCATTCGAAGTCCACAAAGACACAGACGAGTGAAGATCCAAAGCCCAGCCGTGGTTGAGTCCTGATCACTGACGCCGACATCTGACGCCGACACTTGACGCCCACTGCCGGGCCTACGTTCTTCATTAGGCCTACGTTCTTCATCAAGCCTTCTTTGCAGCACCAAACTCTTTTCATTGAGGAATGTCGACACCAGGGTTTACCTTCTTTGTCGACTCTCAATGCTCTGTGGCTCCTGCTTGAAGGGTGTCCACCCTCGAGGGATCCATCGACAAACCATCGAAGAAACTCTGCTAACTCAGGTACATTGGGGTAGTGGAACATTTTTGACCAGGAAAGAAGACTGTGGGCCTCATCACGACTTTGGCGGTAACCCTTAAATCCGGCGGTTGCGCTATTACCGCCGGATTTAAGTGTCCGCCAAATCAGAACTTCGGCGGATTTCGCCCCAGCTCTTGGCTGGGGGGAAATCCGCTGAAAATTCATGCTATTACTGCTGACGGGAAATCTGCCGGCGGTAAGAGCACACATTTTCCCCATTGAGCCCAATTGGGGATGGGGCATTCCCGAATGGGCTCAATGGGGAATGGGGAATTACATTACCGCCAAACTCGTGATCCGGCGCTATTAGCGCCGGGGAGTTCGACAGTAGGGCTAATACCACCGGCGCTAATACCGCCGGCGTTACCGCCAAAGTCGTGATCAGGCCCTATCTTAAACATTAATGAACTGGGCTTGTTAATACTCTTTATTAGAGGTTGCCCAGATGGAGGGTTCCTCACACAGATCTGTGTCTTAGGAAGGAAGACAAGTTAGGTTAAACAATGGCAGAATGGGTCGCTTGCTACTATGTCCTATGCTGTTCTACATTACTGTTTGATTTGTATGCCATTGGAAACTGTCAGCAGTTGGTGCATTTTAAAGCAGCCCACACCACATAGACATTGTATGTATTTGCCATATCGGATTTAGCAAAGTAAAAAGTGTGTTATTAATTGTGTATATATATTGAAACTTATTTTTACATAAAGAACTTGGTTACCACATAACATAGTGTGTGGACATTCCTTTGTGGGGGGCCTGGGCACTACATTAAACTTAAGAACCAGCCTGCATCACCTCCTGAGAGCTTAAGCCTTGGTTGCTCGGCCATACTACCATGTAGGGAATCTTGGCTGGGGTGCTCTGTGCTTCTACTCTGCCATATCGAGGACAGAAGTACAGATAACCCCCCTCCAGTCTTTAAACTCTGTGTCCTGCTGGAAAAATACAATTTTTTCATTGATGAAGGAGAATCCACCGAGGGGGTTTCCCGCCACCCGAAGTCCACAAAGACACTGACATGTGAAGATCCGAAGATAAACCGTGGTTGAGTCCCGATCACCGACTTCGACATCCGACACTCGATGCCCGCTGTCAGGCCTACGTTCTGCATCAAACCTTCTCTGCAGCACCAAACTCTTTTCATCGAGGATTCTCGACACCTGGGTTCACCTTCTTCAAGGACTCTCAACGCCCTGTGGCTCCTGATTTAAAGGGAGTCCACCGTCGAAGGATTCTTCAACAAACCGTTGAAAAACTCTACTAACTCAGGTACTTTGGGGTAGTGGAACATTTTTGACCAGGAAACAAGACTTTCTTAAACATTCATGGACTGGGCTTGTTAATGCTCTTTATTAAAGGTTGCCCAGGTGGGGGGATCCTCACACACAACTGTGTTTTAGTAGCAAGAGATCCATTCTGCCATTGTTTAACCTAACTTGTTGTCCTTCCTATTTCCTATGCTGATACACATTACTGTTTGATTTGTACGCCATTAGAAACTGTCAGTAGTTGGTGCATTTTAAAGGAGTCAATAGTTAAGAGTGGTACCACATAGAAATTGAATATATTTGCCATATTAGATTTGCGAAAGTACAAAGTGTGTTATTAATTGTGTATATATAGTGAACCTTATTTTTATATAAAGAACTGTGTTAGCACATAACATAGTGTGTGGATATTCCGTTGTGGGGGGCTTGCTGACTACACTGTATTTAAGAACCAGAGTGCATCACCTCCTGAGAGCATAAGCCTTGGTTGCTTGTCCATACTACCATATAGAGACTCTTGGTGGGGTGCTCTTGGTGGGGTGCTCTGTGCTTCTAGTTTGCTATATAGAGGGCAGGAGTAGATAACCCCCCTCCAGTCTTTACAATGGCTGACTAACACAAATGGGCTAAAAGCAAGGTAAGGCGACCTTACACAATTAAACTAAATGTGAAATATGGCTGACTAACACAAATGGGCTAAAAGCAAGGTAAGGCTACATGCAAAACATGGCTACCTTACACAGTTAGGCTAAATGTGAAATATGGCTGACTAACACCAATGTGCTTAAAGCTAGGTACACTCCCTTACACAATTAGGCTAAAGTCGGGACATGGCTGACTAAACCAAATGGGCTAAAATCAAGGTAAGAATACCTTACACAATCGGGCTAACTGCAAGACATGGCTGACTAACACAAGTGGGATAAAAGCAAGGTCAGGGTACCTTAAACTATTAGGCTAGAAACAAGGTAAGGCTATTTTACACAATCGGGTTAAATGCAGGATATGGATGACTAATACAAATGGTCCAAAAGCAAGGTCAGGTTACCTTACCGTATTAGGCTAGAAGCAAGGCAAGGCTACCTTACACAATTAAATGTGAGATATGGCTAATACAAAGCGCTAAAAGCAAGGCGTGTCGCCACTCGTGGCACCTGACTATGTAGACCTCTCCTCCCGCCAGCCGGTACAGATGCACCCCTCCTATGTGCCTCTCTGTATCCTACCCCCGCTGTATATCTGTTTTGTTGTTACCTCAGAAAAGTGCTACATTATGCATCCCTACTGTTGCATACCTCTGTAAAGTTCTCAATTATTGTATATGTATTGTTGTATACCTCTGTAAAGTACTCTGTTGCTTCTCAAAGCTAGGTCCACGCTCAATAAATACAATACACACAATCTGGCCACTGCCCATGGCCAGAGGCTACACCTCAGTCACCAAAGGTATAGCACTATTTTTTGTACCTACATCATGACACTTGTCAAAAAATAAAACACTGGCACATTTGCAAAACCATGCTTTCAGGTCCTTCTCAATGCTCCTTACACAAGTTTGCTGGAAATCAACCCATGTTTTATTTTTTCAAAAGTGTCAAATGTTTGCACATACAATTGTCATATAACCTAGCCCCACTTGACAAAATCCATTTAGACTTTACAAAAACATGTACATCTAGATCTATAATCTTTTTGCAAACCTTTGTGTAGATTTGTCAAATGGCACCACATTTATAAGCCTTTACAATATTTTGGGACCCCCCCCTCTAATTCTGCCCCCTCTTGACAAAATCCCACCAAACTTCGCGTAAACATTTATGTATTATCATTTTGCCAAATTAAGTGTAGATTCGTCAAATTGCACCTCATTTATTAGCCTTTAGATTATTTTGGGAGACCCCCTCTAATTGTGCCCCTCTTGACAAAATCCCACCAAACTTCGCATAAACATTTATGTATTATCATTTTGCCAAATTAAGTGTAGATTCGTCAAATGGAACCTCATTTATAAGCCTTTACATTATTTTGAGACCCCACCTCTAATTTTGCCCCCTCTTGACAGAATCCCACCAGACTTTGCAAGCACATTAACGATCAGGACAGGAATACAATTGCAGTTTCATTAAGTGGCGCTAAAGTTATAAGCCATCCAAGAACTGCTTTTCACCAACCCTATAATGCAGTGGGGTCCGTGAACTTCACAGGACTGTTCACGAACTTTCATGGCAAAAAACACCAATTTTTTTGCTTCTTGCAGCCATATTCCATCCCATCCTCATCACCCCTCACCTCCCCAGAGATTATTTGATAAATTTGACAAGTGCAATGTTGTGTTTTTCAATATGTTTTTACTGCGATGTCCTCAGACACCGGCCGTTGTCCACAAATCCAAGATGGCGGGCGTTTCCAAAAATCTGACGCACCTCACACTTCACTCCAACCAATCAGCGAACATGTTGTGTGTCCGCGGACATGATGCAAGCTGATTATCCAATCGGTCTCCTGTCTGTGGAGCGAACAGGGAAGTGTCTCCGTGGAGCTGACATAGATATCACACATTTTTTTAGACCCACTTTTTGGTCATTTAAAAAAAAAGTATTGGACGGATTTTCACCTTCGCTTTCGGGACCAAGCCTCTGTTCCTGCCACAAATTTGGTGAAAATCCGTCCTGTGGTATAGGCTGTAGGAGGAATGGGAAAAAAAGAAATTTTGGGACCCCCAGTAAAACTTTGCCCCCCTGGACAAACCTCGCCAAATCAGAGTGGGCCATATACTTTTTTTTGCAAAGTTTGGTGAGGAATTCGTCCAGGGAGAGCAAAGTTATAACACGCCCAAAAAGTCCTCTTTCTATGGGTTTAGGAACTTAACCATAACTACCGCTGGTCACATATGTAAGAAATTAAGTTTACAATTTCCGTTTTTATTTGCAAACATGCAATGACATTTGTATTATTTTTAGTTTTTCTTCTCTACATAAATTATAACTTAATATTCAAGTCAAGTCAAAAAAGTTCAAGTCAAGTCAAAAAAGTTTATTCAGATGCAAAATCCATTAAACATACAGATACATTTTCACAATATTCAATATTTTAAAATATTCTCCATATGAACATATAAAAAAAATCCATAAAAATACAATAATATATCTATTCACAATAAAACCTAATATCCATAAAAGCCACTGTTCCAATAACCTTTTAATCCATTAAGGCAGTCCACCTCACTGTAACCTCATCAGCCCCTTTCTGAAATACATCGCTCTTTTCAAGAAGGAGAGCAATGCCCAGGCAGTAAAGATAGTGTCTGCGCTCAAAAGAAAAATGAGTGCTGCCTTATGACTGCAATCTCTGACTTCTTTAGTGCCGGTAACAATGTTACTCTACGTATCCCAGCATAGCCAGTACAAAACAATAATATGTGTGACAGACCTTCACTCCGGTAACCACACACCGGACAACAGGTAGAGTCTGGGAACCCTTTCCATTCTGCTGTATTTCCTTGCAGTAGGAGGCAATGAAACCTTGCCATTGTGATTAGCCACCAGTCTTTTTTCTGGGACCCCCAAACTGGCGGCCTGATCACGACTTTGGCAGTAACGCTGGCGGTATTACCGCCGGTGGTATTAGCCCTACCGCCAAACTCACCAGTGCTAATAGCGCCGGATCACAAGTTTGGCGGTAATGTAATTCCCCATTCCCCATTGAGCCCATTCGGGAATGCCCCATTCCCCATTGGGCTCAATGGGGAAAATTTGCGCTCTTACCGCCGGCGGATTTCCCACCGGCGGTAATAGCGCAAATTTTCAGCAGATTTCCCCCCAGCTAAGAGCTGGGGCGAAATCCGCCAAAGTCCTGATTTGGCGGACCTTTAAATCCGGCGGTATTAGCGCTACCGCCGGATTTAAGCGTTACGCCAAAGTCGTGATCAGGCCCTAAGTATGGTTGAATCACCCAGGGCCTACTGATCGCAGAATGTAGTTGACCTGATTTAATCCCATATTCCAATAAAATTCTCTTCCTTGTGACAGCCTCCCTCAACACCAATTTATGGCTTTTCCCCTCTACCTCTGTTATTAACACCTCAGGTGGAAAGAGAGTACCTAGGTTGGCCTCCACGAGGACTTTAGAAATATAGTCCAGCCAAGGAATTTTTCGCCATTCCCCCTTTCCCAATACAGAACGAATAATAAAATGGCAGAGGGAGGCAAATTTGTTTGCCCATAGCCGGATCCAGAACAGAATCGGGGCCAACGCCCATAGGTCTTTCGAAAACTCCATTCCCAATTCACGATGAATTGCAATAATTGCAGACGAGTTTGGGAGGCCCAGCAGTCTCCTGATAAATTTGTTCTCTTTTATTTGCATTTCGTCAGCCCTCTGGAAGCCCCATATTGGGGCACCATACATGGTGACGGCCATTGCTTGGGCACTGTTGATCTTAGATATCGCTTCTAATGGTTCTCCTTCACACCGTGACATAAAGCGGAAAATGCCCCCAGTTTGCTGGCTCATTTTTATAGATTGTTGAGCCAGATGTGCCTTTCCAGATAGGGCTTCCGAGAAGCTTAACCCTAGGTAATCAAATACCTTTACCCTGGTTATCACCTCTCCCGCATATAACATTGGTCTCATAGCCGCAGGCCATTTCCTGCCCACACACCCCTTCACAGCAGATTTTTTGGTGTTAATTTTTAGACCCAATTCACACATAAATATTGTGTATGCATTAATCAGGTCTTAAGAGCTCTTGGAGTTCTACCAATCAATACTGTGTCATCTGCGTATGCAAGAACAGGGAAAGCCCTTCCCCCAAAACCAGAAAAATGGCAAAAATGTTGATAAGGAATCCAGAAAACCATTTATATACAAAGAAAAACATATGGGGGCCAGCACACAGCCCTGCCGCACACCACATCCGACACTGAAGCAGGCCGTACAGTGACCACCCGGTCCTCTGCGCACGCATGCCTCATTATCCGTGTGGATGTCGACCAACACCCTCAAGATATCCCCCGGACAACTCAGCGACCCGAGCACGGCCCAGAGCTTTGCCCGGTCTACCTTGTCAAAGGCCATGCTCAGGTCCATAAATGCCAAGTAGACCGGCTCACCCTTACAAAAGACCGAATTGGCCACTAATAGGTACAAATTTAGACTCTGTTCCATGGTCCCTACCAATGGGCGAAACCCAAACTGAATGTCAGAAAGGATAGATTGTTCTGTCAGCCAGGATTCAATACGGGCCAACAACACTCTTCCAAATATTTTGAAGGAGGAGTCCAACAGTGAAATTGGCCTATAGGCCCCGGGGTCCGCCATGTCCCCCTTTTTAAAAATGCGGAAGATTATGGCCCTTTTCCATGAGCTGGGATAATTACCGGATTTCATGCAGGCATTGAATACTAACGTTAGAAGCGGTGCCCACAGATCCATGTGGTCCTGAAACATGTCCGTGGGAATCATATCCGGGCCTGGTGCCCGGTTAGGGGCCCGTTGAAGTATTGCCTTCCTGTCTTCCTCCACTGAAACATTTAGGGAGGATGTCGCTATTTCTACAGGCCCCTCAATTGTAGTGACCCCAAAGAGACTCCCAAAATGCTTTATCCAGGCTCCTACCTCCACATATGTCCCACTACCCGCAAGTATTCCACACCCATTTGGGCCACCCTTCACAAACTCCCAGAATGCCTTCTGATCCCTTCTTTTAGCGGCATCCAGAAAGCCTTCCGAGGCCAACCCTTCAATTTCCTTTTTCCTCCGGCTGAGCTTACTCTTATACTGAGCTCAATGCTCTCACTTAGCTTCTTTACATGCCTCGTCAAAACAGCCCTTCTGAGAGGATCTCCCCTTAGCCTTAATTACTTTTGCAAACTTGGTTCTTAGAGCCCTCTCTAGTTCTACGAATCTATCTACAACCAACTTTGCAGATAGGGTTTCCCCCAGAATATCCCCCATAAGGGGTGCGTTCTCCATGATCGATTCATAGTGCAATTTCTCCTCTACAATAGTCCCCCATTTGATTCTTCTGGATCCATTGATCACCCCTTTTATAGGGCAAGGTGCCACATCCCGTCAGACCCTTGCCCCCAACAGACCCACAAAAGACAGACAAATAGGGTGATGATCACTATTCACATTAGGGATCACCTCAAATCTTGTGGCACGTTCCCATAAACCCACCGAGATGCAAAAATAATCTATTGTCGAGGAACCCATATGGTTATTAAAGGTCAATTTACCTGGAATATCCGGGGCTAAGCGTCCATTAACTGTGCACAACCCCCATTCCAACAGCCACGAATACATCTGCAGACCCTTAGGGCACACTCTCTCATCTATCATACATGGCGCCAGACAAGTCCTTTAAGGGATCCAAAGCATCCTTGTCCATTCCCATCCCCATTTTGATATTAAAATCAGCTCCCCAAATGTAGTATTCATTTTTATGCATACCCGCAGACAGTAGATACTCCATATACCTCTTCACTTTGGTCAGTCTATCCACATCCGAAATATGAGGACTATTGTAAAAATTAATTACACAGATTGCGTTCCCCTTGGCTGTAAATAAAACCACTACCTGTAGGAAATCCATCCCTGTATCCACCACCCTAATTCCACAGTCTAGGGAGATCTTAATCATAATGCACAAACCCCCATAGCATCTACCTCTCGTCTTCTTTTTAGCTGGGATCCCAAAAGAAACAAACCCATCAAGATGTGGGATATCCAGAGCCCAGGTTCCCTGCAAGACTACTACCTCATTCCATTGGAGCAATTCAGCAATGGGGCCATTACTCAATTTTCCCAATGAACCTGCAATGTTCCCCGAGAGTAGATGGAACTCAACCAGTTTGTCTGCCAAATCTCCAATTGATCCGGTCTGGACATTCTGTTGCTCCAACACACCAAATTCCAAGGCTTGGGGCCCAACCGGTGCAACTGTCCGTCAGTCCAGATCCTCACAAGAAGTTAGGATCTCAAACTGATTTGCCAGTTCCAATGCACCTGAAATGCCCCTTGCCCTGTCGGTGGGATTCCCTCTCTTCTATGGAATCCTACTCCACCCACCCACCAACTGACAATCTGGTTCCGGTTGGGCAAAGGGATTTCCTTTCCCTTTATCCTCCTCCCTAACCCGGCTCTCATGGAAATGACCCCCCCATCCCCTGCCCCCCTACCCTCATATAAAAATAGTCCAGGGGAAGAAGCTTACTATATAATTGGCTTCTGTTAGGCTTAAATCCTCGAGCTAGCTTACAGTTTAAAAGGTGATTGGTCATACGAATATAGGCATGATCTATCTTGGGCCTCATCAGATTAGTATTAAGCCAATGCGAGGCCTTATTGATTAGGGAGAGGGTTGATTCATATCCGCCCTTTGGTAGAGCGGGTAAACCAGTAATTATCCCCACAAATGGAACCGCCTCAGGCGGAAGATTTAAAATTGTATGATCCCCTATCCCTTGTGGTTGCACTGGGGCTTTTCAGGGTTACAGCCATTACAATTAAGTTCCCTCCCCACATTTGTGGCTATTAGCCCTTCTTCCACATACACTATCACTGCTGCCGATGTTTACTGAAAATTCTGTTTTTCTACCGCCCTATCACTACTCAAAGGGCGGCCTCCCTTAGTTTGCTCACACACGGCACAAGGCCTGCCATCCACCACCTCTTTCGACCCTCCTTTGGTCAATTCATCAGGCTTCAGTGATATGGTTCTAATGGAATCATCCATAATAGCTAATGTGTTCAAGACCCCCTCCTTCAAGCCACGTAGTGATTGCAGTATCACCTGTAGGGGTTTAAGTTTTTCATCCAGAAGGGCTTCCAACCACTCCTTATCTCCCTCACAAGCTGTCGAGGAGTCCAGAGGCTGACTATCTTGCACCTCACGTATTGGGCTACTCGCCCTTGGAATGCCCATCAAGGGTATTTCCTGATCGTGCTCCTGACCTACCCGCTGTCCCCCTGTATCCCTCTCCTCCCCCCAAACCTCCAACCTCTTCTCTAACAGCAGGAGTTTGGGGCTGATAGCCCCATTATTAACATGATTCCGGTTTTCTAAAAATGGAGCGGCCTCCCTTGAGACACACTCAGCAGCATTCATACAGCTGACAATTTTATTGACCATCACGCCCATATAAGATTTAAGGGATTTTTGTGAGGATGTGGTCATCACCGTGGTATCCCTGTTTTGCTTGCTTTTACAGTTTTGACATTTTTTTGTTTTTTGCCCCCTCCCCAGTCGTCTCCCCCCAGATCTCCCTTCGTCCCCAGCTTTTCTTTTCCCCATATTTCAAATCTAAATGGGCTAGATTGCACTTGAACTTGGATTTAAGAGTGAAAATTAACCTATTTGCTCACAAATTTGCTCACAAATGTGCTACTGTTCACTCAAAATCCAGCCAACAGATAAAAAGAATAAAATTGAAACAGTGGCACGTAAAAGAAAATTAAAATAAGCATCTAAAAATCAATTGATGAATGCTTCCGCGACTGTTAAAAGCTAATAATCGCCCAAACTGAGACAAGCCTTATGGACTGCCATAAAACCCTTCGCCGAGCAATAATATATACCACCCTTGTCTAACACAGTAATCATACACTGTACTATTACAGTGCTAATGTGCTAAAATGAGCAGACTAAAAAGTCACAGAGTTTATATGCTCTAAGCCAGTTCTGGAGGTAGTTGAAGAAAACAGTGTGGGCATGGAAACGAAAAAACTGAGGAGGGGGAGAGTATAACTTGCAGCCCCCAAAACAGCTTTCTCTAAAAGAAGGGAGAAGCTAATTCACAGCCTTCGCAACCCCACCAAATGACACCACCATTGCAAACAGTTATAGACTGCAAGGATCATGGCCGCAAAATCCCAGGCTTAGGCACTGCTTGGCAAAGAAAAAGGTGTTTTCCATATGGCTAATAACCAAGGCGTCACTTTCCAGCTTTCAGATTTCCAATGTTTCCAATGTTCCAGATATATACAAAAGTATGCAGAGTAACGCAGCAATGTACAATATATAAAAGCATATGGGCGTAAATAATGCAAAGCGTGGGAAACGCCCGACAGCTTAAGGAGCTGCCTGAGTCCGACCCCCCCCTTTTGTTGTTCGTAGATATAAAGCTGCGTTACAGGTGCAGAGTGAGCCCTAATGGCCGTAACTGTCACAATTCAATTCAGTTCGGTCTGCTCCACTTTCAGTCCTTTAGGCAGCCAAAGACTTTCCACGGGACATGGGACACGAGACACGAAGCGTAGTGTAGGATGGTGAACAACGTTCCCAGTGCACACGGTGCACGCCGGAGCTCGAAGGACAGGAAGGACTCAGCGCAGACTCTGCGCGCTGCGCATATGGAGGCCCTTTTGAAAGAACAACTCCTCCTCTGCTCTCCCGGCTCAGTCGGGTTAACCCCTTCAGCACCAACAAGGGGGAAATGAAGGACAGGGAGGACTCAGCGCGGACTCTGCGCGCTCCGCGTATGGAGGCCCTTTTGAAAGGGCAAATCCTCCTCTGCTCTCCCGGCTTAGTCGGGTTAACCCCTTCAGCACCAGCACCAACAAAGGGGAGGTGAAGGACAGGAAGGAAGCAGCGCGGACTCCGCAAATGGAGGTCCTTTTGAAAGGGCAACTCCTCCTCTGCTCTCCCGGCTCAGTCGGGTTAACCCCTTCAGCTCCAGCACCAACAAGGGGGAGGTGAAGGACAGGAAGGACTCAGCGCGGATTCAAGAAAAACTGCAAAAGGAGAAGATTCTTTAAATGCTGTCATTTTTTTCAATATATTCAGATTCAGTTTTGTACAAAATTCAAGCTGTGAAATTACAGCTGAATACAATGGGTCTCATTACAATAGTGGCTGTCCGGAAACAAGGGTGCCGGTAATCCTACCGGCACCCTTGTTTCCGGACCACCACATACTGAATCTGCCTGCCAGAGCCGCTGTGCCCGACAGGTCTGACCCTGCCGGCCACACCTGCGACAGTAGGCAGACCGGTCACGGAATGACGGGCACCGTTAACAATGGTGCTGATGCTTATGTGTCCCCAATCCAATAAGTGCCTATGAAACTCAAGGGAATGGGGACTTATATTTTACCGGCGCCTGACTTTACGGGCTGCCGGGGGTGGAAGACAGGCGACGGTAAATATTTACGGTTCCGGCGGCACCGACAGGGTTACCACCGGATCTATAATGAGGCCCAATGTGTCTTATAATTATAATAGAAAATAATGTACCTTGATAATATGTGTATGCAATAAAATAGTCCTACAATTTTGAAATTGTATTTATATAATCAAACCTTTAATTAGCTAAGTCATATATGATATGCCTGATGCCATAAGTGATGTAATCAGTGATGTCATCAGTGATCTCATCATTGCGGTCATAGACTGCACAACAGAGGGCACTAAGTTAAGGTGGCATGAGCTGAATTTCAGGGGTTTTGTTGCGTTAAATTCTCACCTTAACGTCCCTGTAACTAAAGTTTTTTCCTTGAATTTCAAAGGTTTTGTTAGAATGTATTGCTCACATTAACATCCCTGCAAAAATAGCTCTTTCCTTGAATTGTAAGGGTTTTGCTAATTCCATAGATTTTTAGGACACTACCAGGCCATGGCCATTGGGCACGGCACTCTATATTTTAGAATATTTGCATCCCATCGCTCAAAGATGCTCATCAATTATAAACTGATTTTGACCTGTTTTGTCATTGGTATTGTTGTGTATAAAAGATTGCCGGCTTTGAGAACTCACAATGTTTTTAGGCAATGCGCAATGAGATTAAATTATTTGCCATGGATCACACACTCTGGTTAAGCAACATGCTACAAATCACTTGATTTATGGCCGGTCTTTTGGTGACTGTTGTGATACTAAGCACAACCCAAACTAATCACATTTAAGCAGCACGGAAAAGGGGAAAAAATGACCAGCTGCAAGAATAACATTTGCCCAGGTACTTTTGCCCTCATAGCAAGAAGCACAAGCTGGCACCCATGAATATACACACAGTAAGTGAAATATAAAAAAAGTGTGCAAGACAAAATAGCATTGGACTATTATGGTCTATTAAAAAAAATAATGAACACCAGAAAAATAATCTGAGAGGAAATGTTCCAGTACATATGCTGGCAAAGTATAAACGGTGCTCACCTTTTAAACCTGGCAATCTGTAATGAAATATTCTCTGGTAAACAAAATCCCAATACGAAAAAATTGCTTGTGGTCTTGTGTGTAAGCGTCTGCACTGGAAACATGACAACCCAAGTAAAATCCTGGGAGCCAAATACATGGGCAGGCTTGCCAAACTCAGAAAAAATCAAGGTGTTACGTCCGCCCTCTGAAAAAAGTTACGCTCTTCATCCAAATGTGTCCTTTACTTGCGCCCTGAAAAGCAGCCACTATTAGGGGAGAATAACTGCACCTGTGAACCGGATTACAAACTCTCTTGCCACATCATGGGCAAATACTCATAATTTACTTGCCCTCTCATTATTTCCTTTCGTCACCCGCATACCTGGCTTTCAAAAATACTCTTTTTTATAAAGATAACTTGAAAGTACACATTCCATACTGTCACTCAAATATATAAATCCTTATAAAACTATGTTAGGCAAAAAGTGTACAGTTGTGGCATTATTCCCCCCATCTTGACTGGGAGACTAAAAATACCAGAATGCAGTTCAGTAAAAGGCAAAAAAAATGGTCTCTGAGTGCAATCTTTCAAGCACTGACAGTAGCACAGTTTAAAAATAAATAATGCAGATGATGCGTGTTATGAGATATTTAAAAAACTCTGGACTGTCTCCCATCCAGGTGGTCACTTAGAGCAACATGGCCTGAGCGAGCAGGGCCCTTCCTCCCTTTGAAATTAAAAATTAAATTTGCGGATATGGCTGAAGTTACAGAAAAGCTTTGTGTTGCAAACTCAGACCCTAGACTCCTTCCAACACCCACATTGCACTTGGTGCCCTCTAGCCACCCCCCACCTCTAGACTGATGGCAGTTGCATGTTTTTTGACCTGCAAATTACTTTTTTCCTGTGTTTCATTTTCCCATAAACGCGGCTACAACCTTGGCTATCTCTTGCAATGAGCAAAAAAAAAAGATGGCGCTGTTTCATTTCTTTAAAAAAAAGGTTTTGGGCTATTTACCCATGATATAGCTATCTGTTTTGGATAAGGGGGTACTCTGTTCTTGATCAAATATTTTTAAAACTATTGCATAGAGTAACCCCAAACCACAAAAAGACCTCTTTTAAACGCTGTGTGTACCCAAGTTGTTTTGGACCTGGTCCAAATCCATCAAGTGGATTGGGCTGTGGGCGCCGGCAAAAATGTACCTTTTTTGTCTATGGACAAACACTCTGGACTCTCTGGACTTCCTTGCCCCTTTCATGAGAATCCGCCTGAAGCATACCTCCAAGTGCAACTCTTTGTATGACTTCGACCTCACCACCCTGAAACGCAAATGCAGGGTGGCTGAGAGGGAGTGGAGGGCTTTGACTGCATCATTTGATACACTGGCCTGCTACCTACTCCAAAGGCAATATGGACTCTATATCCAATGCCGTGTCCCTGAGGCATCTAACAACACAGCAACACTCTTTAAAATCTACAAGGAGCTGGCCAATCCTAGTGCAGTCTCCACCTCTCCTGTCCTCACTTTCCTCTTCCTCTACCTCTCTCAAGTCTTCTCTGGCTGCCTCTACCTCTCCTCTTCCTATTTCCTCCTTCTCTCTGACACCACCTGACAATGTTTCTAGACATTTCTGATCTATGAAAGTGATGCCCAAACAGGTGCTTCCCGGCTCTTCCAGAACTTTCAAGGACCAAGTTTCCACCCTTGCCCCAGCCTTGGCCAATTTCTGCAAGCACTCTTTCGCCACTGGATCTTCCCCTCTCTCCTCAAGCACTCCCTTGTGCACTCCCTCCTTAAAAAGCATTCTGCTGATCCTACCTGTCTGGCAAACTATCGCCCGATTTCTATCACTCATTTCCTTGGCAAACTCCTGGAAATGCTGGCCACCTCCCAGCGTACTCTCCACAATTTATCTGTTGGTTGTCTCCATGATCAACAGTCTGGTTTGGGAGCAGCCAGTTGCACAGAAATTGCTCTCCTAAACAACCGTGAAGATCTGCTCTCTAATCTTGATACCTGCTCTCCATCTGTCTTCATTATCCTTGACCGTTCCTCTGCTTTCGACACGGTCAATCACGTCACCCTGGTCAATCGACTCTGTGTGAACCTCAGCATCATGGATCAGGCCCTGGCGTGGCTGACCTCATTCCTCCTAGACCAACCCTTGATCTTGGGTCCTTTCTCTCCACCACCACTCTCTCCACATTTCGTCTCCCCAATGGCTCCATCCTCTCATCCTAACTCTTCAATGTCTATCTGGCCCCTTTGGCCCACTTGATCTCCATGTTCTCTTCTAACTTTCAGTGTTATGGGTATGACACCAAGCTCTCTTTCGGGCTTCCCTCACCCACCTCATCTCCCACGCTTCTTCCTGACAGTCTATCCACGTTCCAAGATTGGTGTGCCTCCAACAATCTCTGCCTTAATGACCCCTGCTCTCGCTTTCCCTCTTTCACTTTGGCCGCCCTCTTTCGGCCCTCTGCTCTCACCTTCCTGTTAGCAAAAAACCTTAGTGTCATCTTCAACTCCTCTCTACTTCTCTTCTCAACTTACGGACCTTGCCAAAATGGCCCATTTCCAGCTGCACCACCTCAGAGGTATTCTACCCCTTTTCACTTTCCGACAGAAGCTCACTGTCTCAGAGCCCTGGTTCTCTCCAGGCTGAACTACTGCAAAAGCCTCTTTCACAAGCTACCTGCCTCTTCTCTCTGCCCTCTGCAACTAATCCAGAACAAGACTGCAAGACTAGTCCTTGTTTTCGCGCCGCGGGGGCTATATCTCCCCAGCCCTGAACTCTCTCCACTGGCTCCCGGTGGCTGCAAGGATCAAGTTCAAGACCGTCTGCATTGTCTGCAAGGCTTTCGGGGTTTGGGGCTTGCCCTACATCCAACTCTCTCTGCCGAAATACTTTCCTTCTAAAGCCCTTCACTCTTCTACCTCCAACTCTCTGAGGGTCAGATGCTTCTCTAGACTGAGAGTGGGTCTTGGATCTCTCCTTCGCAGGTGCTTACCTCTGAGTGGCATCCCTGCCCTTCTCAGATTTCAGCCGGATAATGGGAAGTTCCGGAAGCAGTTCAGGACCTTTCTTTACACCTCTGCCTTCTCTCTCTCGCTTCCCTGCTAAGTTACCTGTCTGCTGCACCAACTGGTTGCCCGGTACTCTCAGTGTCTCACTTGGTACCAGGCTCCCCCTTGACAAGTCTTCCTTTCACTGCCTCCTGGCCTACCGCGCACTTAGGGGCTGTAAGCTGTAAGCTGTAACCCCTACATCCCCTCTGCCTCCTAGCACTTTCCTAGAGACACGCTGCCCTGGCTGCACTTACTCAGAGCCAGCTCTCCTGTTTGCACTTCCGCTTCCCCTCTCCCTTGCACTTCCCCCTCTCCCTTCCCCTTGCACTTCTCGTTGTCGCACTTGCAAAATCCAAAAGACACAAGCCTAGTAGGATTGTTTGCCTGGTCTTCCCTCTGTCTTCCCTCCCTTATCGTGTGGCACCTAGAAACACTTGTGTACAGACGCAATATAAAAGCCATATCATATGGGGAAATTAATAGGAAGTGGGCAGCAACTTTTTTATTTTTCTTCTTAATAACTTTTTTATTTGTTAACCAATCTTTACAAAAATGTGCAGTCCGGAGCAGCCTATGCATCCCTAAATGACTTCAGAATTTCAGTCAGATACGTCACACAAGCCAAAAGATATTAAGAAAAGAATGTTTCAAGATTCCTATGGGAGTCAGACTCACCTTAACTATAGGGTGGCAACTATAATATACATATCCCAATGTAGTGCGTGCTCTTTTGTGGGCATTAGTAGTTCAAATTAAATGAATTTACCAGAAGCATTGTCCATTTTCAGACTGCTCTTATATGTCTCAACAGGCGCTGATGCCTGCAACCCCCATCTACAATCTGTGAAATGAGGAAAGATTATGAAAGCACTTCACAGCTATGGGGCTCACAGTAACTGAACCATAAATGCTGACGTGAAGTACAAACCCAGTATTTTACCTTTTAGTATTGCCAGGGACGTCATTTCACCAAAATGCCAGGGGTAGCAGAAGTGACATCACACGACCCTTGACCACCTGGTGACATCACAGGAAGTGATGTCATTTGACCCCACTCCGAAGTGATATTGCGGGATGCAATGGAATGTGACCTTTCACCCGTTGACAAAACAGGAAGTGCTATCACATAGCATTGTACACTAATACAAATATGGTTACAATATCACTATAATGTGATGTACATTTCGTACAAGAATGGATCGCCATATGTATAGTTAAGATCAGTGTGTATAGGCCCATGTTACCAAATTACTGTGAATGCAAGCAGACGTCCATGACCAAATGATAATGATGTGTTATTATATAGCACTTACGCTTAAGCGCTTTATATAGAAAAAATATACACCCAATATCACCCAACCTGTGTTGGTACTCATTTATCGACCTCAGAAGAATGAAAGGCTGAGTTGAGGCATCTGAGAACAGACTAAATCAGTGACTCAGCCCCTCAAGTGTGCCTGAAATAAACCTTTAATGAGTCTAGCAATTATTGTATACAATTCCAGAAAGACACATTATTTGGTATTCCTAATCTTTCTTATTTAGGGTCAGTGCTGAAAGTGTAAGACTTGTGTCACTCCTTTACTTCTTTTTTTTAAGGGGCTTTAACAAGAAAGCCAGCCACTCTAGAACTAAAGAGCCATATGGTGCTGGCCACAGCCCATGAGCTTGCATTACAAAAAAAAAAAATAATAATTTCTTTCTATTATTCTTCTAGAGGCCGCAAGGGTGACCACAGAGGTCGCATTTGCGACCTCTGGCAACCCCTAAATGACGTCCCTGGGTATTGCCAGTCGCGTTTCAGTGTTAGTTTCCGCTATGATCTACATTAGCTCAAAGATCACTTGTGTTGAATGTGCATCATTGTTCATATGGGCGTACCTCTGATGTCTAGACTGCTAATCTACTGAGAAGCAACATGCCTCCAGCAGCGGCCATGTTGGGTATCCTATATGGTATCCCCTCTGCTCAATACTAGTTCACTCCATAAGAAGGACACGCTCTTGGTATTGCCAACTGCTATAATGGAAATAAACTTTGCCGAGGGCTAGAGTTGCCAATGTCTGGTGTTGTAAAACCTTGGATTTCTAATCTATATATGTTAGACTTGGCCAATGCATGTTCTCATTAAGGTCTGTATGTGTATCAAGGTGGTGTATTCCTTTTTGTTCCCATTTAAACTGGCTAGACATAGAGAAAGTATGCACAACCATGTTTTAAAATGTCTATGACAGTCCAAGTATAGTCATTCTGAGTATCTTTGTAATCACTAAAATGTTTCACTTGTGGAGTTACCAGCTGTTTATTGGAAATCTTGGATCTCTGTTCAATGATCCTCACTGAGATAGCAAGTGTAGTCGTCCCTATGTACATTTTTTTTGCAAAGGCAGGTAATCACGTAAAGGACATTTTTTTGTATTACAATTGAAGCCAGTTTTTATTTTCGAAACAACATTCTGGTTTGTAAACGTTATTTTACTTGTATATAGTGTACCTGGCATCACGTGTGCCTGAACAGTATGCCACATCATCGGAAATAGTGTAAACGCAGTGGTGAACAAAACATAGGAACGTTCACACTCCAACAATTATCCATGCCACACATTGACATACACTGAACAACAAAATGTCATGTGAATTCTTAATATTGTAGAGTGCACAACAAAATAACATTTATTTAATTTTAAGAAACATAACAAATTACAGAATTGAAAATCAATATACCTATCATGCAAATGTAAACAATAAATACAAATCCTGCTGTAGGATGTGTTCTAGATGCATCACGGGATTGTTCGCCCTCAGAGACTCTGATGCTGGCCATCTGTCAAAGGAGCTGCACAGTAGTTTCTCTGAAACTTAACTGGCCGGATGATTGCCTTATAAATCTAAACAATTAATTAGAGTTTCGGTTCCATTCACTTTCTTCCGTTTTAATGAAGCCTGCATGTTTATTGACTTTTGGAAGAAACTGCTGATTTCCTTTCTCGTGGAAAGTTCATCTCCACAGGCTAAGTGCAGTGCTGTACATTACGCACTTGTTGCTCTGGAAACAAATGTCTGGAACATGTTTAGCTCTTTTGCCGAGTTTTGTGAGCGGAACGAAAGTCAAAATGGCACACAGCATCACATTGCAAGACGAATGCTGCATATCCTCTTGTTTGTTCTTGCCAAATGTCATGTGAAGCAGAATATTCCAATATGTGTTGGTTGATCCAGGTATGACGGCTGGATCAGGGGCGGACTGCAAAGGGCAGTTGCCCCCTTGACAGGCTGGGCTGTTGCCCCCGTGTGGCTATAGGTGCAAAATGTAAAACAAATTATTTAAAAAAGACATAATCTGTCAATCTCCAGCCTGCCTCAAAGGAAACACGTGTTGCAAGGCCTGCTCGGCTTTTGTGTAAATGGGGGTGAGGCACTCATACTTATTTCAGCAACATTGGAGATGTGTTTTGGTGGCCACCACACAAGGGTGAATGAGGGAGAAGAGTCTAGGTTGCAGAAGCATGTTCATCATTGACGTCATTTCACCAAAATGCCAGTGGTAGCGGAAGTGACATCACACGAGCCTTGGCCTCTGATGACATCACAGGAAGTGATTTCTTTTGACCCCACCCCTAAGTGACATCACGGGAAGCCATGAAACACAACCATTCACCCCTTCACAAAACAGGAAGTGGTATCATATAGCATTGTACACTATGAAAAATATGTTTACGAAATCACTGATGTGATATAAATTTCATACAGGAATGGGCCACTTATGTATGTATCATTATTATCCGTGTGTATAGGCCCACATTACCAAATTACTGTCAATGCAATCAGACGTCCAAGGCCAAATGATAATATTATGTTACTATATAGCACTTAGGCTTAAGTGTGTTTTATATATATATATATATTGTTAAAGGGACGTTATGGTTAAATTGCACTAATAAAAACCTATGAAATTCAATGAAAAAACTTTGTTAAAGGGACGTTATGGTTAAGTTGGACTAATAAAAACCTATGAAATTCAAAGAAAAAACTTTGTTAAACGGACGTTATGGTTCCAAGTAAAACCGAAAAACCCCTGAAATTCGCAAGTTATGGTAAGCTAAGCAACCATAACTTGCGCCACCACTGTGCACTGCTAAGACTAACACCCAGGACATTAAAGTATACATCACAAATGTCATTGATGACATCACTGATGACATCACATATCTGGGCAACTTGTTTTTGTTCCTTGACATATATAGGCCAGGTGGTTTTGTTCACTGGCAGTCAGTATAATACAATTTAAAAAGGTGCTATATATCTAAATGTTAACCTTGTCATATGTTCTTTAAGTACTTTCCTTAGGGTTTGTTCTCAGCTCATGGTGCACATACATGGGGAAATGAGCAGGCCTCAAACACACAATTCATTTGTATGCATGAAGATGAACTTTAATGTCATTAACATTTTCTGATGATGCAGTTTCTTTCTTCCTTACTTTAGTTTCCCTGTATTTGCGTCTGATTTGTATGCATTGTGGTGCTTCATATGTATTGTTTGTACCAGCACAAGTGCTGTAAATCTTGAATTGTTAGCTAGTTATTACATATTTAACATTACTCAAAACTCTGATAAGGGAGCATTCATTATAGTACTATCCAAACTTACAATATTATAAATAGTGTACTTCTATGGTGCATGCTGCAGTCATTGCCTATGTTTATATATGATTAGGTTTCTGTATTAACAACAACACTCCAATACATTGATATTAGATGAGTACATTCTTTAATAGATTAAGTAGTTCATGATAGATCTCCCGATCACTCCTGACATCTTGTTATCAACAATATAGACACAACTCCTTGTAGAGACTTTTCATCAAAATTTATTCACGTGCGATGTCATCAGTGATGTCATCAATGACATTTGTGATGTCATCTTTGATGTTCTGGGTGTTAGTCTTAGCAGTGCACAGTGGTGGCCTGAGTTATGGTTGCTTAGCTTACCATAACTGGCGAATTTCTGTTTTTTTTTTGGTTTTACTTGGAATCATAACGTCCGTTTAACAAAGTTTTTTCATTGAATTTCATAGGTTTTTATTAGTGCAACTTAACCATAACGTCCCTTAAACAAAGTTTTTTCAGTGAATTTCAAAGGTTTTTATTAGTGCAACTTAACCATAACGCCCCTTTAACAAAGTTTTTTCATTGAATTTCATAGGTTTTTACCAGTGCATGCTATTTTCCTACAATTTACTAATATCATACTTAACCAATATAGCAATATTTGTGTCCAATTTCCAAATGTTCACCTTAAAACTCTGCCATTTCACACCATCTGGACTAATTTTTAACACTTCTATACAATTCTTGCAACTATTTCAACTAGTTTTGCATCCGTAGACGTCTACAAACATCTGACTTCATAGCAGACCTTCCGTACAGTGCCACATTACCATACACTGGCGTGCGGCATGATGAAGTGTCTGACAACCCGTCCGCACTTCACGATAAGATCTCTGCTTAGCGGACAGTTCGGAACTGTATTTTCTACTAATCTAGGAACTTCCAACTTCAAAATTTCCCTTGCACAGCTCCAACACCTATTCCTACTCATTATCCATTAACAATCTAGTACACAGTACATCCTTTTAGCAAAACAGCTATTTATCTTAAAATGGCATCAGCTAATGCCATCCCTCCTCCCCAAGAGCCACCACCACTCCAGTAATCAAGGAGCATGAGAAACAGTGCCCCCTAACTTAGAAATAACACACGCGCAACATTTTCCCTTGTACACCTACCCCTCCATATTAGTGTTTGGTTCCTCTTCCCTCATTTCCCTCCACACCTTTCGTTCTCAGCTCTCCAGCCAAAAAAATGCATCCAAAACAACAAACGACAAATTCCTTTAGGTACCACCTTTCACAGTTAAAAAATAGAACTAAAAAAAAAATGTATAGCCTCCATCTACTTTATATTTCTCAGTAAAGTACATAGACTAAATAACATTTTCCAACATTTCCATTTGCATTTTGTGTTATGCTAATGGGAATATTGTGGCGTTCATCCTCTGTTCCAGGGACTGGAACGGTGGATACCAGCTCAGCAGCCCAGGTTATCAGCCTAAACCAAGCGAGGGTGGATAACAAGGTCTCTGGACCATTATCACCCCATTCCAGCCCCTGAAATGGGGGATGAAGGCCATTAGCACCCTAGGTTCCCAAAGCGGGAACCCGTGGTGCTAAAAAATAGGATTTTCCTTCCAACACCGGGACGCCTGCAGGTCCCGGTGTAGGAAAGAAAATCCTTTGCCAGGATGGCCACCATGGAAAGGGATGGTGAGGGTTCCATTCAGGGCCCCTCTTCGCTTTCTATAGCAGCCTGCAGAAGGCAAAAAGAGAACCCTATGACCATATTACCATAGCACATTTTTCTTCCCTTTCAAAACTATCCTAATTTCGAATAACTTTACCACAAAGCCAGACCCTGATGGACATGGCCACTTTAATCCTATGTTTTGTCCCTTGTGATCATGGCCAGTAGCCAGATTGTCCGGATCATGACCTTATTCCTTGACCCGGACAATCTGGCCACTGCCCATGTCCACAGGCTACTCCTCAGTCACTAAAGGTATAGCGCTATTTTTTGTACCTACATTATGACACTTGTCAAATAATAAAACAATGGCACATTTGCAAAACCATGCTTGTAGGTCGCTGCCAATGCTCCTTACGTAAGTTTGCTGGAAATCCACCCATGTTTTTTTTTCAAAAGTGTTAAATGTATGCGCATACAATCGTCATATAACCTAGCCCCACTTGACAAAATCCATTCAGACTTTAGGAAAACATCTAAATCTAGATCTATAATCTTTTTGCAAACCTTTGAGGTGGATTTGTCAAATGGCACCACATTTATAAGCCTTTACAATATTTTGGGACCCCCACTCTAATTTTGCTCCCTCTTGACAGAATCCCACCAAACTTCACAAAAACATGTATATCTTGATCTATTATCAGTTTGCCAAATGAAGTGTAGATTCGTCAAATGGCACCTCATTTATAAGCCTTTACATTATTTTGGGACCCCCCTCTAATTTTGCCCCCTCTTCACAAAATCCTACCAAACTCCGGAAAAACATTAATATCAAAATGTCTTATCAGTTTCCCAAATTAAGTGAGGATTCGTCAAATGGCACCTCATTTATAAGCCTTTCCATTATTTTGGGAACCCCCTCTAATTTTGCCCCCTCATGTCAGAATCCCACCAATATATGCCCAGGAATATACATGCAAAATTTCATGCAGTTCTATTAAATGGCGCCAAAGTTATAAGCTATCCAAGAACTGCATTTCACCAACCCTGTAATGCTAAGGTGTTCGCAAACTTTCACAGGACTGTTCGCGAACATCAGGACTCATCGCTGACTTTCGCGGCAAAAAACACCCATTTTGTTTGCTTCTTGCAGCCATATCCCATCCCATCCTCATCACCCTTCAGCTCCCCAGAGATTATTTGATAAGATTGACAAGTGAAATGCTTTGTTTTTTCATATGTTTTACCGCGGTGTCCGCAGGCATCGGCCGCTGTCCGCGAATCCAAGATGGCGGTCGTTTCCAAAAATCTGACGCACTTCACGCTCCTCACCATCCAATCAGCGAACACGTTGCATGTCCGCGGACATGACGCAAGCCGATTAGCCAATCAGGATACTGTCCGCGGACCGAACAGGGAAGTGTGTCCGCGGACCGGACATAGATATCACTACTTCTCAGGCTATAGAGGTTGGCAAAATAGGGAAAGCAGCGCACTCATACGATATCCCATACTCTCGTATATGCAAACAAACATCCTGAACAGCATGCCAGGTAGATGGGAAAGTTAGACACATTACAACAAAGCATTAATTGTGGCATAATGAAATCAATGGTCACTTGATGTGCTGTGGTCAAATATTTCTACACTGTACGCACGCTTTTAGACACAAGGATTTTGTCAAGTGACCGAGGACACTGAGATGGAATGTCTTAACAGATACAATGGAAGAAAAAACATGCTATAACTGCAACTTGCGAACAGAAAAATACATAGTCAGAAATGGATGCTTATTCTCCTCTAAATGCTTTTTGGAGCTTTTTGTCTGCATTGAGGTGTTTAAGAACAGACTAAATCAGTGACTCAGTCCCTGAAGTGTGTCTGAAATAAACCTTTATTGAGTCTAGCAATTATTGTATTGAATTACAGAAAGACAAATGATTTGTTATTCCTATTCTTTCTTATTTAAGGTCACTGCTCAAAGTGTTACACTGTGGAAGCCCCTGTTTTTTAAGAGGCCTGAACAAGAATGCAAGCCACTCCAGAAACCAAGAGCCACCAGGCGCTGGACAGAGCGCAGGAGCTTCCATTAAAAAAAGAAAAGAAAAAGATTTTATTTTTTAATTTTTTTAGGGGTAGCAGGTAACACAATTTGTGACCCCTGGAAACCCCCAAATGACGTCCCTGATGTACATACCGCTCAGCACCAATGCACACATTTAAATGACAGATTGTATGACCGTGGATAGTAATATTGGTGCCACTGTGCACCATATACATTTGGTCTGTTACAATCCAGAGCACCTTATTTATTCAGTTTTTGCATTTGTTAGGTGCCTATACAACAGAACAGTGTTTTAAAGCACCTTATCATGAATGCTACTGGCAAAGGAAGTAAGTGTACTTCTCTTATTACAGTTTGTCCTCAGTTTCATTTTGTAAGAATGCTTACCATATGTTCTGGTAAATTGATTAATCACTAGTGAGTTCATTACAAAAAGAGTTGTGTTGCACACTGAATAGCACCCATGGATGTTATTATATGGTGGTTATAGACATGGATTTTCAATTGTTTATGGTAGTTACTTTTGGGTACGGTTGGAAAAACAAAGAGAAAAATGTAACATTCAGGTATCAATTAGTAGACTACACTACTAAGGGGGTCATTTACAGCTGGGTAGATTTTTTTTAATGAAATACTGTTGGCGAACTTGCCACCTCCGATAGTGCTAATCCAAAAAATCAACCCTCTTCAAAATGTACCACCAGTGGAGGTGATATTTCTGGAATGACTGCAGAGCCATTTCAAAAATGCCACCTCAGACAGTGGTAATTTAAAACTTTTTTCAACATTTCCTTCAGTGATATTTACTATCAATGACAATGAAGAAACTGATGATATGCAGTAGTTGTTCCTAACCACTACTGTACATCTGTGATGCGCAAAAGGGAACATTCTGAAATAGTTAAGGCATTACATGGGTATTGTGGTGAGAAAGGGCATTCAGAGATGCCCATCTTTAACCCGTTGGCATGACCCTTTGCAAAAACGTTTCACTCTATTGAAAGGAAACACTGCGAATTCCCATCAGTACATTAAACCAAAGTTTTGAAAATTCTGGGGCCAATTTGATTTTTTGAACTCAACATCCCACGTGGAGGTAACAATAGGTGAATTTCCTGCAGAAAGTCTGCTTAAAATACTCCTGTCAGTATTCTCATGCAATATTGCCAATAGTATTTGATCACACCCTGAATTGGGCGGACTTTAACATTGGTGATACTTGCCAAATACTTACGATTTTACCATTACCACCCACATCTGAATGACTCACTAATCCTGCGATCATTTTTCGCTGTATTGTCCAGAACATTCTTATATTACGTGACCAACAAAAGACACACATGCAAATCAACAACAGATTCCGATACATAGATACAAAGTCACATGAGCACAGTTGCATCCTTCCACCTATACTTTACACAGTCACAAATACACACAAATACATTACCCTAGTCAACAGAAAGTGAAGCGCATATAAACACACTCCATCTTACTTGAAAAGACACATAAATACAGTATGTAGCTCATGCTCCCTTTCAACCACTAGTACCCAGTGACATCACTCTTGCAGTTCCCTCTGCTTTTTAATTAATTGAAATAGGCAGTCATCTTTCCAAGAAAGTATAACTTGGGAGCACAATAAAAACCAAGTCCCTTAGACGTCTTTCATTCTGTGTTGCCCAGGTCCAGACGCCATAGCAACAATTACCAGCAAGACCGCAACCACACCTTCTTGTCATGTTTGGCAGAGGCTCAATGGCAAATCATGGGGCCTCATTACAGTTTCCCCGGCATGGTAAAAATGTTAGTAAAATTGCTGGTAATTCCAGCACCAGCATTTTTACTGTCCCGGGGAAATACAAGTTCCGGTAAATCAGGCCCCTACCAGAAAAGGAATGCTGCAATTACTGGCACCAGTGTCACCGGGGTGGGTAATTTGCGGCAATCGCCTCCATGGAGTCCTATCCGACTCCATGGAATGCGGATTTCCTGCCATTGATGGCCACTGGAATATCCCGGTAATACCGGGATATCAGGCGCTGGTAACGTTAGGGGCAGCCGTTGGGATACCGGCAAACTCGTAATGAGGGCCATGGTGTTCTACGGTCTACATATGAGCCAGGGCAACGGAATATGGTGAGGGGAAATTACTGGGCTTGGTTTGAAGGGCAATTAAAGTGAGTGACTGGCAAGGAATTGATGGCTGAGCAATGAGGACAACGGAAGGAGGTGCATGCAAGATAAAGGAAGGGGATTGAGTTAAGGGTTAAAGGATGGAGCAAAAGGGGAACAGAGGTCTGAAAGTCAATTTTAAGGAACACAGGGGCATTGAGTACAAGGTACAAGGAAAGGACACCAGAGGGTAATTGGTAAGGAAAATACGATAAATTAGACAGGGGTACACATCTTGAAAAGGTCAGCAGGTTGACAAGACTGTTGCTAAGATCTGTGTCTGACCTGAATGTCACAGCAACCGATTGTGAGACAAACACAACCTCTTCTCTGTTTCTGATGAAGTGATTCATGCATGTGTTATGAATATATGTTTAAATTAAGACTCTCTTATATTTTTCAGGTTGCCTTATTATTTGACTTGCTGCTTTTAAAGTAATTGTACAGCCTAAGACTATAATTATGGTGAGTTTTCAATATTAACTTAAGATTAATAAGCTTCCCCCTTGTAGATAAATTGGTGTGTTGAAAGCTCAATTGATTGTGCTGTACAGAGTTCTATTTTATCCCTTGAATAACAACTTTGCAGAAAGTATTTAATTGTTTCTAATATTGAAGATGGATTAGGAGAAAGTGCAGCCTGTCCTGCTCTCTAAATTAGAAACTGTGTTATCTGGAAAATAGGAATCAAATCCCCCCTTCCACACTTCATACATTAGGTGAGCCTAGCCAAATCACTTTATTATGGTGCCTTATTTTCCTTAACTATCTTTAAAGAAAGACTCACTCATGTGGGTTTATCATCTATAGGAATAAGCCATAAATAAGTATAACATTTTAACCATTTATATAATGTGTTCTGGTGGGGAGGCAGGATGCCAAGTATCAGCTTTTTGACCTGCCACTCATGTTTGGCTGTGCGAACGAAGTCAAAACCCCGGTACAGCAATGTCTCATCTAACAATGAATTCACTAGCTTTCTCGCCTCTCAGCATTGGTCTAAAACTAATGATGGGATTAGATGGAAGGAGATGTAGCCTTCTGTCAAATTGTAAACGGGGACACGATGAAACCTGAGCTCAAATTCCAGCTTTCCCATTTACCCAATTATATTATCCTGGTGAAATCATTTACCATGTTTGTCATTTGACAGAGTTTCCTGGGATCTGGGTCTCTAAGAAAGCACAAGCATGAATGAATGACATATTTATAAAAGGAAAGTAATGTCAATAATATCTACTATATATACTTGAGAGTGTGACGGGGGTTGGGATTGAATGTATCTGTTCTGGAAGTTGAGGCTCTACATTGTGGGCTTGGTTCACTGCTCTATCCACAAAGTTACACTTTCCCCAAGACTAAATATTGCCAGCCCTCCCTGGGTAGGGTTATAAAACTATGATTTCCAACATGATTGAAGGATTGAACATTTCTCAGTTAGTATGGACGATGCTAGGAGGTAATTAAAATGCTGTGATGGGACCTATCCAAGCTGCAACAGGAGAGTTCATCACCCAAGTTATAGGCCTGAGGCAAAGCCAAGGGTACATAACATGAGTAATTACATTATCACTTGTTAAAATTCTAACATTGGATCCAGATCACTGCACCCCTCAACTTGCTGTATGCAGGAAGTATTGTTTATTCTGAGAGAAAAAGTGTTTTAGAGGGCCAGAATGGGGAGTTGACTGGTTCTGAAAATACACCTTATGATATAGCAAAAATGCTTAAAAACAGAGGTATTGCTAGGGCGAGTCTGGGGGCTATAGCCCCGGGTATTTTGGTTGTAGCCCCCAGACAGAAGCTCATGGAGCTACAACCAAAAGGCCAGCTAGCTCCTAGTCCCAACAGTCCCGACATTAGCCTAGCCCCCCCCATCTTTTAAAAACCTAGCAACACCCCTGCTTAAAAATGCTACTGATACCAGTGAGCTGAAGTCAGAGAATAGTCTGGGAAATGGCAGGGAGCTAGAGATCTGATCCTCATGGACCATGCTAGCAGAGGAAGGAGTCAAACAAAGTGGGCACTGATAGGAGAGTTTAATATGAACAGAAGAACAAATGCAAAGGTTACAAAAAATGTGTTAAACGGCCAGGGGCTTTATATTATAGTTACTGACTGACTTTGGGGTCAATAACCCTTATTACTTTACAGTTATGTAGTTCAATAACAAAGAAAAAGGTGAAATTCAAATGGGTTATTGAAAGGTAAGTCAAGTTGTCTTATATACTGCCAATAATCTTGAGCTTACTGCCAAGGTATGGTTCCACCCGAGCACCTGGTCTACACATAAATTAATAATAATATTATGATTAATAATAATAATAATAATAATAATAATAATAATAATAATAATAATAATAATAATAATAATATGCTGTCCTTGGCTCGGTAAAAGAAAGTGGTCGTGGATGTTAGTGAGATAGTAGGGAAGGTGAGTGTGAAAACCTGTGTTTATTAGTGCAAGCTGGAATACCTGTTTCCTTTCTACAGGTGTGGATTTTATTGTGTTCAGGTTGGGGGAATACACTGTGGTGGGGTAGCCATTATGAGGGGTCCTTGTTGGAGAGTAGAGATGGGTGCTTGGGAGCAAAGCTGTTGATTGCAAATGGAGAGGGTAGCAGTCTATGTGTAGTACTTTAGGCCTTTAGGTCAGCTGATGGGAAAAAACTGTGGTCTAACAATTGAATTTTTGGAGTAGCAAGGAGACAGTAAGGGGGGATTAAAGTGTGAAGGAGGAGGGGGTTAGGGCAAAAATACTTCCTCACGTGTGGCAGTAGAGTTCTTCCTTTGGTTGGAGGTTGTGGTCTGATGTTGAGTGCTGTAGATGAGGAGATGGTTATCCAGACAAAGGAAAGGAAAGGAAATCCTAATTGGGATTGTGGCTACTAATGAAACTGAGCACTCCCCATGGTAAATGTGCTGGGTGATGCCCATGGTTTTGAAAATTATTCTTTTATTGGCATATTGAAACCTTTTCATCAAACAGAATAGTTTACCCATCATGTTTTGTACTCTGTAGTTTTTAGATGAGATATTCTGGGACTCTAAAATATAGGCTGTTTGTGTAGTCTAATCATATTAGAACTAATGATTTCATGGCCACTGCCAGTAGACTGCAAATGTAGTCTACAGTTCTCTTAATAGATAATGTGTGCTTGAATTCTGGACCTGCTTCCTGGTGCAGAGCCCTTGTTGAAGGTGGTACCAAGGACTTGAGGAGTCAGCAGCAACTGTTTATGAGGCATGCGTGTGAAGGCATATCCTGTCCATTTGTTTGGCTTCTGTGTTGCCTGCAGAAAAAGGGAGGAAAGAAATTGCATGATATTTACAGTGAGAGGTAGCCAGAAAGGAGGCAAGTCCAGCAGGCGGGGAGACAGGGTAGTTTGACATGGCCTGAAACTGACCTGTGACCAAGATAGCTACACATACCAGGTAGCATCCATCCATGGACTAAGTAAAGGAAGTCACCAACAATGACATGTTTCACTATTTTGCTTTCCAGGTGTAAAGATAAATTTAATGACAATCTAATACAATGCAGATACTGACCTGTGCATCATAATGTTACTGGCCGAGGGCTCCTCGACTGTACCTCATTATGTATAACCAGTTTGGACACACGGGAATCACCATAATGCCAATGTTTTATTCATCAAAACCATTATTTTGTATAGTACAAGGTGATGGTAGAATAAAAACATTCATGAGATATTGGCTGTCAAGTATAGGCATCCAGGACATGGGAGGAACGCACCTGTGCAAAACTGAATGCTGTAAGATGTAATGCCTTCATTTGGTGTATCCATTTCCAAGTAAACACATTTTAAAAAGATTGGCGAGTTAGGAATATGTCATTACAATAAGTTGTGTGGAGGCTCTACCATAGATGATCCACTACCTAGTGCATTAACATTACTTTTAAAATGTAGCTAAATAAAAACATTATTTTCTGGCAGATAAGGGCTAACTGTGCACCCCATACCATCCCTTTTAATTTATCCTATACATTCTTATCCAGTTTTACAAAGGTTAAATGGGAGGAATTCTGCAACATTCTCAGAACCTTTGAATAGGTTCCCTGCGAATAATTTTTACAGACTTATAGTCTCTGGCATAGATGGCATACCTTGAGTTGAAGGAACATTTATCATTCTAACTTAACTGTTTCAGTAGAGAAGCACCTTATTTAGGAAGATCTGGCCAGCTGGCACGGGTACATGGATGAAGAAGAGATCTGTATTTTACTTAAACTGAAACATTTTTGTGCCTCAGGCCAGATGAAATAGCATCCATTGGCATGCAAAATAATCCTGAAAAATGGCGATTAGTTTAAAAACAAAAATGGTGTTTGATAATATTGTGGAAACTCAAGAAACTCCTCATTCATGGCATACTGCCATATTGATACCTATTTCCAAAAAGGTGATAGGACAGACACAAAAGAACAGACCAATGTCTCTTCTTGACTGTTCAAGTAAATGTTTTGGTACAATGTTACCTTTTACAATTGGAAGCTTGGGAGCAGGAACAGTCTATTTTTCCTATATTCCAAGTCGGTGTTGGGAGAAAGCTTGGGACTTCTTTAAATGGCCTGGTGTTATACCTGTTAAGATCGCAAGCAATCAGTAGAAAGGGGCCACCTGTGTATATGGCCAATATTGACCTATCAAATGCCTTTGGTAGTGTCAATATAAATCTTTCATGGTGGAAATTATACAAGCTATCAATTCCTGAGGGGATATTGATGTTGCTGATGCGTCTACAACCAGACACTAAAATGTGCCTAAGGCTTCACAAGCGGGTAATCTTTCAGAAGAAATTAACACTAATGTGGCGGGTGCATTTTCGCACTACTGCTCATGTAATAATACTAGTATGCATCAAAAAGTTTATCTGTCATATAATGATCCTAGGAAATGTGTCTGAGAAGAACCCTGTTGAATAAGCATGGTGTGCAGTTGTTTAAACTTCTAGCAAATTAAGTGAATTTCCAGTAAATAAGATAGAATTTGACAATCATCAAAAGACCTTTCAAGGCAATTGTTTGTGGCTTAAGTAGGGAACAGTCCTTCCAAGTCCCAACATTCATTCATAAGAGAGTAGATGAACATTAATCATTTAACTTGCTGGACCCTTCACAAAAAGCATGTCAAATTCACATGTTCTGGAAGGTGTCTAAAGGGTATTCCTTTTGTTTCAAATGACATTTAATGTCAACATGGTGTGAATCAAATCTCAAAACCTCCAGGATCTGAAATTAAATCTTGTGTTACATTATGATTCATTATTCCAGTTGTGGCGTTGGGAGAAGTGGTACATGCGATCACTGTACTGAGCCACCCCATTTCCCTAGGTTTGTTAACACCAGAAACCAAGGTCAAACTGAGCAGGAAGTCCCCAAGAGGGAAAAAGGAAAAGCAGAAAATTCCTCTAAGTCCACAAGGAGTTGACAAGTCCTGAAGAAGTGCAGGGATGGAAGTCAGTAGACGGTGATGGAGCGGATAACCCCAAGTATTTCTGGTCCAGGGATGTTAACGTCAGGATCTTAGAAAGACGACACAGTGAGGAAAGGAAGGAGAGAACAGGGAGAGGAGCTCCGGTAGCAGGGTGGAAACAGGACAAGCAATGCACAGAAAGGCAAGGAACAATGAAGCACCAGCAGCAAAATAATTACCTGTGTTGCGACACAGTCGGCTTCATTCAGTGGCTCCTCGTAACACCGGAGAGCAATTGGCAGACTTGATCTTGGAAAAAGAATAGACCCCTCAAAGTGGTGCATTGTGCAATGGTACAATGGCACTGTGCCATTCTCCAGTGCTCGCAGAGGGACAAACACGTTATGTAGCGTGGTACGTGTCTGACATTGGAGTCAACAAAAAGAGACCCTCAAACTAGCCAAGCAGCTGCTAACAGTTTAACAATTGCTGTTTTGTCAGTTCTGGGGAGATGTGAACTCCATCTACAGACCTATCTGTGGACTCTGTGTGGAAACTGTAATTAGCTTTCAGCCAGTTGACATGACTGTGCATTTGTCTTTGTATCAATGAGGTAGTTAACTGTCACTGATTTTCTAAAGAACAAGAAATGGCCCAGTCCATTTATCCTAAAAGACAGTGGACTCGACACAGTACATGATCGAAAATATCTGTCCTAGAATATATTCAGCTATGGTGGCCCTCTGGTCATGCCAGTGTTTTTAGAGCTCTTTGCTGACTTTGAGATTCTTTGTACTGCGTTCTCTGTACTGCTTTGGATCTGAGTTCAGATATATAGTCCCCTATGTCATGGAAAGGACTTCAGGCGTTACAAATGTCATGGTAGGAGACTATTATATTTTCCCTGTAGGTGCTCATCCAAACCACCTAGCATGTCCTACAGGGTCTTGTTACATATCTCAAAGAGCCCATTGTTATATGGGTGGAAAGCTGTAGATAACTTAGAGGCTACTCCACACTCCTGCGACATCACCTTCATGTACACAGATGTATAGATGTTGCACTTAACAGAAATGATCACTTTAGGGAATCCCATATGAGAGACTATCCCTAGGAAATCCTTTCCACTACAAAGGCTATTCAAGGGTACTGCATCAGATGTCTAGGTGGCATGATCTACCACCACCAAGTTGTTCGGGTTCTCTGAGTTGATTTAGGGACCCAAAGAACCCACAATGTCCAGGTCTCTTCTCTCAATAGGCAACACAGCCAATGGTAGTAGAATGAAAGGGGCCTTTGCTGCCCATCCTGACTTACTGGATACTTGGAAAGTATGATAGGACTAGACAAACTCTGATCACATGTCTTGGTGACTACTAAGTCACCTGCCAAAAGAATATTGGTAGCTAAATCGAGTAGGAAACTTCTATCGCATTGGGGCACAACCAAGCTCTGGTTGGCACTGGGGTCAAAACTATTGGGTTCACTGTAAAAGAGACCATTCTCCAAGTACACCCTAACTATGCCAGGGACTTCCCCCGGGCATGTTTCTCTGCCTGCTCATGCAGATCAGCTAGAGAGGTGCAATCTCTCTAAAAGCTCCAATTGTCAACCAGACTTATACCTCCAGATGATAACAATTCACTCAGTTCTGGCAGGGCCTTGAGCTCTGGAATTAGCATGTACTCCACCCCAGGTTCTGGTTCTATGCCAGTAGGAAACCCTGAGATTACTTAATCTCATACCACCGAAGTAGTCACCTAAGTGGCTACTAGGCCCTCTATGACAGGAGCAGGTATCTCTGTGGATTTAGGATCTAAACTGGGTGTTACTGGGTTCTCTTCCTCTCTCTCTCTCCAGCTGTAAGAGCCCCTGGGTCCAGGGCCTAATGTGCTGCTTCATTCGCTGCTTCTTTGGCTCTAGATTTAGTGACTTTATCGATAATCTCTGGGTCGGGAAAGTCATTCCTTAACAGGAAGTCTACCATCTACAGTAAAATTCCAGGATTATCAGTAGATCTCAGCTAAAGCCGCCAATCCCCAAAAAATAACTTGTCTGGAACAAGAAGGATCTGGTCTTCCTGCATCCATTGTCACCTGACAGCAGTTGAAGATGTCCTGCAAAAAGATCTGAACATAAACAGGAGCAGGGGCCTCCACAGAGTGTTCAGTATGTTTCCCATTCAGAGTCACTAGGGAATATTCGTCCACTACATTTCCTAGTTGGAATTCATCATCTATAATGCCCCCATTGATTATGGCCACCTTTGTTAGACCAGCACTGACTATGGCCTATCCCCTTGCAGACCTGATCTCCGTTTCTATGAGTCATGCCTCCATGAGTATCTTTTTGGTCCAAAGGAAATGTTTGCCCCAGTATTACAGGAATGATCATCCTTCTTTTTTTGTGAGGGCTGACAAGCCATGGGGTTGGGATGTCCCTTCATACTTTTGAGGACCTTTCTTAGCAGGCGAATGAGAACTTTTGTCCTCACCCTCCTTTGGTTTTTTTGGTATCAGATGCCGTTTTCTCTAGTTTGGTTGTGTTCACCTTAGCATTTCTATAGACTTGAGTACTTGCATATCTGTCGCTAGCCTTTGCAAGCTCCTGAGGGTCCCGATAGCGTTCTCAAGCAAGTGCTGCTTGCATGTGGTTAATTTATACATCCTTTAAATGTGTCAACTTTGGTACTTGTGATCCACACTCTCAGATAGCTCAAGTACTGATGCATAAATGCCTCAAAGGTTTAATTTCCCTTTTTTCTGACTTCTCTAAAATTCTCCAAAAGTCTTGCAGATTTTCCTGAGGATGATGGCCTTCATTTTCTCATAAATTAGCCTTTCCTCAGGAACTAACTACATAATGACTTCAGTTCCAGCCGTCAGTAGATGGGTCATAATGGCTGCACTCCATAATTCCCCTTCCTTCTCCTGGAGGCGGAAAGCTAGTTCCAGTGCCTTTGACCAGTCTCAAAGATGTCCTTCTCCACCTCATAACTAAGGACTAAGCCCTCTGGGCTGTTGCACCTAGGCTTTCCTCCGCTCCCACCATTGGCAGTCCTCCCTCCCCCTATATATGTGTTTATCTCCCTTTTCTCCCAGATTTCTAGCTTGTGGATTTCTAGCACATTATGGTTCCCCTGTTTCTCTTCTTCTAGGGGCACCCTCACTCCTCTAAAAGCTTAGTTTCAATCACTTCTACCCCAGAGAGTCCCCCACTGGACCTGGCTGAGACTCTGGGCCTAACAGAAACCTGGGACCTAGCTGAACCCTCGGACCCTGTCAGAAACTACACTACCCGCCAGTGGGAGGAACCTAGAGAACAGCTATCACTATCCCTGTATCAATACACTTCAAGCCCCTTGGTGGATTGGTACCTTTGTATGGAGTGCCAGGTCACTACTTCTTCTCTGCTCCACCTCCATCACCCAAGCTTCCTGAAAAGCGTTTTGGCTTTCGAGCAATTCAATTTTACTAAACGTACTGCCACAGGGAAGGCTTCTTCCTTTACATAGTTCATGGAAGGCACTGACTTTGTAGAAATTAAAAAATATTTGTCAGTGTTTCTAAGGTTAACTGCACACTAATAATTTGGAAGAAGAATCTGTAGAGACAGTCTGTATCAAATCCCACCACTTCCCACAAGAGTGGCCAAATATCTACCCCTCTGCAGAAGTACAGGGATGAGTGGTAGACAAACTCCCCCCTCAGTCCCACGCTACTACTAAATTAGCAGTGATCCCAATCATAAGGTTAAAACAGACAGTGGGTATATCTCCTTTGCCTTTTGTAATAATGTGGGATAAGGGCAGGCTATACTCTCAGGAAGCCTTTGAGGAGATAGCAGTAAGTACCCAAACAGCAATAATACAAAAACTCAAAAATTAAAGAAGGTCCAATCAAGGTTCTATAAATATATATATATACACATCCCTTAAAGAATAAAAATGCAATCAACTAACTAAAAACACTAGAAAAACCCATCCCTGTATAGAGAACATAGAAAATGCATACTGGTGTAGTATGCCATTCTGGGTACTTGAGCATGGGTGTTCAGGCATGATAATTACAACAATATCACTGTTCCAAAGGATATGCTTGAATAACAATATGGAAAAAGGGGGTTTACAACTCACTTGGGTCCAAGAAAGTGGATCAGAAGGACACATCCTCTTAACTGGGAATGGTCAAGCCTTAAATTCCTTGACTTGAGTGCTGGTTCGAACATTTGAAGAAAAGGTTTAAATCGGCTCGAGCCATTCGAGCCACTATGCAGATGGCTCACAAGTCAAATCGAGTTGAGACAGTAAAATGCTTGATTCGGCTCGAATAGGCTCAACCCTGTGGCTCGAATTGGGTTAAAAAAACTTTTAAAATCCACTTGGATTTCTATTTTTTTGTGTGCAAGTTATGACGCGCATTCGCACATTAACCACTTGCGCCCCAAGAAAATACATGACATATTCTCAAAGGGTGCCTGAAAAGAGGCCCTTTTTCAACACTTTGCACATGTGCTTTAGCGCATTTAAAGTGCATCCCAAATCCACAAAAGGAATGCATTTTGAAATGTTCATGACATAGTCACATTCCCCTGCACCTATTTGTATCAGGCACAAGGGCATGCATGCACAATGCATGACAGTAATTTCCGACCCTGTCAGGGATTTTCTCACAAATGGAACACCAGATGTATGAATCACTGCTGTCCCATTTTAATTTCTTTCTCGCAAACAGGGATATAAAAGTTAAAAAACGATTGGTTGCCCGAAGCCTGTCATACATTAGTGGCAAGAATGAGCTCCCAACACTAATCAATGCATAATTTGAGCTGTCCCACAACCCTCTAAAATGTGCAAGTCACCTTTGAGAAAAAAGGTGATCTAAGACAGGATGCACTTGCGCATCTCATAACTTGCACTAAACATCCTAGTGCTATATTCTCAGAGGGCATCTGAATGTGCGTGTTACAGATGCAGATATTTGGATGCCCTGTTTCACCCTTTTGAACATTTGCACCAAAGCACATTCTAAATCCAGAAATTGAATGCTCTTTGTTATGCGCAGAAAATAGTCACATTCTCCTGCACCTATTTGGAATGGAAGCAAGGGGATGTGAAATGCAACCTCACTTGCATTTCTATCCCTAAAATAGTCATTGGGAAATATGCTGTAACTGATTTTATGACATGGCGCACTCCAGCCAGGGACTTCTTTCACTAACACTGAAGGTGGCGCACAATAAAAAACGCCTTTTTATTTTTATTTGAACCCTGTGTTCTTTTGTGAGAAGGCACCTAACCCATCTCACACCCACCTTAATAAATACCACGTGTCGCGATAAACCATGAACCAGGCCGGTGTGTAACAATGAAATATTTATTTATTTTTAGAATTCAAATGAAAAATCAGAGCAAAACTAAATTTAGGGCAGCAACCACCACGGTGTGGCAATACAAATGCAAAGTCTTATAATACAGTTAATTCAACTTTTAACATAAGATACCTACACCTTTAATAGAAATGGAAACAAAATCACTTTTCTTCACAATCACAGATGGCACATAGGTTATGCAATCCCCTGCAAGACTTCCCCCAAACACCTGCTGACTATATTCTGTGTGAATGGAAAGCAGTGGCAAGGAGTCAGAAAGAAGAGGGAAACATTGATTTTTAAATTGAACCCACCACCCCAGAATGGGAGACCAAAAACAAAAAACGAAAACCATCAAAATGAGCAAAATGGCATCCTTGGATTTTACTGGTTATTCATAGATCAGTTTATGCGTGCGGTTGGATAGCTAGGACAGAAATTTGTGTGGCTGCACTAAAGAGACAAGAAAGCTTACTGAGCAGGGCACTAAAGCAACATGACAAGAATGCAAAGGAAAACACCCACGGTAGAATTACAATTTCTTATTTCACACAGGCTTTAAAATGGCAAACAGCTAAGAAAATGGGCTTAGCAATCAAAATTGGAAATCGGTTTTGGAATGAGGAACAAAGATGCAGAACAGATAGGATACTGAGGGGAAGGGAAGACTCTTTATAGGATGATAGTGTAGGTTTTTCTATGGGAAATGGAAATTGGATTTTTGAGGAAAAGCAACATACACGGGCACATTCAGTTTTGGTTGCACAATGACAGGTTCTACTTGTATTTGTATTTATTTGTATTTATTTATTTGTATAGCGCATCCAGCCCTGAGGCAACTGAGCGCTGTTCTTACAATGTATACAATATTACATAAAGCAGACAATTATTTACAATAAAGTGAAGTATACATTTTACCATTTACAATCATATATAGATTTGCAGCAGTGAAGTAACGTTACAAGAATTACTAGGTGGGTAAGTTATGATCTTGGTCCCACAGCCAAACTTTTAATTTGTTGCGGAAGACCATGAAGGACGGTTCTGCTCTAATGGAGATGGGAAGTGTATTGCATTTTTTAGCGGCCATGACTGGGAAGCTGACCCCACCTGCCCGTTGTTGGTTAAAGTGAGGTATGATGGCACAGTGAGACTGGGCTGATCTGCTTGGTAGCAATGATGTGTGACGTGTAAAGGTGTCACAGAGGTATGGGGGTGCCTGATTATAGAGGCACTTGTGTGTTAGTGAAAGTGATTTAAGGTCTATTCTTTGCTTGATGTTCAGCCAATTTAAGTTCTGTCTAGCTATTTTAATATGATGTTTTCTAGGTATATTACAAGCTGATCTAACTGCACTGTTTTGGAAAACTTGCATTTTATTGATATTCTGTTGGGAGGTTCCTAAGTAAAGTGCATTACAATAGTCTAGCTTGGATAGTACTAGGGCTCTTGCTACCTTGGTGCAATTCGAAGTGGATAGGTATGGGCAGCAGGCAGTAATGAGCTTGCATGTTTAAGATGTTGCAGATGCTAAGGCATTAGTTTGTCTCGTAAGAGATAGTGTGAAGTCAATGTAGACACCAAGTGTGTTCACCTTATTTGCTCCTTTAATAATATTGCTGTAGATATTGAAGGATTTGAAGGGAGTTGCTAATTTGTTGAGTTTGGCTGGGGAACCTAGTAGAAGTAGTTCAGTTTTATCATCGATTAGACATAAACCATGATTGGCCATCCATGTTTGTATGATACTGTATATGTCATTCAATTTTTTACTGTCTATGGCGTAGTCACCTGTTATAGGAATGTGTATCTGGGTGTCGTCCGCATAGTTGGTATATGCAACACCCAGATAATCAAGTATATCAAATAAAGGCTTGGTAAAAATGTTATAGAGCGTAGGGGACACACAGGATCCCTGTGGGGTTCTGCAAAAGACTGGTGTAGGAGGGGCTGAAGCAGTTGGTGCAAAGACCCTCATAGATCTATTAGAGAGGAAGGATTTACTCCATGAATTGGCTTGGTCGCAGAAGTGTGCGGCAGATGATAAGTGTTGACAGAGGATTTCATGGTTCACTAAGTCAAATGCCGCAGGTAAGTCCAGTAGTAAGAGGAGGGAAGATTTTCCTTTGTCTTTTAGTGTCTGGATTTGTGTCTTTAAATCAATAAGTGCAGTTTCCGTCCCATGTCTTGGTCTGAAGCCTGACTCTCTTAATCCGAGCAGGTTGTTGGTTTCCAGGTACTGTTGGATATGGAGGTATGCTGTGCGATCCAATATTTTTAGCAGGAAAGGGACTGTGGTAATCGGTCTATAGTTAGATGGATTGTTGGGGTCCAGTGTAGGTTTTTTTCAGTAGGGGGAGTACCCAGGCATCTTTCATGTTAGTGGGAACAGTACTATGGTCAAATGATACATTTATAAGTGTAGTAATAAAGCGAGAGAGCGCAATGGCCGCATCCTTTATGAGCATAGCCGGACAGACATCACCCTTGCAGTTGGAAGGTTTTAGTTTAAGTATGATATTCTCTACTTCTTTAGTGGATAGTGGTTTGAAACTAAATTGTGCCAGATCAGAGTTGGAGGTCGGTATCGTGTTTTGTGATATCTCATTATTGATAAGATTTTTCTTACTGATGCTATATTTTAATGACTATATTATTAAGGAAAGACACTACACGCAAGGGGGTTAATTTCAGATTTGATCCAGCTTGCACTATGAACATCCTTATAGGGTAATTAATTAATTTATCTCAAAATGGTACTAAGAACTTATATAGATAACTAAAATAATGATACAAAAAATATGCTAACAGATATGGACTAACACAGATTCATCTAGGGATAGGGTGAATAGAGGCTACTGGCAATTCCGGATATGAATGGCATTTGAATGGGATTGGTATAGGATTTGAATAGTATGCATGGGTAAAAGAGCGGAATATGCAGTTTTTGGGTACTGGGTGATAGGATACTTACAAGGCAAGCTTGAGTTTTGATACTCTGGACAGCCAGCAGGGTCTCTGGATAGCAGGGCCAAGGGTCTGGTCACTGGGCAGCAGGGTCAAGAGATCTGGACACTGGGACAGCTGGGCTCTTCTGGATGGGAATAGCTGGGCAAGGTCTGGTCACGGTGGACAGCAGGATGGGTCAGCTTTGCAAAGGGTGTGGTCACTGGATTCTCCGAAAGGGGATCAGCAGCCTCTCCTCTTTTCTCACTGGATTATTGGGTATGCCTGGATCTAGATGGGTGGTTCTACCTGGATCTGGATGGTCCTGTCTGGATGAGATCAGCTGCTTCTGGATCTGGTTGTGGAGTCTTGGAATGTTGAATGTTGCATCCCTTTGTGTCTCTCTGTCTCCTGTTTATATAGCCAGAGTGACATCATAGAATTTTACAACATGAGGGGAGGTACCCTGGACTTACCCTTTGAATTGGATAGGCCAGGCTATTGATGTCGCCTCCTCTCTCAGGGCTGATTGGTTCAGGGGAAGATACACCATTTTATGTGTGTGCATTTTATGACTCCCTTTCTCTCGCAAGCCTATTTTTTTTTTACAAAAATAAGTTATGGAGCAAAACTTCAAATCTATACTAGTCACCAACATAAAAAGCAGATATGCAGATCCCATATTTCACAAGGAATCAGCCAGTCCAAACGCCAATTCTGTGTGATGTTGCATCGCCCTTTGGCACAATTTATGCCGTTTTCAGGAGAAACATAATATCTAAAATTCTGCAAATGGCTACACATATGCATACTAATATTTGGCATATTTTCCCCAGGTTTAATGTCTGTGCCATTTATGCTTCACCCAGAAATACATTTTTCCTCCCATTCCAGTTCACCATGTGCCAGAAAGATGCACATGGTCTCATTGTGCTTGTCCAAAAATCCCACAAAATACTAGAATTATATTGAATTCTTGCTTATTTAGGGTGCTGGGTAAAATGCCTTGATGTACAACTGTTTTTAAAATCAAGGTCCAGTTTAGACCCTTGTGTGGGCAGTCCTTCCAATCCCCCAGCCAAACTGTCTTCCACCTATGTCAGCCTGAACAAAGGGTTTCCATGACTCCTCTTTGAAGCCATCCAGTAGGTGCTGGGAATTAATGTAGAGGAAATCACACCTCTGAAGTAAGACACAGGGGTTCACCCCCTTCCTTTGTCCTTGGGAGCAGTTCTGCCTGACAGTCTGGGAGAACCTGTAATTATCACACTGTTAGTCCCATAAGAACAGAGCACATGCCCTTGCAGCATCAGTTCACTGGTAGGTGGGAAAATTAGCCTTTATACGAAACTGGTTTGACAGGAATTCCTGGACCTCAGCCAGGCTGATTGATCTTTTTGAGGGCAAAAGAACATAATATACACAGAAATGCAGCCCCTCTACCCACATATATTATTGTGTTTCTGTGTGAGCCACAGTATTATTTCACATTTAGTTTTCAAATTGAAATTTTTCTGCTTTGCAAAAGCAGATTTACAAGTGTTCTTTTTCTCTCATGTTAATTTCACTAAATGTAGTTTCTGCCACACACAGTTTCCTTTGCATTAACTTTCTGAAAGGCTTTTTAAAATATGGTCAGTTTCTGGACACAGAGATATGCTGAAAAGATTTTCTTGGTAATTAACACGAGGCCAGAGAGAGAGCCACGTTATAGCTTTCCTTTGAAGTCATTTGTGTGTGCTGGTTTATTTCAAAAGTAAATCCTAGCTGTGCGGACTTGAAATAGAATTTTTTGTTCTTCATGGCCTCACTTAATGAAAACAATGCCGTTCTGGGAGGGATTGCCTTTTTTTATGGCAATCAAATTAAATGCACATACAAGGCTGTATTTTAATGGAACAAAACTGTGTGATGTTTAAAATGAATGGAGGCACTAGTGCTATGCCGTCTTAAATGCAGGCCATTTTCTGGTGCAGCCTTGAGTCTTTAAATGACAGAACAGTAATGTAGAGCCATTCTGAATGTAAGCTTTTTTATCTGGATTCACGTGAAGGAAAACAAAATGCAGCCATTCTTGGGGTTGCTGTGCTCAAATCTCACCACACCTGTGCTAAGCAGACAGAAGCACAGCTGTTTTTGGGTGAATGCTGACATGCGGTTTTGTTATGAAAGGAATTACTGTTTGGGCTGGTAAATGTACCCCAATATGCTCCCAATACCTACATGGGTGCTTGGAGCCTATTATAAATTAGTGTCAGGAGTATGCTCCCGACAGTAATGTACGCAAGAGACTGGCCTGAGCATCATTTGCACTGCCACTCACCCCATATATTTAGGAGGCTCAAAAGTGTGGAGCTAGACTTCTTGGTGCTTTAGATGCAGTTGAGCCGATGCAAAGGCAGCTTGATTCAATACAATCTCACTGGCGGTCAGCTATTTGATGGTGCAGGCGCCACTAAGGTTGAATTGCAGTTCGAGATGGTGACACAATGTCTTCCAACTTTTTGAGCAGCAGTTGTGTCAGTGGCGAGATGATGGTTTCTGCTGGCTTGAGTCTTCCAGCAGGTTAAGTCAGCGCTCAAATTGTTTGCTAACTCGAACTGGTCAGTCGCGGGTCAAAGAGTCACGAAAATCGGTGTTTGCCTCCTCACTAGCGGAGGAGCGCCAACAGATTCATACACTGACGGACAGAGCCGAGGCAAACACCGATTTTCGTGACTCTTTGACCCGCGATTGACCAGCAACGGGTACTCTCTTCCAAGGGATTCATTACAGAGAACCTAAGAATCTGATTGAACCGACAGCTCGGACAATTTTGCGAGCCCCATTACGCCAACTGAGACGTACGACGTGAAACTCATTTTTCGAGATCTCTCACGCCGGGATTTACTCCACCGTACCGACACGCCAGCCACTGAAAAAATCAGAGGAGACCTAGGCCTCTTTGCCCTTCACACACCCCCACTCTTCTATGAGACCACGCGGATTTGGCGATCGTCTCTTGTCCTGAAGAAGGTTGAACATAATACACAAAGGGAAGTCATTGCCCACCTTAAGAACTCAACCGAAACATGTCGACAAACAGTTTTTCTATCCTCTGAATGTTGACAGATGGACACATTGTAAATTAATCGAGTGTGAAACCAAGAAACGCTTTAATTGCCATTGTTATTGTGATATGAACAAAATATCATTTTTTCTATCGTTTGTGAATGTGATGAATGCATGAAGAAGTTGTGAATGAAGTTTGTTTTGAGGGATGTGTTTGTTTTCTAAGTTCAAAGAGCCATATTTTATATGAACATATTTGTTATTGTGTAATTTGACATATGGGTTGTTGCAGAATAAATAGATAATGATTACAAATTGAAAGAGTAATCAGTTGTCATCTCTGGTCTGGATGGTCTAATTTTCATTAGTCTTTTCATTCCCAGAATGCCTTGTCCTGCAGGAAATGGAAGAGATAGGAAAGAAGAGAGCCCTGACAGAAAACTGAGCACAGGGCCAAAAACAGCTAGACAGAAAGACGACAGTCTAGCCATTGTGTGGATGAGGAATAGGAGCAAGCTTGTGGAAAAAGTGAGACCTAGGAAGTTATCCTGACCAAAAACCTAAACAAGCCTTTTGGAGGTGGGCTGCCAGGGAGATACATGCCTCGTGTCACTTTTATATAATTTGTTTAGCCCTAAATGAAATCCCTTATCAGACTATCAAAACACTATTGTGTTGAAGCCCAAATAAAGACTTTACTTCTAAAATGCCATTCACTTGTCGAATCACATCTTTGTGACAGCACCTTTAAAAAACAACCAGTAAATGGCTTGAGTGCATGAGTATTTAACACACTAGCAGAACTAATTGCAAAAATGCAAAACCATTGCGCAAATAGACCAGATGCAAACTGTGCCATGTTTATACATTCACATGGATGCTACATGTGCACGCTCGTAAATACGTGCATTACCTCCACGTCCCTCGTCCAAATGCAGTACGTACTTATGAGGCCAGAAGGCTTCCGACAGGAGACTATTCTGAACATCTTGTTTTTCTTTCTTGTATGCCCCTCCCGCTTACACTTGGGGTATAAAACCCCTTCATGACCCAATGTTCCTCTTGTTTTTTTCTTGTGTCCATCACAGCTCCTCTATTCCATTATACACAAATCAGACCTCTAAGCAGCACTTTGGAGGTCTAAGTCTGTGCTCTCTGGCCCCTGTTGGGCTCTATCCGGAGACCCAGAGCATTCCCCCATTTCAGAAATGAGTACCTGGGCACTAGAGTCCAAATAAGTGCAACAAGGACACTCTGTATATGCCTGCAGGACAGCCCTTTAAGGCTGGGTGGAAGGACCACTGGCAGCCAGTGCCTGACGTTCGCCTATACCAGTGACAACTAGCATATTGTGCCGAACCTTTATCACATTCAGGTTATAGTTCTGTGGTTCATGGCATTGGCTAGCTTGGAGCCTGTGACAGCGATCCAAGGCACTGCATGCCAGATGGTTGCAACATTTCTTTCTCATGAGGCATTTCTGACTTCAGATTTGGAAAGTGTTGGCTGCAGGGTACTCACCATTCAGAGAAAGGCTCTGCTGTTTGTGCAATTGGCCATGGGTGGAGCCTGCACCGCTGGCCTGAAGCACTGCATTGTGGCAGGACGTTCTGACATCCCCCCTTGTGGGGCACTTTTGTACCTGGGCCCGCAAGAGTGATGTAAGACAAAGAAGAACACCAAGCCATGCTGATGTTTCCTCTTGCAGGGCACTTCTCCAATTGTTGTGACTGCCGCTGAATGCTTCTTCTTCTGCATGCAAGTCCTGAAGACCAGAGCATGCATGTATGAATGTACTCTTGTAATTGCGAGGAACTTGATACAAACAATTGGCTCATGGTGTCAAGGATTGGTCACACAAGGGAATCGCCAAACAAGAATAATGTATTGGAAATGTATTTGCTTTCTTTACAACACTACTGAAGCCAGCGGAAACTCCCATTCTCTTCAAAAGGCAGGTCCGAGGAAACCATGATGGAAAATGCAGTGGATCTTTTCCTGGTTAGACCACAAAAAAAGGGGTAAGGAGCAGGTAGGAGTCATACCTCTCAATCTGCAACCAAACACCTTGCAAATGTCTTGGCTAGGTAATAATGTTTGGGGCATCTATCCCTGGACATAACCTCATCCGTGCCAGCCTTGTGAAGAGTGCCACTTGACCTCCAAAGAAGCAGCATTCAAAATCCTCAGCCGGAACTCTGAAAGAGACTATTGTTGGCACACTAAAATGCTTCTATACTTAGGTGCACCTAACTCCAACTTGTCCCCGTTTCCCCGAGATGTTTTTCATTTATTTTACTCTAAGACGGAGGTATGGGACGAATGCACTAGTATTTTGAAAACATCTAATGGCCCTTTAGAAGGACACGTGAGCATGAGCGTGTCGGATGTGAGTGTCTTAAACTTCCAGCCCAAGCTTCACATTTGTGATAGCTACTATAGATCCCATTTATTTCCAGGGAAGCAGGAGTTTAGCACATGTCAGTTTCCCATTGATTCTGGCAGAGACTGTGGCTGGGCGTGAGTAGGGAACATCCCGTGTTTATTCCATCGCCACTTCCCCGCGTGGAGCTCAGACTCCCACATACATTTAGTTCCCCACACGTGGTCATCATTTCCAGTTTATTGTCCTCCCATGCAGAAGTACAATGATTTTGTGTGCTCCTTTTGGATTCTAAGAGCACCCTCACACCCTGCCCGTGAGCAGGCTGGCTCTATGTGGAAGATAGCGTGGTTTACAGTCAACACAAAGACTGGTTGTTCCAAGTGGCATCAGGGAAAGCTGCATAAGGTGGACTTTCTTCATCATTGGATCATGAGCATTGGGTATCCTTTCTTTCACCTCTGCACAACGTTTTGCTCAATAAAGATCTCTTGTGAACATCAATGGGGTGAGTATTAATGATAATGTAAAAGGGTACACTGCTACAGCTGTCTAGGTTTTCAGCAGGTACAGGTCTTCTCCGCCATTTGTGTTGCCCTTCCATACAGGTGGCTGCTACCATGCTCATGGCATTTGATACCCTTGTGCCAGAAATCTCCAATAATAGCCATCCTATGTTGATGGCTGCTTCCCGAATACCTCTCTTGGGGATTCTCCACCTACCCCAATGACTGTCATATGTTGACAAAATACAAAGGTTCATTGGGATGGAGCCCGCAAAAGTTGATCAGTGCATTCAGGCAGATTTCCAAATGGCAGATACTTGAGATGCTTTCCATGGCCTTGTAAAGCTGTGCCCCCTAGATCTCCAGTCAATGGAACGGACAGTGCTACTTCCAGACCTCGGTGGACTAACAGGGGGACCCTTGGGGATGTGGCTTGTTCACCCATACCCTGTGTGTGAACAGTGTAAAACTTACTTTCCTCAAGATTCCACATCAGGTGTCTGATTCATTTCCCAGTGGACATCCAGAACAGGGTCTTCTTATTGTCCCAGATCTGAAGCTTCTCAATTATATGATTAGACTTCTGAAAACGTGTAAAACCTCCCGTAGCATCCTATCTGCTTCCCCAAACATTGTATTTGTCCGCAATTTCTGTGTAGTGGGTTTCCACTCTACTGGGCAAGGGGATAGTTGCGCTGATGTTGCATGTCCTAACACAGACCGGTAAGCATTTCCCCCTGCTGTCCTCATTTTTGGTGACTGCATACAATTGACAGAATGCCAGCCCTGGCACTTACTTATCTCACCCTCCTAGGTCGGGGAGTGGGGCGAAATGACTACTGCTCTGCAGAAGTCTAGGGATGAATAGTGGCTAAAGCACCAACTCAGCCCCATGTAACTACTAAATCAGCAGTGATTCATCTGATAAAGGGGAAACAATCACAGCCCGACAGGCTACAGTCAGTGCATCCTCCTTTGCTGCTTTTGGTAATGTGGGACATGTGCAGGCTATACTCTTCAGGGGTGCCAACTGGTATAGAAGTAATCCAACCAACAATAGCACTGTGTTATGAAAATAAATGTCCAACGAATGCTCCATATATATATATGATCTTTAATTAAACAAACAAAATTGCACACATTTGATAAGAAAAATACTGGCTGAGAAAGCAGACTATCAACTAACAGAAGGGGCGTTGCTAGGGGGGACTAAGGGGGCTATAGCCCCTGATCGTTTGGTTGTAGCCCCAGATAGAATCTCAGGAGCTACAGCCAAAAGTCTGGCTAGCCCCCAGTCCCAACAGTTCCGACATCCGCTTAGCCCCGGGTCTTTTCCAGACTTAGCAACTCCCCTGACTAACAGGTATTCTGCATTTGTAGACAGGTGTATGCAGGCAAAGATTCCAGCATCAGAATGTTGAAGTTATTGGATACTTCTTTCAAAAAGGTAGAGAAGGAGACTTAAATATAAATAGGGTTCGTTAGAGCAGATCAGGGAGACAGGTTCACTTCAAATAAATGTAGTTCTTGCCTTTCAGGACTCAATAGCATCGGGTCAGGATTTTTGGCATTGAATCAGGAGTCTGGGCACTTTAGTTACCGATCTTGGCTTGAGTCAAGAAACGGCAGAGACAGCTTCCAATGATAGGTGTTGGGTCTGCAGCGCAGGAAGACTCAAGCGCAGGGAAGCAACGATATGCCTTTAGTGTTAAGCAGACTTGACTGTATCAACACGCCATTGTGGCACTGCAATGGTGATACTGGAGCTCGAAGAAGGTGGTAAAGAGGCAGGCGGTGTTCAGATGGGGATTCTAGAATACTACAGGCGTTTAAGCTGCATAGACGGCAGAGCTTTGGCATTGGCATTGAGCAAAACTCTGAAATGCAAAGGCGGTTGAGCATCGAGGTTAAAGATGACTCTGGTGGTTCCATTGCAGCAGCTTGGATTTTGTTGAAGTTGTCCAAACCAGTGTCAGAGTGGTTCAAAGTTGCAAGAAGAGTGAAGGGAGTGCATCCTTGGTTCTTTCATTGCTAGAACACCCAGTCCAGGATCTCAGGAGCAAGATCAGTCATTTCTTCAGCCAATCCCAACCAGGAAGGTCTTTAGAGAGCACTTGCAGGGTTCTGTCACCTCCAGTAAGCAGGGTACTGGGTACCAGTGAACAGTTGCAGTAGGCTTTGTCCAGCCAACTAGTCATCATAAATAGGTATTTGGAATGGTTATGGAAAAAGCTTTCCTCTTCAATGCAACAACGGATTGGTCCACAGTAAGCCTGATGTTAATGGTTATATCCTGGCTGCTCTACAAGTGTACTTTGCCTTCTGATTTCAGAATTAGAGGGCCTTCTCCGTAGGAAGGGAAAGGAGGACAGAAAATGTCTAAGCCTTAGCAAAATCCAATATGGTGAGACCCCCCAAACCCCCCCCCCCCGCCCCGCAGACTGAAGCTCTCTCCTGGGCAAGTCTATCTCCACCTCTTCCTCTGTCTGCCGACATTGAAAGGTCTCCAGTAATCAGCAGCCTGAAGACAGGTGGCCAATGACATGACTGTTTTTGAGGCAAAGGTTTCCAGGGGCCCATCCACAGAGAGTTCCTGTTCCCTGGAAACAGGGACAACCCTTCTCAGGAGGATCAAAGAGAGGGCTCCCTGGGCTGGATTCAAATATTTTATTGTGGGTACACCCAGCCAAGACAGCTGAATACACACCACGCCCTATAATGAATGAGTCACTATTCACCAAGCTGACAATAAAATACATCAAATTATTGTGGCTGTATAATTGTGCAATCTCGGTAGCTACAATGTCAAAACTAGGGATGGTTTATATATATATATTTTTTTTTTACAACTGCCACGAGACTTTTGAGGTACACATTCATAAGGTTTTGAACCACGGATCCATGCATTTATAAAGCCATCTCTGTCTGTTAGAAGTGGGAGCTCCAACAGCTGTGTTCATAAATGCACATGACCTTTGAACATGGTCCGTTGCCACTGCAGGGCAGCTGCTTGGGACGTCAGGAGACGGTCAAATCAAGGTACTTGTGTGGTTTTTGGAAAGGGGCATTATAAAAGTGGGCTCTGATTAGCAGATCTCACTTTCAGAAACAGGATTACCTCATCATTTTATTATTAAAAAATAATAAAGCTCATGGTTCCTGCCCTGACAGAAGCTGAAAGCAGTTACAGACAAGTGTGAGCAGGTAAACCAGGCGTAGAGTTTTAAAGAGTAGAATGATTTTGTCATGTGTATGTATGTAACAGACAATGGCAAATAATTTTCCTCTTTAAAACTCTACGCCTCGTTCACTCGCTTCAGCTTGTATGTAACTTCTTTCAGCTTCTGGAGAGTTACTTTGGCATCAGAGCAGACCTAGCGATGTGCAAAGCCTTGCAATTATTGAATGCAGTATGTGAGTTGTTTGGTCAACAAACCCGTGTAAACGTGTGGTTAAACTGTGTTTGCTTTGACTTGCAGAGTTCAATGGGTTCACTCTGTCGTCTTCATCGTGTTTTGCACAAGCCTGACAGCCTAAACAAAACCCTCTTTCACACGAGAAAGGCAACCGCGTCCTCTGCAGGATTTTCCCTCTTTGCAGTTCCTATTTCCCTGCCGGGGGCCTCCACCACTGCAATGCTGTCTTTCTTTACACTGCAGCCTGACATTTTGCAGCTAGCAAGATGATCTGTATTCATACCCAACTGGTTGTTCTTCTTTTTTTCTAAAAGGTACAGCTAAGCATACACCAATTTGAGGTAAAAAAAAAAAAACAACTTTAAAAGATGTTGCTGCGTCACTCTCAAACAAGAAGGATCTTTGGGGGTCTGCCATTGAAAAGCATATAATAATAATAATAATATGATTTATAAAGCCCTCCATATCATATTTTAGCATCTTCTAAACGCTTTAATGATAGGTGTTATGTTACATGGTACACTCATTACCAACCACTGCCGGATTGGAACCTTTGTTTGAAGGTAACACGCTAATCTCGTTGAATTCGTGATTTATAATAGGAGAGTGGTTCGTTCCAGTAAACAATTTGCAATACTGTACTGTGCTTACCTCGGAGAAATGGTTTCTTTGCATAGCGGTTGCTAACTGTGCACCGTTACCTGGCATTCAAGCGGCAATTGGATTTTTCATAACCTCCGCAATGAACCAAAACTTGGCAACATCGTCAGCCTTAAAAAAAAAATCGGTCTGCAAAGCAGCGCATTAGCAATCTGTTTACTGCTGAAATGCAGCGCCGTTCTCCCAAAACAGCCGATCCAGACTTACCAAAAAAAACGTGGGACTGTGCAAAAATTGGACTTCATCGGGTGAAGCCCAAATCGTGTTTTCTTCTCTTATTCCAAACAACATGTCCCTTTGCAGAGACCGCAGTCACAGTCACGGCTATTTGGAAGCCGAGAAGGGAACTACACATATAATTGGCGTGAAATGGCTGAAAACAGGTTTCCCCTGTCTGCACAAAGTGGTAGGGTCTCAGACAGCAAGGTCTCGGGAGGTCAGACTGGCACATTTCTTTGTGTGTGGAATGAAGCAGGATTTCGCAGACAGGTCCGGGGGAGGGGGACGCGGACTTGCTATGGCAGGGAGGGTGGGCCATTTTAAAAGAGGAAAGGGCTGATTCTTTGCAGGACACCTAGGGTATTTCTTTTCAGAAAGCATTACTTCCACTTTTTGTCTGGAACAAGAGCTGCGGCAAAAAGCGGAATGAGACGACAGAACTATGATGATCAAAGCGACCTAGCATTCAATGCGTTGCTTTTCTGGCTATTTATTAAAAGTAGAGGGGGATTATTTGGCATTCGAGTAGAAGATGGGAGAAAGAGCAAGAGAGAGAAAACGAAGCCTGCCTTTCTTTCTTTCTTTCTTTCTTTCTTTCTTTCTTTCTTTCTTTCTTTCTTTCTTTCTTTCTTTCTTTCTTTCTTTCTTTCTTTCTTTCTTTCTTTCTTTCTTTCTTTCTTTCTTCATAGCTGGGACGCAACTCGGCGCTTTACATAGGGGAGTAACAGAGGAGCTGGAAGGTGTAAGTGGTGCTGTAAGAGAGGGAGAGTTATGATTCTTTCTCCCCCCCAATATTGCCTATAATAAATGCCACCTTTCTGTTTCTTCAGAGAAACTGATTTATTTGAGGATTAACCTGCCCTGTTTTAATGTTCAGGAAACCCCTCTTTGGGATTTCGGGCGTGCTATTCTCTGACCTGATTTACAAAAGTAATAATGTCTAAATGAATTGCTGCGAGTTGATTTGCATTTCCCTTTTGCATAGATAGTAGAAAACAGTGTACAATACATTTGCTAGTACACAAAGGTACACAGCCTCTGCGGCTCCATCAGTTCTGCCGTCTGGGCTGTTACTGCAACCTCCAGTATCCTAACTAATGTATGCACCTTCCAACCGGCAACCTAGATGACACTGCTACCGAATCAAATTCAATCCCTACGAAGGTGATGACCGTCGCTAGCCCTTTTGTTTTCTGTGGCACTAACAGCAAACCCAATTCATCCATCAACACTTCAAAGTCCCGTAAAATACTGATGCACTCTTCCTGCGCCACCGCTATACCCACAAACAAGAAATCATACAGATAGTGCAAAACCTGTCTGTCCCCTGTTTTGAAAGAGTAACACAACTGCAGAAAAGAGCTGAAATGCTCCAAAAGGCACACAAGATAGCGAACATTACAGTGCATTGTCGACAAATATCTCGTCCTGAAACTGCATCACAAGGAGCCAAAAAATCGGCAGGGTGTACGGGCAACAGTCTAAATGCCGACTTAGGGCCGGAATCATGGAACATTTTCCCGTGGGATTGCACCATTATAAAACACTTCCATGAATCAGGCCCTATATGTCACATTTTGCCTGGAGAGTCCCGGCCTTACAATCACTAACCAATGCTATCATGTGCTCCACACAGGCATAGGACACTGAGCAATCTTTCTCCGCAAATGAAATCGTTCACTGACGCCCCTTCCGGCTATGACAAGTGGTGTATCAATCTGAGCTCTACCTCCATTTTCTTCGATATCATGCCCAGCGAAGACACTACGTCAAACCCGTTTGAGACCTCTTTCCCCATATTCTTGTCTACTACTCCAACATGTCTTTTGCCGATCACAAATTCTCTGCCCACCTTCTGACCTCACTCAATAGCTGTGGCGTTTCCCTAACTGGGTAAAAAACTCCAGCTACTGCAAAAGAGACAATAATTTAACTGGTGTATGGGCCTTCCCACAACTTGTCTTCCGCCACCCTGCTCCCTGTTACCACTCCCATGCTCGCCAGCTGCATAGCATTGAATTACAGGGTGTTAAGGATTTTAATTAGGCACACACCCGGTTCTCACCTAGCATGTAGTGTGCAATGAAATACTTATTTGTTATGTCTATAGGTTCAATATTCTGAATGATATACAACTCATATCACACCCATCTCAAAATACTCAGTCTCGTGGGACACGATAGATTAGCGTGATGGCAAGGTTCAGCTGGCAAGCCTTAACGGTAGCAAGCCAGACTGGATCAGAATTCAATTCCCTTAAGTTTGGGATGGTTGGATTTGGGCCTAGCTATAAAGAATTCAGCAAATGCTGGGCCTTGGTTTTTGCAAAGAAGCCTAGAATCAGGACAAGATGAAGAAGTCAGGAACAAGATGAAGAAGTCAGGAACAAAGCACTGCGCGGACATCAGGATGAAGTCAGGAATCAGTGTCTATCTGTGGTGAAGTTCCTATATTTATCCTACCAAGTGAAATCACAAATTGTATGGTAGGGGCAGGATTTCAAACCACATCCCCACGGCTGTGAGTGGTCAAAGGCATTTGCCTTGTTCTGGTTGGCAGTCAGAAAGAGCTGTCATATTTTATGATGCAATTTAGGAACTCCCACATTGATTTGAACCACAATTTAACTTTCCCATAAATACACACGTTTCTATTTATGTCCTCTTCTAAAATTGGACACATACATTACATATTTGATGGGTTATTTTTACATTCAATTCCCATCTCTGTGAAAGCTGTCTTTGTCATTCTGTGGAATTTTCTCAATTTTAATCATAACAGTTTGGCCTAATGATTTCTAATTCAGTACATATCTGGGCGATTATCACTAGAGCATGGGCATAAATCTTACACTTGCAGCATTAATAGTTTTGCTACAATTAGGGTTTTCCTGTAACTTTGGTTGCTTAGGTGGTACAGGGTTCATTAACGTCTTCAAAGCAAGGGCCTAAAATTAGATTAACATCTACCAATTTTTAGATATGTCCTCCATCATGTTGCAAAGTTAAAGAGTTTCAAACTTAATCACAAATAGATATTTATACACCAAAAGTTCTGGGCAGTTTTTTTTTCTTTGTAACTTTCCTTTCAACAGGCAACAGCTGCCACACCCTATGATCAGGGTGGGGTGTCCTCTTCCTTGCGAGGGAAGCTCCCCTGTAGAGATCAATAGGCAGCCTGCAATTGTCCTTGGCTTGGCCAGAGATGAAAGTCTGATGAGCCCATTGTTGTCAACATGCGAGAACCTCCAGCACCCATTAAGTCTTCCTGTAGCCGAGGAGTGTCAAGTCAAAAGTGTCATCTTTCACAGGCTGCGCACTGTCAAGTCAGAATTAACCAGTTACTCCAAAATGGGTTACTTTAAAATTCACTTTAAGGTCTTTCATTTAAAAGATATAAAATGAGCACAGTTTATATGGGATGTTGACAATTAAAGGAATTAAACCCTTCACAAAAACATGCTTTAAACAGGTGAATTTTGCACTTCTTCAGAGAAAAAAAACACATTTTAAAATGAGTTTTTACATCTGATTTTCTTATGCAGCATACACACATTTAATGCAGCATTATTCTGTCCTTGAGTGCTGGGATTTGTTTTGCATCTGGAAGTAAATATTTAGCCTTTGCTTGGAGTATTTTCTGCACAGCTGAAAATGAGACGGATTGTTATATGTTGCCACTTTTAGCTGCATTTTTCCAGTGTAACTGAAAACAAACTGTTGCTGTACTATTTTTCCATAAAATACATTTCTTAGCTGCTGTCAGTCAGTGAGGCCTGGTTGCTCTGAGCCACCTGGAGAATCTGTGAGTTCAGTACACTTTTAATTTCAATCGTTCCCTTTGGAAAATGACTGAATTTAGCACCAAAACAGCACTTTGAAGGTTGCAATTTGATTGGGGAAGCTGCATTTAAAAGGGCTTTTTCGATTTTTAGCCCACTTCTGTGGCCCTGCTTCATGTACAGCACCCACTGGCATTCTTCAGCAGTGAGTTCTGTTTTTACCCCACCTTTGACTGTGTGTGGCAATGGTGTGCAGCGTTTTGTGATGGTGAACCATGCGCAGTTTTGCAAATATTTCTATGCGCATAGGGGTTAGCGCATCCATTTTGGGCTGTTTCCTTCCCCATTGGCAAAGGGGTGCAGTGGGGCACATCGGCATGGGTAAAAATATCCCACAAGGATGCCATCATGCGCACTTACTGCATTTGTGCTAAAACTTGAATACTTTGCAAAAATAAACTGCTTTCTAGAAAGACCAGACTGCTGTTGACGATTGCCCTCTACCCCTACTCCATCCATTGCAGTCAAAGATCCATGCCAATCTTCTGCCAGACCACTCTCTGATCCTCCACCAACCTTGCCCAAAACTCTTCATCATATCTGACCCAGGCAAACCCCTCAATGATCATGAATGCCTTTCTTGTAACGTCCAAATACTTCAACAGCACCACACACCTCTCTGGGTATTTTCCACAGTCATCATTTGCATAAAAAATAAATGCTGATGTCAAATTCTCTATCAGCACCGGCACTCTCAGCCTCCTGGCCAACTCCCTTTCCTCCTCTTTCGAGCCTTCTTTGGCCCTAACTCCTCTATGCAGAAACTTGAAGACATCCACAAATTCCCCATTAGATTTCTTCTCTTTAGTGTGCCCAATAGCCTCTCTATGTGGAGGGGATGAGTGCGTGGAAGGGATGAGTGCGTGGAAGGGATGAGTGCGTGGAGGGGATGAGTGCATGGAGGGGGATGAGTGCGTGGAGGGGGGTGAGTGCGTGGAGGGGGGTGAGTGTGTGGAGGGGGTGAGTGCGTGGAGGGGTGAGTGAGCAGAAAGGGTGAGTGAGCAGAGGGGGTGAATGCATAGTGCGTGTGATGACATAAAACGGACAAGTGCGTAGAGCGGGTGAGTGAGCAAAACAGATGAATGCATGGTGCGTGACGTACATAGTATGGTTTGGAATGCAGAGAACGTTAGAAAGAGCATGTAACTCATATCTCACCACCACGCTTACTCTCTTCTTTACACCACCACTCAACTAGAACACAGAGATACTATGACACCATTCGGTATAACTGTTCTCATACCAACATCCGCCGCTCACTCCACATCATTCTAAGTAAACACTGCTGGTTACACACACCCCCAGCCAGGCGTTCTCCTCAGGCATAATGCAGCCACATTCGGTCTGGATAAATCCTGCCAGAACGAACACATACTACTGATCTCTCAACCACCACACCTACCACTAAAAAGCAGCTATTACACGAATACCGCACCAGCTGCACACATACCCGGTGCTCACATGCACATTGACTCTCTCTACTCTCTCTACTGACCTGAACTTCGGTTCCCAAGGGCGTTCAACCTACCAGCGCCTTCAGACCATACCAATGGTATATAAGGCGCTAAATAAATGCAAAATAACATAACATAACATAATGTGGCTTAGGTATGCTTATAATAGGCAACTTCCTACCCCTTTTACCCTCCTGTTCACTGCTTGCAGTTTGTTCCTTTTCACCCTCGCCCCCTTTTTCCCCTGTTGCTCCATCACTGCCTTGCACAGATACAATAACCCCTTCTTTTGCCCCGTTTCCTTCCTTGCCCCCCACACTGTTCACCCCTGTGTCTATTGCCACCTCCACACCACCACACCAAGCCCCCACCTGCACCTCCACATCCACCCCTTTCGATTTACTGTTGCCCCAGGCCTCGCCCATTCACTTACAGACCCTCAACTCTGCTGTTAGATTGTATACTACTGTCTAAGGGTAATTTGTGTCACCAGAGCAGAGTACGGAAATCCATTCTATTAGGCCCAGAACAGTAATACTACTACTTAAACACACACTATGTAAAATATATGTACAGTCACTTTTCGGTCAATGCGCTAACGTGCGGATTCCCGACGGAACCTGCAAGGAGGGAAAGCAAACACACTTTCTCACAATTGTCAACTCCAGAAATTGATATCGCTAACTTAAGAAGTCCAGCCCTGTGAAGATTGGAGCCTTGTGCTCATGTTATTTTCCTGTGTAAAAGCACTCGTAAACACGCAAAGCTCACAAAGGACAAACTTAAATGGGAAGAAAAAGTTAGAAGAGGACACTAGAGTGTGAGGAATTCGGTTCCAATAGTCAGAGGCAGGTCTGCTACGGAGAACAAAGCTGTCCCCGACTTCCGATGACTATAGGAAGCAAAAGCCACCCAAGTCAATGCAAGGACCATTAGGGTTCCTTCTTGCATAAAAACGGTATGGATGAACTAGCGGCCTCGGGTAAGTGGTATGATTACTCACTGCCCTTAGCTCACTCTGGGTTCAAACTTGCAGGTTTGAAGAAGATCGCTTGGACTATTAAATCCTCTCCTTGGTTATGCTTCAAAGTGCACAGGCGCTGTGGGTGTGGAGTATGGGTCTGATTTACATCTGGAGCTGGTTCGCTCATCACAATTGCAGGGCAAAGGAAGCACCGATGCCGCTGGTCTCAGGACACTTGAAGAAAGGCGGGAAAGTTACCAGCAGTGACCGCCACTGTCGCAACCAATTCTCACAGACTGACATACGCTTCTCTCTCACAGCCCAAAGCAGTAGGGACTTGGCAAGAAGAGGTTTTGCAGTGAAAACTATGGTTTTCCCAAAGCTCGAGCCAAAACTCGATGTAGCAACGCTACAGCACAGGTGCCAAGGTACAAGCTGGTCAGTACACTGGAGGGCCCAGGGACACTTCTGAGAAGGCTTGTTTGCAGGGCACCAAGGAGACGTTGAGAGAGATTAGTGCCACCACTCAAAAGGGTTGAGGAACCTTTGCATGTCTTTGGAAATCGGGCACAAAGCAGGGCTCTACTGGAATAACAGCAGGCTCAGGGTGGCAAACCTTCTCTGCGTGGTCCGAGACAGTCGTTGGATCTGCTTTGCTCCTCAGGATACCTGGCTCTGTGTATAGGTCGATTCGGACCTAAGGGTGATCTGCGGGTCTGCACTCAGAGCACCTACTCATATCCTAAAAGTCCAGGGCGGGCCCGTACCTGGCTGCCCAATGAGGAGATCTGCCCACTCATGCCCGCCAACAGTAGTCCAATCAGGGATACTGTGGCTCTAATGAACACAGGCACACCAGACATTCTGGCATCAGTAATATGGATTGGCACTAGTCAGTCCCAGCCCTCTACCTGGCTACCCAACTATGTGACATATTCGTGAGAGAATGCATGCGCAAAAAAGGACTCCCCAGTCCCAAAGAGCAAGGGGAAGGCCAACAGACAAAATGGCCAAAGGAAAAGACAAAAAACCTTGGGGCACGGCCATGATGGACACTAGCGACAGTCATAAACCACATTCGCTAAGCGCAGTATGACTTGTTAAAAGTTAATACAAATACAAGAAAAAGCTTCTGCTGCCACCAGTCTACTCTTAGACACATTGTCCAGTTACCAAAAAATCCCCCATGCACAATGAAATACTGTTGCCAAAAATGGCAACAAAGTCAAAAGACTAAGGGAAACAATGTTTCCCAGCACTGACTGTCAGGAGGAAGAGTCAGTTTCCCCTGAACGATGAGCGAAAGACAGGTGGAGGAGTGCAGCTGAAGGCTGTGCTTCACTGGCAGAAAGTCAGGACAGGAGGCTGAAACAGAAGCAAAAAATCGGGGGGTCCACAAAAATAGATGTAAAAGAGCAGTGAGTGAAATTTTACCTAACATCTGCTATGACTTGCTCCTTTCCCCCACTGCCTCTGGTGTCCCCACCCCCCCATTTGCTGTCATGACATTGACCAATCCCTTCCATGCTCACCTGAGGGCAACCTTGATGCCCTGTCTATCAGCACCTTCACCTATTGGCCCCCTCTCCACTATTTTCCCTTGTTTACTGCCATGCTCTTCCACAAATCACCTCCCTGCCCCTCTTCCCAAACCAACACTGACCCCTCCAAATTAGTCTCTGATGGGTCCATGTCCACCAAACCCTATGTGCCCGGTTGCTCCAGTTTGCCCCAGCGGGGGGCGTCCACCCCCACTGTTCTGCTTTCCATTCTGGGGCCTGCCCACTGCACCTCCCTGCTGCTCCTGACTGTACTGTGTGCACCCGCTACCTGGACCTCAAACTCTCACCATGGAAGTGCACCACTCCTCCACTGCTAATCCACTGCTGACATAGGTGGAGCCACCCGACCTGTCTGCTCTTGTGCACTGTTGTTGGTAACAATGTCCCACCCATGCACCTTCTCTGCCCACTCCTCACCCCTGCTCCTCTTCAGCCCATTCTGTACTCCTCCCACAAATCACCCCTGCATATCCTTTGCTTACCTGGACCCCTTACTCTGCCCGTGCAGACCCAGGCCCCCTGCCCATGTGCCCCATCCCTAACCCCAGTGCCCAACTCCCTATCGCCATACAGACCCCTAACTCTCACCGCCGTCCATGTAATATCTCCCCTCATTGGCCTGCCACCTTTTTCTGTGCCTTTCAACTCACTTGTGCCCACCCTAGGATTGCACACTACCAAAGCAGCAAATACCCCCATCTGAGGCTGCATCATGGGAACCCTAATAGGAAATGCCCAGTCCCCCTCAGGGTCGAGACCAGGGAAGGACACCTTGGTGACCGGAGTATGCCACGGTCACAGGAGCCACACACCTTCCCTTGCCCCACGTGATGGGCAATGGGAGGAACCAGGAGTGGACATCCCTACCTCTTTGAAATCTTGGTACAAATTTCTCGCACATTTTCCTGAACTCTTCCAAGACTTCTGAATCCTGCAAGATTTGCCACAGGAACCAATTTAAGGCTCTGCCCCATAACGCATGGTGCCAGATGATCCAAGAAGCCTACCTGGTACATCCTGGACTCGTTCGGACGAAACAGGATGGAAGATGAGCAAGCGAGAGGAAAAAGGTAGAGAAGAGGACAGAAAGAAGAAGATAAAGAAGCTTAAAATGGAGAAGAGCATTCCACAGGAGAATAATGAGCAGAGAGAGAATCTGAGAGTACTTACTAGAGCTGCCTTCCAGATCCTGGATTCTGCACCTGTTCTCTGTGCTGTTCATCCTACGACAAAAGGGAGAAGGTATTCAGGTTAGTATTCCCCCTGCTGTGCTTAGCACTCTCAGACTTGCTAATACTCAGATTGATTTATCTAATCTGATGATCCACCTGCATGTTGTGCCCAGCACCTGTGTTGGGACGGAGAGAGGCTCTTCCCACCCCCATAGGCGATAGCAAATGAAAAATAAACAATAGGAGAGCACATCCAGGGAGCAGGAGGGAGGGCGTTCACATAGAGGAGGGTGTGCGATCACCTTAGTGCATGAATTACAAGCTATATGTTAGATGCAGGTGTTAACAACCTTTTGGCAAGCAGCAGCCATCGTAGAATTTAGGGTCAAGCACAGCAAAAAGCATTTTGTGTGTTAGTATTAGACCCGTTGCATGAGCGCGAACACCACGCTCACCATGGCCAGGGTTCAGAGATCCACAACATCCTTCATTGTCCAGAAAGTTACAGGTCCCCGCGCCTTGGAAATAATGCACCATGCACGGTAATGAGGAGGGAGCAGAGCGTCTCTTGGCAGTACCATCCCATGGAACAGATAGCAAGGCCCTCCTGCCCCCAACGACCCCAACATGAGATATACAGCTTTGCCATGCTTTCATCCCATGACCCCAGCATGCCGCAGCATCATGCAAACAAGACCACCGATCATAAAACTTTTACACCTCTCGATCGATCACTAAGATCAGAAGGCAAGGCTATTGCGCCTTCAGAAATGGGTCCCGTGATTTGTGCAGCGAGGTGCAGGGTAGCATCAAAATGATAGCCTAAAACTAAGGTGGAGGACCTTGGGAGTTTCTGATCTGTCTGGGAACGAGTGAAACATGTGAGTAAGTGTGACCTTGGTTCTCCCCCCAAGCCCGTCCCTATGTCTGCCAGGTGCATTGTTACAACGATAAAATTACATTGTGCAAGTAGCTAATTAATTGTTAGGCCAGCCTCACCGTGGTTGACGAGCTCAGTGACGCCCACGTGGACGAATATGGACAGATAAAGACAGACCAATGGCCTGACATCCCAAATGGCTGGAAATAGAGAAGGGATTAGAGGTGCACTACTCATTCGTATCTATGTGTAATAGATGATTCTGTTAACATTCCTGTATTTATTAATAGGTCCTTGGGTTCAGATGAACCTGATTATTTTAGGTGCTGGAAAGTGTAGAATCTCTAGACCAATGGAGAACCCAAACAAGTGAAATACAAAGGATAACCCCTTATTTGCAAAGGAGTGAAACTTTCCTGCACTCCTGTAGGCTCAATGCCCTTCTTATATTCTTTCTTACTTGAAGAATAATCAATTTTAGAATTCAAATGTTTTTGCTTATATTATTGTTTACAGTATTCAAATAGTAACTATTTCAATCAAAGTCAATTTGGAATACTGTACTACCTTTTTACGAGTGAATTTCAGAAGTCAAAAATACATATTTCCAAGAGAATCAGAAAATATACATATTTTAATCAAGTAAATAACAATAGGTATTCATAGCATGTCCTTATAAACTTTGTAAGCAGTTTTAACTTCAAACTGTACACCATATTCAGTATTCAAAGTGAGGGCAAACAATTTCAATTCAAACATAAACAATGTTAGGTTGTATCTGATAATTCACAGTCTATCTATTCCCCATTGACTTCATGGGGTTCTGTAAATATAAGTCTTTCAATTATAAAAACATCCAAAATAGTCTTTTTGAATTTATTTTCGGGGTCCAGAGGATACTTGGAACGATGTTTTTAAGATTAGTGCCAACGCATTTCGAACTTAATGAAGTTCATCTTCAGGGCCATCAAGTGATCTGTTCCATAGGGAAATGTCCATTCTGTAGGTAAAACAGAAATGGGCATAGTTGTAGTGTTTTTATAGTGTCTCGTTTGTTACAATTAAAATCATTTTGTCAATTGGTAGTTTTTTAGAATTTCATTCCATGTAAAGCGTAACTGACTTTTATAAGTATGGAGATCAATACTCACCACAAGGGCGAGTGTATTTTCTCCGAGGTAAATAAGGTGTTGGAGAATAGCTGGTCATTCGCCCACAGGAAATGTTACCAGACTCACGTAATATCTTCAATATTTGCTCATACGGAGTAACCGCATTGAGCCAGATTTTCGAGTGTGCTGTGCGGCGGGACATAAACATATCTGTGTGTTCGGGATTGTATCGGGCTCGTGATTTCCCATAAGCGCTCGTGACTTTTGTGATTGTATCTCTGTGTATGAATCATCGGAGGGGTATCTATGTAAGCGAAAAAAAGGTAGCAGTGGTATAATAGTTCCATTTACCTTTCTCGTAGTGTTCTGCTCTTCTCACCGTGATGCTAAAGCGGTCGCCAGCGAGATTGCGTTGTCGTAACTATAGTGACCGCGCGCATGCGTGTATCCTGATTTAGCGCCCGCCATCTTGGTGTGGGCTCCTCGAGTGAGTTCATGTAGTCATGGAGACCATTTGTATTAGTATTCTCGCGGTGTTGTGTGTGTCACAGCCTGCATTTCAACAGATGAGAGTAATGGTTGTTGAGAGTCGCTTTACAGCTAGCAGATTGGTAAATCGATCCTGCTGTCTTTCTGGGTTAATACGCTGACAGTAAAGAACGTAATTATATGACCTTAAGTGTCGTGACGTCACAACGCTGGGAATTAGCCCCTTGTTCCTCCGGAGCACCTGGGTCATCATCTGTCAGTTTTTTATAAAAAACATCTTTTGCATGTTGCTCATATACAATTCGCATACAGGGGAGTGGAAAGAGATACTATCCCCATATTTAATTGTTGGATCATGGGGGCCATATCTGTGGAGTGGCACTATTGTACAGAAAACATATTGTATATTCAAAGAAGGTGCTTAGGGGTGGCAAAATATTGCCTAGAACATCACATATATGCAGGTTAATTACATCAATCTCTTAGATGGTATAGGGCATCTGTTGGAGATTCCACTCACAATCTATTTGTTTGAACTCATAAGGCGATCCAATCAAGTTTATACAAAGCACATTAAATCGAAATCACAATTCATTCCTCTTGGGTATAACGTGTCTAACTTGTCAACCCAAAAGATTTCTCACTGTAACAGTCTTTTCCGTAAATTGCCGCCTCTAGAGGCTACTTTAACTTGTTCTAAAATCACACACTTCAGTTGTGCGATGGTGTGTTTCTGTTCTTTAAAGTGTGCTGCCACTGGTGATTTCGTATTCTGGGTTCTAATGTTGGATTTGTGCTCGGTCCACCTGGTTTTGACTTTGCGAGTAGTAATCCCTACGTAATAAAGGCCGCATGGGCATTTCAACGCATATACTACATTGTTAGCATCACATGTGCAAGAATCCCAAATGGAACAGGTCCTACATCTATATGGCTCCTCCAATCTGTATTGTAGAATTGTACTGTATGTAATGGCATCATTGGTGACATTGCTTGCTCTTATAATGTACTGCACATGCCTACAGAGCCCAGAACCTTCTGCGGCAGCAGAGTTCTTTGCTGTTAGACTTCTATTTGGTAGAAATAAATACTTGTAATCCTTGCAAGCGTGTCTTCGACCTTTTTCCCTACCAAGCTGTATTTTTTCTTGGATGACCTGGCAGGGACGGGCCTTCACCTGCAAGGGAACAAGGAACAGATTTGAACAAGAGAACAGACATTAAGTGACAGGAAACATTTGACCTCCAGGTCTATTCAGTTTGAAGACACTGGAAAGAGACATTTGCCAAGATCAGGGAGAAGGTGGGGTGATGTTTAACCACCACTAAAGAAGACAAAAGAGGATAGACAAGAACTTCTCCTATCAGAAGGGACAAATCCAGTCATTGCTGGTCAAGACTTGGTTCCAGATAGAATGTTGCAAGCTGCCCTTCTCTGTGGCCTCCCGCCTCTCACCATTTCCCCCACAATGTCTGCTACCATCTCCTCAAATTGCCCTTTCCCCGCCTTACTAATGAGGTGGGGTGCCTCCTTCAATGCCTCTGGGTGAACATTCTCCCCTTTCATTGCCCAGCTCGCCCTTTGCTCACCCGAACTTGTGGGCCTCTACGGACTATGTGGAAACTCACAGGAGGCCCCCTATTCCATCCCCAATAGGCCTTTCCAGTCCCCCCAATGGGTAAGAAGAAGGTCACCCCCCTTCAGCCCCTTATTCTATAGACACAAGGTGTACACCACATAAGCCGCCCCCCCATTATACAACATCCCGGTGCATTCCAGGCCTAAAGACCTGAGAAACAATTTCCTAGGACTCTGACACCCCACCACTTCATATGGGCCTGTCCTTCTGGCCCCTGAGGTAACTACGGCCCTTGGGGAGGTTCCACCCTCTCCCAAGCTCGGCCCTTGTTCTCCTGCTCCCATATCCCTCATATCCCCGAGGGGTACACAAAGGTAGCCCAGACCAACTGTTCCACAAACCTTTGCCCGCCATGATATGTCTACCCAGGGGGGTGCTCTGCCCCACCCTCTAAACTCTCTGGCCAGTGCTGAGCCCTAATCTCCATTGGGTACAACGCTTCCATGTGACCCCCGGATGTCCACTTAATTATGTGCTGCATTGCCAATTTATACTACAATACATATAGATAATGCATCTATTTCACTGCAAAGCAGATCCAGAGCATATTTTTCATTTAATTGGTAGAGGGTAGTTAAATGACAGGGCGTTTGGGAAAAGAATTAGGAAGCAGGATAGAGAGCCTTTTTTGGATGGCGACAGTGTTGTTGGGCACTGCAGTACATCCCCATCAATGGGACATCTCTTGAGTCCCAACATTCCATGATGTCCTGGCATATCCATTGACTTTAAAACGTAGTTACCTGTGAATCGAATGATCATTTGGCTTAGAAGCTGTAAAGTAACTACTGGCCGTGGTATTGCATCATAAAGCATACCCATATCGTGCACTCTGAGTTAAAGCTGTGAGTAGTGCAGTGCTGTGTGCACATTTTACTTTTGTTATAGCGTTATTGGCAATAGTCCCACCATGTCTCAGATTCAGGCTTAGTTTCCTGAATATCAGATTACCTCGAGGCGAAACTCTATGCTTATGTAACCTGGTCATCTAAAAAATCTGATGACATTGAAAAATAGGATTAGCACTGAAGTGGAAAAAGATGCATCTGAATTAATTTTTGACGAAAAAGTATCATTCAAACATGCCTCCTTAGACTGTTCCGAGTGTCGGCGCCCAAGGCGGAGAAGGATTGCATCATTAGACTGTGCGCAAACTTTGGTTTCTGCTACACTGATCCAAAAAGCTGCAAACGAAAGACTGTTAGGTCATTAGCAAGTTGCAAGATGATTTAGATGCAGATCGAAAACGGTTGCTCCAAATGGAAGAAAATGGGGAATTAGACACGCAATTGCAGGTCAAATGTAACGGGTTTACTGCCCGGCTGGCTCAGAGAGATAAACAATTTGCTGAAAGTGAGCAAGAATTAGTCCATTCAAAAACAGTATTAGATGTTGTAAGGTAGGACAAAGAGGTCTAAGTGGGCCAATGCGTAGTAGACCTCAAGTTTGTGAGCTGTTTCATGTACCCCCTGGTGCAGTTTCCACCTATATTAAATTAATGCCTTTACAGGAATGTGCGAGAGAAGGAGTTGTGGCCACATTCATGTTTTTGCTGCAGTGGTGAGTGGTCACTTGAAGATGACAATTGTGAACCTTATGCTGCTGTTAGGCATAAGGTTGGTGGTTAACTCTTCCACTGTTGATATATGTTCGGCCACGTGACTTTGCAGTGCTGAACCGCTGGGGGTGACAAGGATGGCCCTTGGAACTGGAACTGAGATGATACAGGGCCAGCAGCAGGGGTGGTGTGGAAACGCTTACCATTGTTCTTTTGTAGTCAGATTGTTCATTATTTGGAGATTGGCACCAGTGGCTCTGATATCTGTTTGTTTCCAATTTATAATATGTTGTCTTTGTCCCTTGTGGGTTACCCTTTCTACGTCACACTGAGGTGCCTTCAGGATGTCTTTGATACCTTGGAGACCTCAGTATTGCTGTGTTCCTGCTGTTGGGGGGTTCTGAGTTAATAGGGAACCCCGAAATATTAGAAAAATTGACAGTGAGGTGATACCTCTTGCTTGAATTTATTATTACCTTTTTATTATTATTTAATTATTTTTCATTGTTGATTCTTGATAATGGAGGGGTGAGGGTTATTATTCTAACAATATAGGGGAGTTGAGGAAGGGGTTGTGACGAGAGTGATTACATATGACGTCTGGTTGGTCAACATTAAGTAAGTGTTGGGTCAGTATATAGTCCATGCACAAGTGGTGTGGGTTTTTTCAAAGAGCTGACCAATTCGCTGAGGAGTATGAATGGCGATCGCTTTGTTATTAGGGGTGATTTTAACTGTGTATTGGATAAGGATTTAGACAGGTCATCTACATGTAGATTTACTGGACACAACTTAAGCAAGGCTTTTCAGGAGTTTATCGACACTTTTGCCTTAGTAGATAGCTGGAGGTTATTGCATCCGACCAAGCGGGAGTTTTCCTTCTATTCTCCTGTTCACAACTCTTATTCAGGGTTGGATTGATTATTGGCTTCTGATAGAATCGTGGATGATGTGCTGGATGTTGACATGGGGGAACGTTGCCTCTCTGATCATTCTCTAGTGAAGTTAGGTATAAGTTGGGGTAGGCGTGGATCCGGTAGTATTAAATGGAAACTTAAAACTTTTGTCTTGCAGGACGAGAACATTTGTGATGCTATTAATACTTCAATCAATATTTTTTTTAGGGAAAATACAGGGTCTGCGTATAGCTTAATGGTGTGGGATGTCTTTAAGGCTACCATACGTGGGGAACTGATTAGCTGGACATCCAGAGCAAGGAGAGTGGGGGAAGAGAGGGTTAAGGGGCTAGAATCAGAGCTACAGGCGCTACAGCAGAAATATGCTTTATCTAAGAATGGGAGAGATAAACTAAAATGGATGGTATAAGGGATAAGCTTAAAGCTACAATAGATGAACAGGCCGAAAAAGGCTTATATTGCATGAGGCACATTTTGGGAGGAAGGGGAGAAAGGGGGATATCTTTTGGCGAACAAGCTGAAGAAACTATTTGGAAGATCGTTTATTCAGAAAATGGAGCCTGAGACGGGCAACTTTATGTTTAAAAGTAAGGACATATGTGATTGCTTTAAAACATTCTATGCTTCTCTTTACTCTGACAGCTCACAAATTGAAGAAAATAAGTTACCTAGTTTTTTGCTAAGTTAAACATCCCCTGTCTATCCGAGGAGGGGAGAGAGGCTTTGGATGCACAGATCTCTGAATTTGAGGTGGGAGAAGCTATTGGCCAACTCAATACGGGTAAGTCTCCCGGCTTGGATGGATTACCTGTTGAGTTTTACAGGTCTTTCAGTACGAATTTAGTGCCAGTATTGTGTAATCTATACAATCAATTCCTCTTGGGTGGGGTTTTTTGTGCTTCGATATGTGAAGCGGTCATTACTCTGATTCCTAAGCTGGCGAAGGATCCTTCCAAGTGCAAAAATTATCGACCTATATCACTGTTGAATGTGGATGTCAAAATCTTTGCAAAAATGTTGGCTATTAGGCTGCACAAATATATAGGGGTGATAATTGACTATTCACAAGTGGGTTTTATGGGGGATATGTATGGCTATGATAACATCAGGACTCTATTAAATATAATAGGCCTATCTAAATCTAATGCGGAAGAAATACTCCTTATTTTTCTTGATGCTGGTAAAGCATTTGACTGTGTTAATGGGTCATTTTTAAATTATACTTTATTTCAGATGGGGTTTGGTCCTCAATTTTTAAATGCGATTGCAGCTTTACAGTTCGACATCTCTGCTAATCTATGGGTCAATGATGTGTTGTCTCAAGCATTTAGATTTTTTATGGGAACCAGACGGGGCTGCCTACTTTAACCTTTCCTATTCAATCTAGTCCTCAAACCATTGTTGGCATTTATTAGACAGGAACAGAATCTTCATGGGTGGAAGTTGAGAGACAGGGAAGTTAAAGTCTTGGCTTACGCTGACGATTTGACGGTAGTATTAACAAACCCATTAGATGGAGGATTTTTATTGAAGAATTTGCTACAGGAAGTGGGGGAATTGTCGGGTTATAAAGTAAATTGGGGAAGATAATGGTTTTTCCGCTCAATGTGAATCCATTAAGTAGAAGGTTATTAGATTGGGAGTGTCAATGGTCTGACTCCTCGGTTAAGTATTTGGGTATTTTCTTGGTGCGTGATATTAGGAGAACAGTGGAGTTTAATATTGATTAATTAGTATAACTTGATGTTAAGAGACATACGTAAATGGGATAGGCTGATATTGTGTCTTTGGGCTAAAGTTAATGCTATAAAAATAATGTTGTTACCAAAGGTTTTATAGTATATACAGCCCTTCCTCTTAAATGTAACAAAAAGGAACTCAAACTTATTGAGAGGATTTTCCTGGACTTTTTGTGGGCGGTAGGTAAGAGACTGAGAATTCCACGCTTTATCACGGTTCGTTTAGTCAAGGAGGGGGGATTTGGTTTTCCAATGTTGGAGAACTATTATAATGGGTTTTTGCTAAAAAAGACTTTGTGTTACTTTAGGGAAAGAGGGAGCGCGGAACCCCTATGGCTTGTGATGGAATGGGAGAGGCTTAGCCCCTTTTCCTTAGACTGCTTATATTCCTATCGGAAACTTCCGAACTCAGGGGCAAAATTGGAGGCTTTGGCAGCTACGAAATCTGCTTTGGTATCTTGGATTCGGGGATGTGAGCAGAATCTGTTTATTTATGATAAGGCCTCTTGATTGAGAACACAGCACTAAAATGGAGGGGCTGGGCTAATAGAGGCATCTTGATAATTGAGGATGTGTGGAAGGACGGGAGAATGATCTCATTTGAGGAGTTGATTGAACATTATGGATTTAGCAATAGAGAGTATGGGAGGCACGTTTCTCTGGCTCAATTGATGATAGAGAGACAACGAAAAAGGTCTGAGTGGGCCAATGCGTATAGACTTCAAGTTTGTGAGCTGTTTCATGTACCCTCTGGTGCAGTTTCCACCTATATTAAATTAATGCCTTTACAGGAATACATGAGAGATTCTTGGGAGGGGTGTCATGATCTCTGCTTCCAAAAGATCAGGACTTGCCCGACTCCCTTGGAAGCAGACCCATAACCCCGGTTCCGAGTGCCAGCCAGTCCCAATTGGGACCTTTTGGACCCTGTCCTGGCGCCAGTGGCACCAGGCTCATAAAGATGCCCAGTCCCAGCGCTGGAAGCGCCGGGCTCATAATGCTTGGGTGGACTTACCTGCAGCAGACCATGCTGCTTACTTACCTGCCAGTTGAACCCCTGATCCTCTTCTGTTTGGGACTACTTTTCCTGTTGGGTGGGGCAGGAGCCACTCCCTAGTTTCAGAACACTGGAACTCTTCTGGAAAGCAGGGATTCTTTTCTTACCTAGGCGTGGCTGTGGAAGGAGACACCTAAGCACTACAGTAGGCTATTTAAACCACACCCGATGGATGAATCTTGCTTTGTGTTATTCTGCATTCTCTGCAGCAGAACGCTCATTGTGTCTTCTGCTTCTGATCCTGGGCCTAAGGGAACAAAGGCTTACCATCCTGGAATCCAGTCTTCAGCAGCACCTGTAAAGACAAAGAAAGAACAGGTTAGCACTACGGTCTTCAGTGGCAGCGCATCTCTTACCTGGTCCATCGGCTGTCACCAACGCCTCGCGCTGCATTCCGGCATCTGAAAGACAAAGGCTTACCTACTCTTCGCATGCTCCGGAGGTCTTCGCACTGCATTCCGGCATCTGAAAGACAAAAGCTTACCAGCTCTTCGCATGCTCCGGAGGCCTTCGGCGCTGCATCCCGCATCTGAAAGACAAAAGAAGGTGCGTTTAAAGACATTGGGCAACTTTATTACTCACGTGCCATTACTCCTTCCCACGCCAAATCCGGTGGGTATTCCAGCACCCTTCAGCTTCTCTAAAGCTCCGAACTTGTACCTGCAAGATAAAAAAGGGACAGTTAGTGCGCATCGTGAAGCAGGCTACAAGCGCTTACTTACGTGCTTCCAGGCGCTTCTATTCCTCACGCGGGTTCGATCCTCAACTCTCATCAGCCCGCCATCTGCCATCGCCGGAACCCTGCAAAACAAGAGATATCATTACAAAAGACTTTTAAGACATTTGAAGTGCCCAGAACTTACCGTTCGTGCAGTTAACGACGGACAGCAGTTCTCTGAGGTCAAGAGGCCTGCACCCTTATCCAGTGAAGAAATTGGTTACGGCACCCTGCCCCGAGGCAGATGGAGAGTTCAGCGTTCACTTACCTAAGGTGAGGGCGTTAACCTTTGGGGTTCTACAGGAGAAGAGAAAGGGAAGAGGAGAGAGGCACCCAATAACCCCAGTTCATTAATCCCATATTTTCTATCTGCAGACATCTTACTCTTCGAGTCAGACATACAGTGCACAGAGGTCCAGCCCAAAGAGCCAACCGTGTGTTACACATCACCTTTGAAGATACGGCATTCAACCAGTCAAGACCGGCGCCTCTGCGGGAATCAGGTGAGCGTTACAGAACACAAAGCCTACCGCAAAACTCCCACCCAGGCGCTATGGAAACCTCGGATACCGACCAGCTAGTCCAGTTACTTGGGGAACTAAGAGCAGAAGTGCATGCAGCCCGTCAGGAAACGAATGCTCTAAGAAGGGAACTGATTATTTCCAAGGAGCGAACAGACGATCTCGCTAGACAATTGCTACAGTCACAAGCCGGACAAACTCCATTACCCGCATCAGGGGCAAATCTTCCTTCAACATCCTCTACGAACCCAGTGCAGATCAACCTACCTGGGAATGTACCTCTGGCTCCGCCCGAACGATTTTCTGGTGACCCAAAGAGGTTTGCAGTATTTATTAATCAGTGCCGGTTGCACTTCTTATGCCGGCCAGCAGCCTTTCCAACTGATCAAGCTAAGGTAGCTTTCGTGCTTTCGTACCTTAGTGGCAATGCGGCAGACTGGTCGATCCCTCTAGTTAATCAAGATGATCCGGTTCTCCATGATTTTCAAGCTTTTCAGCTCAGTATGGAAAAACTGTTTGCAAGACATTCACAGGGGCAGGCCTTGGACAATGAGCTCCTTTCATTGCGACAAGGTAATCAAGACCTTTTGGCTTATATTGCGTCTTTCAACAGACTGATAGTGGAAACTCAAAGGCCTGAGGACAAAAGGATTACGCTGTTTTATAGAGGTCTACGTGGAGAGCTCAAAGATGTGTTAGCCCAAGTAGTGAATCCCCCGCAAGACTGTTCGGACTATATTGACTTAGTCGTTCAAATTGACCACAGACTGCAGAACAGGAAGGCCGATCGTTCCAAGTTTGATGCTCGAGTATTTTCCAAACCACCAACTCCTACCAAAGGAGTAGACTCCGGGGAACCCATGCAAATAGGGGGCCTGAAAGGACCACTAACACAAAAGGAGCGGGAAAGGAGAAAACAGCTGCAATTATGCCTCTATTGTGGAAACTCGGGGCACTTTCTTCGAGACTGTCCGGTGAAACCAGCCAAGAAGGCAGTAGGAGCTGCAGTTACCAGGGTCACAAACTCTGAGCAGGGAAACAACCTCGCCCGACAAGAATAGAGGTCCTCTTGCCGAGCGTTAAAACCAGTTCAGTGACCTCGCATTTCGTGATACCTATGGTCCTCATTAGCCCTGAACATCCGGATCGATTACATGCGATTGAAGCTTACGTCGACAGCGGTGCCATCGGCAATTATGTGGATCATGAAATGGTTTTGAGGATGAATCTGACTCTTTGTCCAAAGGCTGTAAAGGACGTCATTACTACGGTGGATGGTACGGAGATAGCCTCCGGAACAGTAACGCATACCACCCAAGAAGTGACGCTAGTAAGTCAAGATGGACACCATGAGAAGATCGTGTTCGATGTGATCAAGGCCCCTCAGTTCCAGATTATTCTAGGAATTCCTTGGTTAGAGAAGCACAATCCTCAGATCGATTGGCGAGCAAGAACGGTTCAGTTTCCAGAATGTGTCTCTACTTGTCACCCTCGACCTGGTGTTGCACTGGCAGCAATTTCCTCGGAGGCTCCCCAGTTACCTCCTGAATACCTAGAATTCCAAGATGTTTTCCGGAAGGATCAGGCTAACTCTCTACCTCCTCATAGGTCTTATGACTGCCAGATAGACCTGATACCTGGATCTACTCCTCCTTGTAGTAGAATGTATGCCCTCACCGAGCCTGAGAATCTTCACCTCCGACAATACCTGGATCAATACCTAGCAAATGGGTTTATTCGTCCTTCCAAGTCCCCTGCTTCCTCAGCTTTGTTCTTCGTTCCAAAAAAAGAAGGGGACCTTAGAACTTGTATAGATTATCGCGCCCTGAACCAGATCACCGTTAAGAATAGATATCCGTTACCTTTGATCCCTGAACTCCTGGACCAAGTCAGAAAAGCATGCATATATACAAAGCTGGATCTTAGAGGAGCCTACCACTTGGTACGAGTAAAAGAGGGCGATGAATGGAAGACGGCCTTCCGCACCAAGTATGGGCTATTTGAATATCAGGTCATGCCCTTCGGACTTTGCAATGCCCCGCCCGCCTTTCAATATTTTATGAACGATGTCCTCAGAGAGCTCATAGATGTGTGTGTTGTTGTTTACATTGACGACATCCTCGTTTATTCTTCATCGGAAACTGAACATCGGAAACACGTGAAAATGGTCCTCGAGAGATTGCGTCAACACAAACTTTTCGCTAAGTTGGAAAAATGTGTTTTCAACGTGACTGAAGTTGAATTCTTGGGATTCATATTATTACCTAGCGGAGTGCGTATGGATTCAAAGAAGGTCGATGCAATTCTCAAATGGCCATCGCCATCCTCCGTAAAAGGTGTTCAAAGCATGTTAGGCTTCGCTAACTTTTACCGCAGGTTTATCCCCAAATTCTCTCGAATAGTCCAGCCCATCACCGCCTTGTTAAAGAAAAACAAACGTTTTGAATGGTCTACCGAGGCGGAACAAGCTTTCCAGAATTTGAAGACTAGATTTATCTCTGCACCGATCTTAAAACATCCTCGCCCAGAACTCCCCTACATCGTTGAAACTGATGCTTCGAGCCTTGCCATGGGGGCATTTCTATCACAAAAGGACCCAGTAACCAATCAGTTGCATCCCGTGGCATTTTGGTCCCGCAAATTCTCGCCTCCTGAAATCAATTACACTATTACTGATAAGGAACTTCTAGCTATCAAGTCCGCCTTTAAGGCTTGGCGGCATTATCTTCTGGGGGCCCGACACACCGTTACTGTGATTACAGATCACCGAAACCTGCAATATTTGAAAACCGCAAAAGCTCAATCCTCTAGGCAACTCCGTCGGGCACTATTCTTTGCCGAGTTTGACTTCATAATTACCTATCGACCTGGTACAAAAAACGGTAAAGCTGATGCCCTTTCTCGGATGGGAGTGGAAGAACATTTGATCAATCCTAAACCTGTACCTATCATTCCCGAACAAAGAATTCTAGGTATAATCGCCACACAATCCATAGAGGAAGTTAAGGATAAAGCCAGGCTACTGGTAACTCCAGCAGACATACAGAATTGGCATCTGCAGGGAAAGGACTTTACGGTGAAGGACAACCTATTATATTTCCAAGAACGGTTATACCTGCCCAGCACAGATTTACAGAAAAAGGTAAGCTCTTGTTATCACGATTCTTTAATGGAAGGACATCCCGGTATGACCAAGACCTCGGAAAAGATCAAGCGCTACTTCTGGTGGCCGTCTTGTAAAAAAGATATCAGAGACTTTATAATGTCCTGTGGAGTATGCGCCCAAAACAAGAGTCAAAAGGAAAAACCAGCCGGCCTCTTACGCCCTATTGACATCCCGCCTCGCCCTTGGCATACGCTTTCTATGGACTTCATCACCGATCTACCTCCATGCTCCGGATACAATACGATCCTAGTAATCGTGGACCTATTCTCCAAGATGGCGCATTTCATTCCACTCAAAGGCTTACCAACAGCAGCAACTCTGGCCCGAGAATTTCTCGAAAACATCGTCCGACTGCACGGTTTTCCTTCAGTTCTAATTTCGGATCGAGGTAGTCAATTTATTTCTCATTTTTTTGCGAAGTTGCTGTCGGTCGGCTCAAATTGATGTGAGACTTTCGACCAGCCACCACCCTCAAACCGACGGACAAACCGAGAGGACCAATCAAACTCTGGAACAGTATTTGCGCTGCATGCTACAACAAACTGAAAAAACTTGGAAAGATATCCTTTGGATAGCCGAATATGCCTAGAATAACTCTGTCCACTCGGGAACTGGGAAGACCCCGTTTTTTCTTTTATACGGTAGTCACCCTTGAACCTCGGAGTTGGATCCACTCCAAGATCTTGGAACACCAGCAGTAGACCACCTGCATTCTACAATCACCCAAGCCTTTAAGGAAGCCGTTTCTCACCTTCAAAGGGCTAAAGAACAATACAAGAAAGGAGCAGACCAACATCGGAAGGAAGCCCCCCAATATCAAGTAGGAGATCAAGTCTGGTTATCCACCAAATATCTACCTCTAAAAGGACCACGCACATTCAACCCAAGATACCTTGGTCCCTATTCCATCACTACCATAGTAAATCAAGTAGCGGTCAAGTTGGACTTGCCCCCTCACATGAAGATACATCCGGTCTTCCACGTCTCTCTATTAAAACCTGTGCAACCTCAAACCCGACTAACTACATCTCCAAAACCTATTCTAGTTGATGGAGAACTCGAGTTTGAAGTCAAAAGCATCCTGGATTCCAAGATCTCCAAATCTAAACTATTTTACCTGATTGACTGGAAAGGCTACGGTCCCCAAGAAAGATCCTGGGAACCTGCAGAATATGTCCACGCGCCTCGTCTAATCAAAAGATTTCATCGAACATTTCCTAACAAGCCCAAACCCCCGGAGAAGCCCGGTTTGGGAGGGGCCTTGAGGGGGGGTGCTGTCATGATCTCTGCTTCCAAAAGATCAGGACTTGCCCGACTCCCTTGGAAGCAGACCCAAAACCCCGGTTCCGAGTGCCAGCCAGTCCCAATTGGGACCTTTTGGACCCTGTCCTGGCGCCAGTGGCACCAGGCTCATAAAGATGCCCAGTCCCAGCACTGGAAGCGCCGGGCTCATAATGCTTGGGTGGACTTACCTGCAGCAGACCATGCTGCTTACTTACCTGCCAGTTGAACCCCTGATCCTCTTCTGTTTGGGACTACTTTTCCTGTTGGGTGGGGCAGGAGCCACTCCCTAGGTTCAGAACACTGGAACTCTTCTGGAAAGCAGGAACTCTTTTCTTACCTAGGCTTGGCTGTGGAAGGAGACACCTAAGCACTACAGGAGGCTATTTAAACCACACCCGATGGATGAATCTTGCTTTGTGTTATTCTGCATTCTCTGCAGCAGAACGCTCATCGTGTCTTCTGCTTCTGATCCTGGGCCTAAGTGAACAAAGGCTTACCATCCTGGAATCCAGTCTTCAGCAGCACCTGTAAAGACAAAGAAAGAACAGGTTAGCACTACGGTCTTCAGTGGCAGTGCATCTCTTACCTGGTCCATCGGCTGTCAACAACGCCTCGCGCTGCATTCCGGCATCTGAAAGACAAAGGCTTACCTACTCTTCGCATGCTCCGGAGGTCTTCGCACTGCATTCCGGCATCTGAAAGACAAAAGCTTATCAGCTCTTCGCACGCTCCGGAGGCCTTTGGCGCTGCATCCCGCATCTGAAAGACAAAAGAAGGTGCGTTTAAAGACATTGGGCAACTTTATTACTCACGTGCCATTACTCCTTCCCACGCCGAATCCAGTGGGTATTCCAGCACCCTTCAGCTTCTCTAAAGCTCCAAACTTGTACCTGCAAGATAAAAGGGACAGTTAGTGTGCATCGTGAAGCAGGCTACAAGCGCTTACTTACGTGCTTCCAGGCGCTTCTATTCCTCACGCGGGTTCGATCCTCAACTCTCATCAGCCCGCCATCCGCCATCGCCGGAACCCTGCAAAACAAGAGATATCATTACAAAAGACTTTTAAGACATTTGAAGTGCCCAGAACTTACCGTTCGTGCAGTTAACGACGGACAGCAGTCCTCTGAGGTCAAGAGGCCTGCACCCTTATCCAGTGAAGAAACTGGTTACGGCACCCTGTCCCGAGGCAGATGGAGAGCTCGGCGTTCACTTACCTAAGGAGCGGGCGTTAACCTTTGGGGTTCTACAGGAGAAGAGAAAGGGAAGAGGAGAGAGGCACCCAATAACCCCAGTTCATTAATCCCATATTTTCTATCTGCAGACATCTTACTCTTCGAGTCAGACATACAGTGCACAGAGGTCCAGCCCAAAGAGCCAACCGTGTGTTACACATCACCTTTGAAGATACGGCATTCACCCAGTCAAGACCGGCGCCTCTGCGGGAATCAGGTGAGCGTTACAAGGGGTTGCGATTGGCTTGGGTATTAGAACTAGGGAGGGATTTGTCTGGGAAAGTGTGGGAAGATGCTTGGAAGGTAACAGTAAAGGCCAAGATGGACTTAAATTCATGATATGTTCATCAACAAGTTGTGGGTCATATACATTGGACCTGGTGAGAATGAAGCCAAGGGGTTTGGAGAATTCTGATTTTTGTTGAGGTTGGGGTTAATAATATGCAATGTGAAAATGAAACACAAAAGGAAGGGTCAGGATCAATAGACAGTTTATCCTTACTTGATAATCAAAATACTGTTGATACCCCCACAGAAATAGCAATTCCCCAAAAGGCAGGTACATGTCAGTCACCTGAGGAGTATGTTGAACCACAGATATTCCAAGAGACAGAAATGACAGGCACGGTGCAAAATGCAGATAAGTGTCATACACCAGAAACTGAATTGCTAACACATGCCATTTGTGAAAAGATACAGCCAATAGGTTCCAGAGTGGAGGTAAGTGGAGAGTAAACAGCCAATGGGGAAAGAACAATGAGAGATTGGGGTGTGAACACTTGTGGTACCAAGTCAGAGGGGCAGTCGGTGGCTACACTTCAAATGGATTCTGAGCCCAGGAAAATAGACAAAGAAATTGAAAAAGAAATGGGCAAAAAGGGAGGGTTAAATTGTCATTTCATATCCCCTTTTCCTTGCAAAAAGCCAGGCTGATCTGATAAAAGTAAGTCCTGAGACCCATAGCAATTCACACTTTCTATGCATACTGGAAGGAGTTGAGAATAGATATTATGCTCCCAACACTGTTGAGGAGAAATGGAACACATTTGCTATGATTGACAAAGGTGCCCAAGCAACAATAATGTCAAAGGAAGTGATGCAAAGTATCAATGAGGGGAGATCCTCACAAAACTATGTAATGGTAAGGCAAAGTGAAGGGCTGTGCACAATTTCAATGGGAAAGAAATACCTATCTAAGGAATCACTGAAGTTGACATAAAAATAGGGAAGCATAGGATGAGACAGGAAGTATTGGTCACACTCATTAATGAAATACTAATCCTCATAGGGACAAATTGCCTGAGGAGACTGTCGCCCCTGATTAATGGTGTAAATGGGGTATTGTGGTTCTTAGCCAAAACGCCACTGAACCCTAAGAAAATAATGACCCCAAGCAACAGCATAAAATAATTACACCCCGCTGCTAAATCAGAAAGTGCAATAGAAGTATATATTCAGAATGGCTGTGTGCCTAACATCACTGTCATCACTGTCATCCTCATGTGTCAGGATGAAATGCGAGGAGGAAAAGAGCAGCAAGCTTTGGAGATTTATTTGGACCCTACGAAAAATCTGGCAAACATAAATTGATAAAAACACATTGCGTTTCCATCTAAATTAAAAAAATACAAACCAAATGTTACTCCAGAGTAAGATCAGAAAAAATGCATTACAACAATTGCAGAAATACCCATAGGAGAAGGGCAAACATGGATCCCTATACATGTGAATGTGCATTCTGAAATGAGTAAAGCCACTTTGGCACTTGAGCAGGAAAGGAGTTTCATTAATGAAAAAGTACTCAGGCAAATACTTGACAAAGAGGAGATCCCAAATTGTAAAATCAAAAATCAACACATCTTTGGCCTAGAAGACCCTGAATTGGGACAAAGAATTGTAGGAAGATGGATGCTAAAAATTACAATTGGCTCTAAGATCATCCATAACAATTTGTGGATTGTGAGCGAACACAAAGAAAATTCGATCTGGAGAATGACATCATGCACAGAATGTGTATCAAAAAAGTCTGACAACAGATGAAAGATCCTGATGCATTTGTGTGCCTAAATGAATCCATAAAACAGCAAGGATTAGAATGTGAATATACACCATTGGTAGAGATTGGGGATGGACCCATTCAAATCCTGGTGGACAATAAAGGGTGTCAAGACATTCATTGGTAAGAAAATACAGAGTTAGGAATGACAGTACTGAAATCTTACTACACTGCTGATTTCAGTAACCCAGTGATTGGGAATATTCCTGAAAGTTATGTGACTGCATAGGGTGAGTTACCTGAATCAAGTTCAGTTATGTACCCTTATGAGCCAAGTGAAGTGATATGCTGTCATCAGGATGAGTGTGTCCTATTTGAATGAGGTGAATCTAAAAGAGAAAAGCAGCATATAGAAGTGGAGGTCAATATTCCAAAATATTTGGTAGCGTCTCTTCAAAGAGACACTGGCACAAGGTTAGATGAAATCAGGAGTATTTCCCAGGGTTTTCTAGAATGGTAGAGGAGTAGATTCAAGCTGCAGAATCTTGCGCAAATGAAGAAGAAAAACCCAATTGAGGAAAGTATTTATGGAGTTCAAACAGATTTTTGACAAAGATGCCTATTACTGTGGGCTGACCGATTTACATGTTGCAATACTACCAGAAGGACATAGGTTGCTCCTAGCTTGTCTGGAATCAATGGCTGAAATCATTTAACATTTGGAATCTAGAGGCATCATTAGGCCTATTCATAGTACATAAAACACTCCCACATTAGGTGTGCTAAAACCCAATGGCCAATTGCGTTTGTGTGCAGATTTAAGAGAATTAAATACAAGGGTACCTGTTTCACGATGGCCACTTCCATTTATTGATCAGGGCCTTGCACCGGTCCAGTGATCAAATGTATTTAACACTTTGGATCTTACAGCTGGATACTGGTGTGTGCCACTAGCTGAAGACATACAAATTGTACTTGTATTTTCCTTTGACAAATCACAATATGCATGATCCCAGACCCCTTTTGGGTATGTCAATAGTGGAAAAAAAGTTTGAAGTATTCCTGAACAAGGCCCTCCCAGATGCAGCTCTAAGAGGAACAATATTTATGTGGATCATGTGCTAATCTAAAATTAAGATTTGAAAAGCCATTTCAATGAAATTAGACATTTACTCAACCAGCTACAGAAGGCTGGAGAAAATGTATCTCCACAGAAAGCACAGCCTGCTTCCCCAAATCACAGATCACCATTAATGAAAAGAGGTTTGTCACTCCCATGGTTCAAACTGCAAGTCGATTTCATAGGGCCCGTGCAGAGATCGGCAAGGCGAAACAGGTACAGGTTAATGGTCATTTGTTTAATGTCCAAATGGGTCGAGTGCATTCCAGCCGCAGACTACAGTGCCCAAACTGCAGCCACTTTGTTAGTCAATCATATATTTTCAAGATTTGATTTGCCTCAGAGAATAGAGTCAGACCATGGAAGTAATTTCACTAGTGCATTAATGACAAAAATATGGCAAATCTTGGCCGTGAAAAAGAAGTTGAACATTTCATATGGGCCCTCCTCTTCAGGGGGAGTGGGACGGTGTAATAGATCAATAGTTGACATGTTAAAAGGTTTGTAGTTGAAGCAGGATCTAGCTGGGATTTGCAACTTCCTTTGGTGTTAATGGCTATGAGGTCAACATTATCTAGATCGACAAATGTCAGCCCGGACAAGGTTTTGAAAGGTAGGAAAATGGTTTTGCCACAACACCTACTTTACAGAACAAATGAGCAGGTCCTTGTAAATGCATCCATAATCTATGAATATGTGGAACAACTGAGAAAGCAGTTGTAATATGCTTTTGCATTTGCACAGTGAAATTTGGAAAAAGCAGCTGTCAGTGCAAAATGTGCACTGTTATAGGAAAACACATGTGAGAGAATATGAGGTACACGACGAGGTATACAAGTACAATTTTGAAAAAGGTAAACATAAAAACTCCAAATTCCTTGCATCACAGGGTGGCCCATTTGAGATTGTCGATAAGGTTTCACCTGTAGTCTACAGCATCGCCAAAAAGGAGGGAGAGTTAACAGTGGAACAATTTGTCCATGATAACTAGATTAAGCCATTCCACCCAAAACATGAAGTAAAAAGGCTTGAACAAATTGGGGAAACCAGGGAGTGAGGAATGTAATTATATCCTGAAAATCAAGCATTTGTATCTCCAACAAATTCACGATAGCAGGAAAGTAATTTGTTGTTTTCTCTTTGCTCTAGACACTAACTGATTCTCCCTCCAGTTGGAGTTAGCCGGACACTTGGAGTGGAGTGCCCTGAAAAAGAACCCCTGGACCGAAGAAAGGGGGTGAAGATGGTAAGCCCAGAAGGAATTCCCACTTTCAGAGGATGGAGGTTTACTTCACCAAAGACCACTTCCGGACAAGAGCCTGGCGGGAAATTTTGACTGACCTCTTGATCTGAAGACATTTTAAGCATCTTATTTTATTTTATTTTTTATTATTTTTACAAACATTGACTTTTCAGGATTAGACAGATTGATGCCACTCATACAAATATATGCACTCAAGGTTGTTTTGAATTTAATGTTATTTTTCTTTTTAATGATTTATTTATGAAAAAAATCAAAAGATACAAACAATTCTAAAAAAATAAGTGAAAAGAAGAAAAGAAGAGAAAAGAAGAAATCAAATCAGGGATCACTAATTAATAAACAAAAAGATAAAGGAGATCAGAAAATTAAAAATAAATATACATATATTTAAAGAAGAAAAGATTAAAGAAAAAATATATATACAATTATTTTTTTAATATGTATATTTTCAGAAATATGTCAACATTATCAATTGCTTGTTGTTTTATTTGATACATTTATTTGATAGTTTCAATCATTTATTTTATCTATTTGAACTCAAGGTACAAAGTACTGCACTGTTTCCATTGACGGACCAAATAGAAAATGATGCTGCCACATCAGTAGGCGATAGAAAGTTATGCAAGAGATCGGAAAGAAATGCATGACCTTGGCAAGTGCCTCCTTCATCGCAAACAGCACTGGAACTCCTCTAACATGCTGTGCAATGTTCCCTGCACAATGAACAACAATAATGTCAGCATGTTTGCGTATCTCACACACAAACTAAAATTAGGAAATTCATTGTACCTAGTCCATAGCAGTACAAATGTACATCATAGATTGGTAAATGAGTACCAAGTGCACAGTGTTTTGCATTCGCTTTCACTGAATGTATGTCGGTATAACCTGAAATCCGCACACTCTGCCTCGTAAAACACACACCCATAACGGCACCCTCTGCATTTCTGTGAACAAATACACAGTGTAGCTCCGTCGGGCCGTACACACCACACCCACAAACTTCATTGCCCAATCCCGTAACCTCTGCAGGCCCATTTCTATGGACGTCATCTGCAAAAGGGGCGTATGTACCACGTGCCACCCTGCAACTATCGCGATGTTTGCGAACTTCTCATGCTGCATGTCCGCAGGAGTGGGGGAATAACTTTGTACCAGGGGAGCACACGTCATTGGGTGTGGTGACTCTTAAAAGAACCTTTGGTTTTTTGTTTTTTTGTGTTTTTTTTAAAAATTACTATTTTTTTAAAGGTGCTTCCCTAGAAACACTTACTTTGATGTTTTCATGAATGTTTTACTGTTTACGTGAATGTGTGTTTTGAGCTGCAGCTCACAATCTTACAGTAGGGTCTTCAGTGTAGTATGTAGATTGTGCAGGAACATTTCATTGCCACTGGCCAACAAAGACATGCCATTTCCCTTGAAAAGGTGTATGTGTTGGGAAGCAATGTTTTCATTCTTACAGGAGAACATCTCAGCAGCACTCAAGAAGTCACACATGCTTCTGTTGATGAGAACCCTTCTGACCTCTGGCTGCGGACAGGAAGCATTGGAATAATGACAGATGATTCTCGGCAGTATACATGAGAAAAGCACATTGGCAGTAGGACAAATGCACTGCACTGCAAGGCATGGAACCCAAAAAGAAGCCTCCAAAATGCACAATCACAACGTGTACAGTTGCCGAAGAGGCCATGTGTCGACATTCTAGAAGCAGTCCGTCGACACAGCACAATTCCATACCACTCAACAAAATGTCCACTCCAAACCTACATTGCTAGACAAGTCTTCTTGGAGGACATACACACACAGATCTTCCACAAAGTAATCACCCACAACGAAAATGGTGTGCTTTGCCATGTTTCCCAGGCACAGTACACAAAGTTCTGGAAAAGTGAATGCCTCCCTTTCCTGCAACGCACACCCAGAGCACCTGATTGGCCAAAGGCCATTGTCCCGTTTCCATTGGCCAACATGGTGAGAAGGGCAAAATGTGTCACGTGCCTTTCCCCAATCACCGCGAGGGGGAATTCTTCGCCCTATTTGTGCTCTTTTCTGTAACGTACACCCTGAGCACCTCATTGGCCAAGGGCATGGTCCCATTTCTATAGGCCAGCATGCTCACAAATGTAGAATGTGGCGCGTGCCTTTCTCCAAGTACCGGCAGGGCTGCGCCCCAGTAAAGCCAGAGGAGTCCTTCTTCCTATTGGCGCACGTTCCTCTGACGCACACCCTGAGCAGCACATGATAGGGCAATCGCTACAGTCCCATTTCCATATTCCAACATGGTGAGGAGCATTGAATGTGGCACGTGCGATTCCCCAAGTACATTGAGGGCCGGTCCTCAGTGGAGCAGGAGTCCCTCTTCCTATTGCCGCACATCCTAAGCAACTCATTGGACAATCCCCACAATTCCATTTTCGTGGCCGCCACCTGCAAAATCCCTGCATGTTACTTTTGTGCTGGGTGCGGCCGTGGGGGAATAACTTGCATCCAGGGCAGGGGGAGTTCGTAGTAAGGGGCGACTCTTAAAAGAGTCTGTTTTTTTTAGATCCTTCAGTAAACTCCTCACTGCATCCTGTAGACGAGCAAACAAAACTGCTTTTCCAATGGAGGACAACAAAATGCCATTTTCTTGGGAAACACTCTGCATGTCCACAAATAATGAGGTCACTGTTGCAGAAGTACATTGCACGAGCGGACAAAAAAGTGCACATGCTTCTGTTGATGTGACACCTTCCTTCTTTCTGGCTCGGCACAGCATCCATGAGCAGTAGGCCATGCTCTTCGCGGTATTGTAGATGAGAGAAGCACCTTGGCGGTGGGAAAAAACATCCTCACCCAACAACCTCCTCAGTCTACGGGACAAATGTAAGCAAGGCAGGTAACCCATATGCATGCCACCGTAAGAAATTATGGTAACATCTGCTACTGGAAAGTTGCAAGGTCTTTGCAAAGTGCATGCATATCGACAAAATGGCACTCATACACACCGTTCCACAATGCGTCCACTCCTTCCAAACCAAAATTGCAGTCAAAGTTTCTTTGCACATCTATTACAAAAGGAGCACCTACAGGCAACACAATATGTTTTGCCATGTCGGCCACTCTCAGTACGCAGAGTATAATGTGCAACCGTTTTACCTCCCCTTCCTGTTAACCACACCCACTCTACTTAATTGGCTAATCCCCACACTACCATGGTAATTGGGCAAGGTGCTGTAAAGGGCAGATTTTGCCACATGCACCTCCCAAAGAAGCGCGTGGGCCGCACCCCTGTAAAAGTGGTATAGTCCCCCTTCCCTTTGCACTATCTTCTCTGCAGCTGTACCTCATTAGGTTACAGTAAACAGGCACACACGCATCCACCAATCACATTAAAGGTGCCATCATCGAACACTGTCACTGCTGGGCAACACATGAAATGTACCGTTACATATTCACAGTACAAATGTCATGCCATTCCAAAGCCGGTCCACTGCAAAGTTCAATGACGTATGCACGATTTCTCCATCCGCATACATCCACATGTCCATCCAGGATGTGGCATGTGCCATCCTGAAAGTACTGCATAATCCACTACCTTTTCGTGCTATTGAAGATGTGGCGGGGGGTGGTGGTTTGTAAACAATATGAAACTAGGCAGGGGATTCAGTCTTCCAGCGTGTATGTGTGAATGTTTTTTATTTTTTTATTTATATTTTTAAACGTGCGTGCAATCACATTTTTTCTGTATTTTCTCGTTGTATGCATTTCTGTTTGCCTGTCCTCAAATTTTTACAACATTCTGGTCAATTCCTCTTGCATAGTGCGGAAAGAAAACGGCATTGCCAATGGCGCTCAAATAAATGCCATTTCTACGGAACCATTGCATATTTTGCGACCTCATGATCTCATAGCGGATGGAGAACATGCCAGCAGTCTGCATAAACCGATGCATGAATCTGTTTTTAACACACCTTCCGATTGCTGGATGGGGACAAATTGCACCGTCATGGACCCACACTTCTCTTGGTGTGATGCATGAGAAAACCACCTTAGCAGTAGGGAAAATATGCATCACTGCGGTCAGCAACCTCATCCGTAGACGGATTAATCATTCACATGACATGTAACGCAAATGTGCACTTCCATAGTGCAGTCCACGTTTGTGATGGACGCCCCATATCTGCAAAGGTGAACCATGCCCAAAACTGCAGTCACCCTGACAGACTCAGAAGGCGTCCACTCCTTCCATCCCGAAATTACCAGCAATGCCTCTTTGCACGCAACACCTGTGCAGATGGCGCACAAAGATATCACCAACAATAAGCACGGTCCGTCTCTCCATGTCGACTACCCTCGCGGCACAGTATGGTGATGAAATGGTAAAGCCCCTTCCTATAAACCACACCCTACACTCCTAATTTTCTATTTCCCACAATTCCATTTCCATTTCCACCCTGCTCATAATGGGAGGATGTGCATGTGCGCGTTCCCATCCAAAGTGAGACCACAGTCCAATAAAGCTGTGCCAATACTTCTTCCCTTTGCACAGTCACTTTTTGCAGCACTCCTCAAATTGGGTGCTGTCACATTTCAAATCATGCAGGCACCAATCGCATACAAAACCTCTGCATTGCATACTGTCATTAATGTGCACCTCTCCTTTTTTACCGTTCAACACTGTCAGTACACGTTCTGTTTGTTTGCAAAGCCCCTCCACCAAAATGTCTGCTAAAGAAGGCAGTATTGCAGCATCCACAAACATCCTAACATGCCCCCAGCACACCTTTAGGTATGCAGACAACATTGCAAACCTTTCCATACCCACCACAAAACTGCACATCCAAGCAAGCAACCATGTGGGCACCCAACATTATGCACAAACGTTACATTCGTAGCACCAGTTCTACCCATCTCCCTCAAGCCATAAAACACCCATGCACGAAAACGTGTCACACTTAGCAGAAGCCCCAACCATAGTGCAGCCTGCACCACCCCTAAGCACTACCGATCACACGCTATTGTGTCACTGCCGACCTATACACACCACCTTCACAACATTGGGCCTCCTTCAATAAATGTGCACACAGCAGAGTAATCAACCACATATAAGCTGCCCTTCAACCATACCCACTTTCATAGTCAAATTACGTACGCTCTGCACCCTATATTCACACTACCCAACTTCTCACTGCACCATCTCCTGCTGCACACCAATTACTGTGGCATGTTCCGAATATCACCAAAACCATAGAATGCACAATTCACGCTTTGCAACTCACTTGGTCTGCTGTAGCATGTCGACAATGTGCTTCACACACATTTCCCAAACATCACCACCCTGTGCGCATGCAATGCCAAACCTGCATTGCTCCAGTGGGTCTGCTCCTTGCATACATTCACCCCATCGTGATTGAATAATACATGTCAGCATGTTGCCAACTACCCCCATGCACATATGCACCACTGGCAGAAGCATTACACTCAGTGCCCACACAGCGTGACTTTTCTCTGCAGCATCTCCAACCACAGAGCACCGTCATGGATGTATGCAGTAACAAATTGCAACAGTTACCATAATGTACAAACAAGACACTCACTCCTGCATCCCTGTACAATTTCAATCACATACTATGGGTGTACCAACTACCATTCTCAAACTATTGTGCCACTGCCAACCTACCCACAATCTATTTGCAACAGGGGCCTATAATGGCTGAAATAATAATTATAATATTAATTTAACATTTATGTAGCGCTACAAACTGTCAGGCAACCCACAGTGTGAGGTGCTCATTTATCGACCTCGGAAGGATGAAAGGCTGAGTGCCTTGCCGGGATTCAAACCTGGATCAGCAGACTCAGCACAGATGTCAAAGCGAGCTGTGCTATTGGTGTGCAATCGGACCGGATAGGGGTAAACCTGCATTGCTCCAGTGGGGCTGCTCCTTGCAGACATTCCCACGACCGTAATTTAACAATGCACGTCAGCATGTCGCCGACTACCACTATGAACATATGCACCACTGGCACAGGCATTGTACTCAGTGCCCAAACAGCATGACTTCTCTCTGCAGAAACTCCAACCACAGAGCACCGCCATGGAGGTATGCAGTAACAAATTACAGCTGTTACCATAATGTCCAAACAAGACACTCTCTCCTGCATCCCTGTGCACTTCCAATCGCATACTATGGGTGTACCCACTACCATTCACAAAGTATTGTACCACTCCCAAGCTACCCACAATCTACTTGCAACAGGGGCCTATAATGGCTGAAATGGGCTCCACACCCATTTGATACATGCCACCACCCTCTTACTCATGCACATTGAAAAATGTATTACTGGCATGGGTGTCCTCAAGGCCTAGGCTCTTGAATGCACGGCCTATGGCATACGGCCTTCTGCCATGCATCCAATGGTCTAGGCCTTGAACACACTCACGGCAACGTAATGCCACCATGCATGTCTCCATGTCAGCTTCTGTGACAATACACATGGACACCACTGCCACCAACACTCCTACCCACCCTGTACACCGCCATGGCGCTACGCAGCAGCAAATGCCAACCGTTAACATGATGACCACAAGGACAGCTACTACCATTTTGCACAAACGTACCACACGTAGGTAGCAGCACTTCACCCCAAATGCCCCACACCATAAAACACACAATCACGAACATAGGTCGCACTTATCAGAATGCACAAACATACCACATCCTCCACCACCTCTACCCAGAGCCATGCACAAAGTACTGTGTCACTGCCAACCTACCCACAATCAGTTTGCAGCACTACCGCTACTGCAACCAATTGGCACACACCCCACTTTGCAAGAACAACCCTGTACCGGATGCAGACTGAAACACGTCTTCCTGCGGTGTGTATCATGCTGCCCTACGCTCCTCGGTGCATGCCCTACAGCCTACGGGCTACAGCCTTCGACCATGCACCCAATAGTGTAATCCTTCCACAGACCCTCCACACCTTCATTCACCCATGCATGCCTCCATGTGCCCAACTACCAGTTTCCATCCGCAGCACCCTGCCACCTGCGCTCCCACCCAACCTATCTCATGTGCAATTCACTCCTTATCTGCAAATGAGATGCCACCACTTACTGCAAAAGCAGTTCCTCACAAACAGGGCATGGCAGAAACTAAGGGACCGTTACTAGAGCTGCCTCCAATCACCACAGAAAATAGTAGCCTACGTATGTCACATGAACCACTTCTCACTCCCCCAGCCGTTCCTTCCTTTATGGCTGTGGACACAATGCGTATGGAACATTTTGCAGCCCCTGCCCATCCTTCCGCCGCCGCACTGTCCTCTGATACATCATGGTGGCTTTCCCAAAAAATGTTGAAGCACAGCACGCTTCCCTTCAGCCAACCACCGGCCGCGTCCAAACTTCTCCGACACCACGCCATACCACGATCCAATGACACTTCTGTCCGCGGAGCGGACAGGGAAATGGATCTGCGTAGTGGACCCAGATATCACTCATTTTTTGGGATGCACATTTCAGTGTTTTGTAACAAGTTTACTGGTCTGATTTCCACTGAACACACAAAAACATGCTTCGTGGCCCAAGCCCCGGCTCCTGGCGCACATTTGGTGAAAATCCATCCAGCCGTTTGACCTGTTGCTGTGCGCAAAGTTTTTCCCATTCAGTCTATGGGGAAAAAATGTGGGACCCCCCTATAACTTTTACCCCCCCGCACGAAACCTCGCACAACTTGGCAAAAAAATTCAGAGCCACCCATATACTTTTTTTGCAGTTTGGTTTCGTCCAGGGGGAGCAAAGTTATAAGATGCCAAAAAAGTGCTCTTCCTATGAGTTTAACAACTTAACCACAACAACACAGCCGATAAAACGGGCCGATAATGGCTGAAATAATACGCCACGAACAAAGATGCAGCTCTCCTGCGTCTCAACATGTGAAGGGTGACACCATGGTGGCATCATTGGGAGATAGCCTATGAGCAACCTGTGCTTCTTCGCCGACTTGTGTGGGCCCATACCTGATGCCATGGCTAGCTGCATTGCCCCCTTTATGAAACAATTGCTCTTTCCACCAGCCCATTGGCTTGAGGGTGATATAGGGCTGCCTTGATCTGCCATATGTTGTTGTTGTGCATGAATGTGGCTATCTCAGTGAACCTCAATTGGACCCTGTTACTGGTCACTATCTCTTTGGTTAGCTCTTCCCTTTGAAACAGAACATTGAGGACATCAATTATTGCCCTTGTTGTGATATCAGGTACAAATTCCATCTCTACCCACTTTTATAGATAGTATACGATTACTATTCTGTACCTGTGCTCGGCATTCATGGCATCCAATTGGCCTATGAAAACAATTCCCAACTTCTGTCATACTCCTTGTGGGATTTCAGTGGGGACAGGAGGTGCCTGCCTCCCTTCAAACCTTTTGTCACTGTTTATGCACTTATGACATCTTTCCATCATATTTATTATATCCTGGTCCCTGCATACCAGTTTGCGTTGCTTACTCTGCGTCTAACTATATTGACCCTTGGTGACCTGCATGGGCCCTGCATAGTGAGATTTCCTTTAATGCTATGGGTTCAACATCACTCAGTCACCCCTGAACAGGAAGCCATTCTCGTCATGTATCTCTTCTGCTACTTTCCAGTATGGTTGTGGGCCCTCTGGAATCATCATTTCATCCGCCCACCCATTCTTGACCCATTTTCTCAACCTCAGCACTGGTTCATCTTTGGCCTGCTCTTCTAGACAATTTTGCCCACTCATTTCCGTGAAGTCTTTGCACCTTAAATCGCTGATTGCTGCCACTACACTCTCGTATTGCAGGAACGTATTGCCTTTGTTGTTTTGTTCAGATAGATTGTACATGCAATCGGCCTGCGAGTTCTTCCATCCCAGGGTGTGCTGTAAAAAATCTGGATACACAGGCATTGTGATGATTGCTATAGACTTTTGTTAAAGTAAAAGATGGGTTGGATAAAGACCTATCTCACTCTAACACCATGCAGGGTTTCCCTTCCTTAACAAAACTAAAGGATGTCAGTGTCAGAATGACCAAACAAAGTAAGAGTTCTCCATCCTGTGTCCAAAATCCTATCCTGACCCTTTAATAGCTAGACCTAGGAAAATGTGCAAAAGGATAACAGTCTTTCAACTGGCCATCTGTAGTGTTCTTCAATGTTTCAATGTAAAGTTCCAAAAAAGGTACACAAATGAATAATTGATTAAAGTTCCACAAGGTTTCACAACTCTCAGAACAATGGGGGAAGGTTTTACCTTCCCTTGAGGGTTCAGCTTTTCTCAGCTCTCAACCACAGTTTTTTTCCTTGGCAAAATCATGGGGGTATGGCTTCCTTCCCCTAGACTCACACACTCAAAAGTGTATCTTTATCCCTTGATTCAATTATCTCATCATAGTTCAATCCTTTTTCCAGCCCAGAAGGTATGGTTCCCTTCCCCAAGGTTTTCACACAGTTTTAAGAGGCTGTCTTGAATGTCTTTATTTATGATTGGATGCAGGTCCCTGACTCCAATTCCTCTTGCCTGGTGTACTCTCCTGCCAGGACTTCGCAGAATTCAACTTTCCTTCTGGGTGTGGGTCTCCAAACTCGCAATCCCTTTGGCCAGATCAATTCTCCTGCCCAGGCTTACTTTCAATGTTCTCTTTCTCTGTGGGGCGCGGATCCCCAGACTCGCAGTGAACTGCCTGGTATACTCTCCTGCCAGGAATTATTCCAAACATTTTCTCTTTCTTTGGGTGCGGGTCTCCAGATTTGCAATGGGCTGTCTGGTCTACTTTCATGCCAGGACTTATTCCACAAACAACAATTCAGTTCTCTCATTGGATATTTGACCCCCTTTGCTTTGGCTCTATTACAAAGGCATCTGGTGTCCCAAATCCATGTTCAGGTTTGCACAGTAAGTCTCTCTGCTTTCTCTTGCCGTGCAGTACATGCTGCAAACCATCCCAGTGTCCCACATCCCTTCCGTGGATTCACCGGTATTGCTTAGCTGCTTCAGTGTCCTCTGTGTCTCTCACTCTATCCAGTGGGGCAGTCTTTCCTTCAGTTGCCATTTCATCTGCCCTCCGGTGTTTGGTGTGCCAAGACCTTCTTTCATCAGCCTTCCTTGCTGTCGGTCTACATACAGCAAACTCTCCCCCTCTGGATCTCTCAAGACTGTGCTGGTAAAAGTGCTTCTGTTTCCTGCTGGAGCTGCTTTGCTTTTTAGCTCCTGACCCACGTTGGGAAAAGTAGGACTCCGTCTTTTTCACAGTGCTGGGATTTTAAATGTCCCAGCACCAATTGGATATTTCCAACCAGTAGAGCATGCTTCTGATTCCAGGACTTTATCGCCCTGCATTACTCCCCTGATGTCTCTGGAAGATAGCTCAGGGGCAACGTGCTCGCCTTGGAAGGAAGATGACACGGAGCAACACAGGTTCGATCCCTGGGTCTGCACTTAGATCATATCATATCCTCCTTGTCTCAGTGTTTTGGTACAAGCTGCCAGAAAGGAGTTCTACTGTCAGTATGAGGGGCTTGACACGATTGGCCATCACAGTTTGGGAAGGATCTTATCTCTCGACATGGTTCTCCCTTGGGCAACCACCCCCAGGGTTGGGATCAGATAGCACCCGCACTTCCCTGACCATATGGAAGAGAGTTTCACCAGAGAAGGAGTGGTGACATCTCTGGATTTATCAGAGTGCATCATTTCATATGTCCGGTGCTGTAGTTTTGCTGCTATACGTGCAAGATGTGCGGTGGATATCTTTTTACCTCCTTGGTTGGGCAAGTGACCAGATAATGCGTGGTTGCCCACATATAAGTCCTGAAATACTCCACTGCCCACACAGACATGAGCATTTCTTTCTCTATACTTGAATAGTTTTTCTCAGCCTCGGACAATGCCTAGGACACAAATGGCACAACATGCTCAGCATCCCCTCTCTTCTGTGTGAGAGTTGCTTCCAGCCCGTAGACACTCACATCAGTGGTGATGTACATCTTCTATATCGGTTTGAAAGGTTGAACACATGGGGCTTCCACTATCATTTGTTACACATCTTCAAATTTAGCCTTCAGCTCTGTTCTCCATGTGTACTCCACCCCCTTCTTCCATAGTTCCCTCATGGCACAGTCATCTCTGAGAATCGTGTAACAAATTTCACATAGTTTTCCACCAGACCCAAGAACGACCTCAATTCTTCTTTGGAGGTCGGTGCTGGCAGCTTGACAAACAATTGAAGCAGATATTTCTTGGAGCTTCCGCCTTCTCGTGATATCTTGTACACCAGATATTCCACCTCCTTCACCTTAATCATGCACTTCTCAAACTGCAACTTCACTTTGGCATCCTACAGTTTATTCAACAAATTCCTCAGTACTACATCATGGGTCTCTTAATCTTCCACATAAGTATGACACACTTCCTATATTTTGCATTAAAGAGTCCATCATCCTCTGAAACACTGAAGCAGACGATGATAAGCCAAATGGCATTCTGGTATAGCGGTATGTGCCAAATCGAATGATAAACACTATAATCGACCTCAACTCTTTAGGCAAACTTATTTCATGATATGCATCACGCATGTCCAATTTTGGAAAATACTTCCTCTCCGTCATCATCAAGATCAATTCATTGACACTTAGCAATGGGTTGTTTTGGGTGACTATCTCCAAATTGAGGCTGCGCAGGTCTATGCAGATCCTGCTATTGTTGGATTGCTGTTTTTTAATCCGAACAACATGCCATTATGATGATTCAACCTCTTCAATCATTGCCTCTTTTATCATCTTGAGGAGCTGACTCTGTAATTCTGCCCTTGCTGTAGCTGGGCCTGGTCTGACTTTGTGTTCGACTGCCACTGCACGTACTCTCAACTGTATTCTATGCACATAGTTCTTTATTCTTCCCAGACCTTCAGAAAACAATCTCTGGAACTCTTCTCTTGCAAGTGATGCTGGCCCTACTTTTATAGAAAAGACTTGATTTTATGAACTGGGATCCAGCTTGATGTTCTATTTCACCTGGTCATCCCACCAAAGCTGGTCTCTCCTCCGAGAAACATACTCTCATAAATTTCTGTCTGCCTTTAAAATGTATGTTTTCTTTTATGTACCCCGGAAACAAATGACGAGAACTCATTTAGCTTTAATATATTTTTTCAAACAGTAAGAAGAACAAAATCACAAAAGAATGTTTTGCTATCAAAAAAACAATTATTTAATGTATTCAATGTAATTACTTTCTGCATGTGCAATGAATAAACGACATTAGAATCTACTTATTAATACAAACATGAACATCACTAAGTATCAAAATTACATCATAGGCCATATGTCCAACCACCAATCATACAATGACACTCATTCATCCATGTCCTATCAACATTCACTCATCACCAAAAAGTGAATTAGGCATACTGTAGCACCTTCAAACACCTTGGGTCAGTGTTTCATCTTTCTATCTTCCACTTCTTGTTTTCCCACCATTTCTTTGTAGGGCAATATGTCTAGATCTGACCCCATCACTCGGGTTCCTTGCCATCCACTTTGATCAGGCAGTGAGGTTTCTCCCTTCTGGCTTTTGTCCTGTTCACCATGACAATCGAGGGTTGATCCTCTTCAGATGATTCGTTTTACACCATTTCTTCCTGTGCTTCTACAGAGGTTACTTTCCTTCTTGGGCATCGACACATTATCGAAAAGTGTCAAATTATTTTTTCAGATTGTGCATTATTTGCCCCTGGCCAGACACGCCTTATCATTCACGACATCTCAAGTGCCCGCACACATGTGGCATCTCAGAGGTTCTCTCAGTTTGTCTCTTTCTTCTCTGATATCATTCACAGGCCTTCCTCTGTTTCCATGTTCATGAAGGGCATGCTCCTCCGCACTCTGCAAGCTTCCCACCATTTCTTTGCATCTGAGCATAGTCTCCTCTGCCGGTCTGGCAATCTGAATGGCTTTTCAACTGTAGTTCTGTTTCTAGTATGTACTTGTCTTGATCCTTCCTGCTGTTGGTGTGCACCACCTAGCATATCACATTTCAATTTCTCTATGTTGTTCCAAAATTCACATAATGCCACCATTTCTCTCAGTGTTGTGATGTAGTCATCTACAGTCTCTGCATTCTCCTGCTTCCTGGTGTAAACTTGTATTCTGTGTTTCACAGTGTTCTTCACCTTGGAGAATCTCTTGACTATCTTCCTGAGAGCTTCCTTATATACATCATCTTCCTCATCCTCGACTGGTTCAGGATTCAGTCCGGCAAATGTTCTCTTTTCTTCCACCTCTATTGCATTCTGCAGCGAAGCCTTCTTCCTCCCGGTGGTGTAATCTGCCCCTCCCAAGGTATCACTTATGTATTGCATAGTGGTTCCCACTGGGACCATGGAATCACTGGCCTGCCTGTTGTCTGCTAGAACGCTGGGGATGGTGTTGCTCCTTGCGTGCACCTTCAGCAGCTATCAGTGTGGTCACTGGTTGTATCCCATCCTCGTTGCCAAATATGTTGTGGCATGCCAATGGGTGACTGCAGTGAGCAGTGTAGTATGAAGCTTTTAATCACAAATAACTGATATTTAAGTAAATGCAGTTATTTTCACTGCCTTGTAAGAAAAAGTCTCCATAGGTAGGTTGGGGCTCAGCCAGTTAATATCAATTAATCTGGAGCAAGGGGAGCACTGCACATGTGACTGCTTAGCTCTCTATGAGCTCCTTTCTCTCTCTGCCTCTTTCTCTCTCTCCTTCGTCAGCTTCCGCTCTTGCAGCCTGTAGTGTCATGAGATCATGTCCGGTGCCGCTTTCATGAGATTAGTGCTCCACGAGTACCCTCTACCATAACAAAGAGTTCTGTGAAAAATTAAAGGAATGAGGTACGGAAAATTGTACTCTTTAAAATGCATTGCAATACAGTTTATTCTCCTGTAACATGTCTTCTTAATGTAATAATAATAATAATAATAATTATTATTATTTAATTCTTGCATAGCGCCACATTCTCAGGCCTCAGTGTCAACAAAAAATAAAGACAAGACAGCAATTACAGGGTTAGTGCAGGGGAATTGGAGGGTCTAAAAACGAGTGTCCTTCAGCCTGGTTTAAGTTTAAACAGGTGAGTCTTGGTCATTCTTTTGAATTCTGTGAGGGAGCTTGCTCTTCTCATTACCAGGGGAAGACTAATCCATGCTGTTGGTGCCTGAACATTGAAGCTTGTGCCGCCAAATCTAACCAACTTAAACCTGGTTTGTATCAGTTTAAAGTTGTCTTGAGACCGCACGTTGCGGCTTGGCCAGCTCGCCTTAAAGCAGTCTGAGAGGTATTTGGGAGCTGAAGCAGTCCAACATTTATATGATAGGGTAAGGAGCCTCTCTGTGATTCTGTGCTTTTTGGGAGCCAATGGAGGGCCCTCCTGGTGTTAATAATATGGTCTTGTCTGGAGAGACCATGGATCATCTGGACAGTGCCGTTTTGAGTCACTTGGAGCGATCTGATGTTGGCTTGAGAAGTGCCGACCAGCAGTCTGTTGCAGTAGTCTACCCTAGTGTTCACTAGTGCAGTGGCCAGTAAGGATCTACTGCTGGTGGAGATGTAGGGGCATATATGATTTAGAAGCATAGTAACATAGCCACATGTTGAATGAATATGCGAGACCTGCAGTCTCATAGTAAGCTCTGCATCTAGATACACGCCCAGTGTCTTGATGCTCTTGGCTATCATCTGCTGTCAGCGATGGTAAAGCTCTCGTAATCAGTGTTAAGTTTCTTTAGTCTCAGTCCTGAAGCCACGATCAGTCCCATCTTATCCCAGTTGAGGGATGGGGAATTTGAGGCCATCCAAATTTGGATTGCCTCATAAACTTCATTAATGGCATGGGAAACCTATATGTACCTCCTGAACTAGCAATAACTGGCTTTGCATATCTATACATTTATAGGGAAAAGATTATTAAATATAATAATGAGTGGGCAGTTTGGAAAGAGGGGCAAATGTTCACTGCATGGCCAGTACAACGCACACACAATAAGGGGATCATTGAACACATATATACACACATGTTGTGAACATATAAAGGTAAAAAGCTAAGATAAGGCAGAATTATGGAAGTTATATAATGAGGTAGAAGGGATGTCAGAGGGGAAGAATGAGCAAGGAGAAAAACCACCTGTTGTAGCCACAGCCTCGCCCCTCTCCAGAGACAGCACAAGTGCAACACAGGCTTCAACGCCTGCACAGTCGTTAATCCCACCCCTACCTGAAGAAGGCACACATTTGGCATAGGCTCCAGCACCTACGCAGCCAACAGACCCACCCACACCTGGAATGTATCCTGTAAGACCTGCCGTGGGATATTCAAATCCATGGTATGAACGCTGGGCAGACTCAGAACTAACAGCATCATGGGGGTGCTGCAGCAAATAGAGTGAGAGAGAGAGAGAGAGAGAGAGAGAGAGAGAGAGAGAAAGGTGATGTCCAATGATAAATGCAGATGCCTGGAGAGCAGTGGAAATCCTGTTGAAAATTATTAGAGCCATTATTAAAGATGTGAAACTAGAAACAGAAGAAGGAATGCAGACAAGAGGAAGAAATTAAGAGGACAAACCACATAGGGAACAGAACCATCAAAGCTGCTTCTATGAGTCAGAAGCAACAGAGAGGGAAGAAGAAGAGGGGAACATCGAGGAGAATTTGGAAACTGAGAAATAACAGAGAGTATCCATGGGGGCTGAGACTCAGACCACACCCACAATCAATAGCAGTAGTAAAAGGGAAGAAAATGGAAAAGATACTTAACAAAAGGAAGAGGGCGACGCAGTTCCCTTAATACAGAAAGAAACAGCGAGATGTGCCTTGGCCACACATTGACAAAAACAACTTGATAGAAACACTGCCCACACTCACTGCTGGCTACTAAGTGGGTCTATGCATTGGAAAAGCAGACAGCGGCTGTCACCTTAGAAGTCGGAGATACGAAGAATCTACTTGCCACTATATTCGGAGAACAGACAAACACAATTTGGGAAAGGGCTGGTTACCCAGGAGTTCGATTAGAGAGTGGTGTACACGATGGGTCTCCATTTAATAATTGTCGAGCTCATGTATGCAATGCTCTGAGAAGGGCATTGTGATGAATCCTGAGAAGTCATCACTGATCCCCAGCCAAAGATCTCCTCCCATGTGGCCAGGGGAAGCCAGTCGCCAACTGATCCCGACCCTGGTAGTGGTATTATGAGGGAGGATCACATGGGAGGAGATGACTGTTGGGGAGATGTGCTGACCCCATCAGGAGATACGTGGTATTCTCCTCTTAAAAAGGAGGAAGATCCTGTAATTATTACATTCCGAATGGGATGTTGTCACTTTACAAGTCCCTCCATTGTAGGACCCATAAAACCCTTTCTACAAAACACTCTAAGCAGAATAATATTCACACCTCAGGTGCACATGATTCACTTTTAACATACTTTGTCACTGATGTGTTTGTCCTAAAAAAAAATCCCAAATAAAACCACATTAGAATTCCTATGAATCATGTGGACTCCAACTCCCATAACGCCTCAAGTACTAAGATGAAGAAGAGGAAGAAGGAGTTAGTATAGATGAAAAGAAAACCAAGCCAAACACGCAGACTAGTTGTTTCAATGGAGATCAGCTGCGAGGGACATTTAAAAAAGGCTTACACTTTCAATCAGGTGCCGAAGAGAAGAGAAGCAGAGCGGGCAAAGCGGGAAGCAGAACCGCAGGAGAAGGCAGAGACACAGGAACAGGCCATGCAGCAGAAGGCTAATGCTTTCAAGCTGCCGTTTGTCAGAGGTTCTTACTGGAGTGGTGGGAGACCGAGGGGAGCATGGCATGCGGCAGCGAACAGACACTAAAGAACCGGCAGCATCAACATGCTGTCAAGGATGCAGTCATCACAACTAGCAACAGCTTCACCGGTGAGTGAACATGAAGCCAGAGGGAATGCTGAAAGTGGGTCTGCGAAATGGAAGACATCTTTCCTGAGTGAGGACTTCGCTGCAGCAGTGTGCCAAAGGTTGGAAATGCATTCAAACACCAGTGAGTCGGCCCAGTGCTAGTGGGAACCTGGGTATACTGACAGGCACAGGAACAATTGAAAGTTCATTTTGAATACTGATGAAATAGAGACATAGTTTGCACAAATTAGCACAAATCTGAATTCATGAAATGTGAAGAAGTTGAAAGACAGAATTTGTACAAGTCTCCATATCTGAGAAGCCAGTATGGGGAATGTTGGAACAAGTATTGCCACAAGCAAATGAACATTGATGAAGAAGTTGAAAGAGATAACTTGAACACGTCTCCATATATGAAATGTCAATACAGGGAAAATCGGAACAAGTAGTATCTAAAGCCAATGAAGTAGAGGCAGTGCATGAGTACAGCTGTGCTTTACCGAAAGCCTAAGAGAACATTGAAAGAAGTCCTGATAAATGAAGTGTATCAGGCAGCGCGCCTTTGCTGAAAAGGTACCTGGCAGGACAGTATAACAGGGGATCTATAAAACACAGAGGGGGATTCCTGGCAGGGGAGTACTCCGGGTAATCATTGTGAAGTATCTTAAAGAAAAAAACATCTGGCAGGAGAGTATAGCAGGGGATCTAAAGAATCTACTGAAGGGTTCCTGGCAGGGGAGTATACCAGGAAATGATCCTTGAGAAGTTGTTATATAAAACAGACCATTGTGCCATCCTTAGAGAGATATTGTTTGAAGTGATACTTTTGTCATCCTTGGGGTGTTTGTTGTACAAACAAGAACATTGTTTGGAAAATACACTTTTGCCATCCTTCCTGAAAAATTCATATTATTCATAAGAGAACATTGTTTGGAAAAAAACACTTTCACCATACTTTCTGAGAATAATCCAGGGACAAGGAACCATCCTTTGGATCAAGGGACGTATACTTGCAGGAAACCTATTTTAAGAGACACATTTCCTTACATTTCTTTGTTGTTTCATTTCTAGTGTGAGGGTCAGATATGTTTGGAAACAAGGAAAGTTTACTTAAGTTTGAGGACAAGTCACAGACATATTTAGTTGTAGTTTCCTAGATAGGGAAACTCTCTTTACGATAGGGACAGAGAGGAATGTATCTAACCCGTTTCTTTTAATAAATATGTCTGATGTTGAATATACTCCCACTTTGTATCCGTCTCTCATTTCTGACCCAACATATCCAGACAAACCTGACATAGGATCTATTATGGTAAGCACAATGTGACTTGATGAAGACCCAGCATTATACATTAATTCAATTTAGGAGATGTGGCGAGAAGAGACAGGGGAAGCATGGGATCACAACACATTCTGCCGTGGTTAATCCCTCCTTTCTGACTTCCTTTGTACTACCTACTCTGCTGGTACTCCTTCAGTTCTCCTTGTTATGTTCTCAAATTGTAGTCGTGTCTGTACTCTCCCTTACCATCTGACTCCCACTTGTCTCCTTAACTACAGGACCTTCATCTATCCTGAAATACAGACTTGGGTGAATTTTGCATTTAACTTGAAAGTCAAACTTGGGTGAATTTTGCATTTAACTTGAAAGTCAAGCTTGGGTGTCATTTTGCATTTAACTTGAAAGTCAAACTTGGGTGTAATTTTGCATTTAACTTGAAAGTCAAACTTGGGTGTATTTTGCATTTAACTTAAAAGTCAAACTTGGGTGTAATTTTGCATTTAACTTGAAAGTCAAACTTGGGTGAATTGTGCATTTAACTTGAAAGTCAAACTTGGGTGTATTTTGCATTTAACTTGAAAGTCAAATGTGGGTGTATTTTTGCATTTAACTTTGCCCACTGATTGTAATCCTGCTAGCCCAGTGACTGTTCCATTCCGCTGCACCTGCTTTCTCCTCCCCCTGCCTCCTCTCTTCATAGTCATAGCACTGTCTGTTTCTCACTAAGTCTGGAAATAAGAAGTTTTAAAAGGATATCTTGGCCTCCTACCCTGGTCTCCCTATTGCTGATACCTATACCAACGCCTCCTTCAGACATACCCTCACCGACATCCTCTTTGTTGTTCCTTCGACTGATCTATGGACCCCCCCATATGATCTCTGTGCTCTGTCCTGTCTCCTCCTCTCCCATAAATGGTGGCACTCGCTGGGAAGTCCTCATGGCTTCTTTTGACTCCTCCAGAGTCATCCTTAAAGTCTACCTAAATGGCAGTGTCATGGTCCAAGGTCCCCAGCCCAATCTCCTCCTCTTCGATAGGCATTTCCCTCCCCTCATCAACTTCCTTTCTTCTCCGGCTGTCCCCTCCTCTCATTCCTTGGCTACCTTGCCCACTCTTTCCTCCTCTGTCCATCTTCTGGCTACCTCCACAACTCCGCAGGGCGTACCTCTGATTTGTACCCTTCCCCGGAAGGTCTTTAAGACCGGCAACCTTCTTCATCTTGCCACTCTCAACTCTCGCTCTGCTGTCAAACACTCCTCTGACATCTGCCACCTCCTTGAAGAACTTGACCTTGACGTCCTTGGTCTTACAGAGACATGGTTTACGGCCAGCTCTGTCACGAGCTTTGACACTCTCCTCCCTGATGGCTACAAGATCCTCTCCGCACCCAGATCCACTCCCCCTGGAGGGGGTGTAGCCTTGATCTTTCCTGAGTGGATTCCTGCCACTATAATTCCCACTCAGATCTACTCCTCTTTTGAATGCCTTGTCTGCAGGCTCTCAATCTCTCCTAGCCACTCTCTTACTGTTGCCACTCTCTACCGGCCCCCTGGTCAAATCACCTCTTTTCTCTCTGAGTGGGCTGACCTCTCCTCCTCTCTCCTGGCCTCAACCACTCAACTCCTCCTCCTTGGTGACCTCAACATTCACCTTGATTCTCCCTGTCCCTCAGCATTGCTCTTTCTCGACCTCTGCGATTCCCTCTCCCTCTCTATCCTCCTCTCTGGCCCACCGCCCTATTCAAGGCACACACTTGATGTCTTGATCTCCTCTAGCCTCCCCCTATCTATCCCTCTCTCAACTCCCCTCTCCTGGAGTGACCACTACCTCCTCTCCTCTCATCTCACTCTCTCTTCCCCCCCAAGCCAAGCCTACCCCAACATTGCCACCTACCTTCCTGGACATCCGGCTCATGAAGCGTGTGTCAGTCGAGGCTTTTGCTTCCACTTTCTCCCCACCCCCTCTTCCTCTGGCTGACTCACACCCTGAAACAGCCCTGTCTTCTCTCTATTATTCTTTTTCTGATAATCTTGATGTTCTTGCCCCTGCCATGAGGATCTGCCTGAAGTCCAAAGGTCAAGTGCAATTCCTGGTATGACTCTGACCTAGCTACACTTAAACGTAGGTGTACGGCGGCTGAGTGAAAATGGAGGGATTCCTGCTCATCCTCTGACAAACTGGCCTGTCGCCTTCTCCAAAGGCAATACCGTCTCTCTGTCTGTACCAAGAAGAGAGTCCACATTCAAGCCCGTGTCTCTGCGGCATCTAACAGCTTGGCCAAACTCTTTAAGATGTGTAAGGAGCTGGCCAACCCTGCTGCAGTCTCTACCCCTCCCCTTGCCTCTCAGGCTCTTTGCAATGCCCTGGCCTCATACTTTATCTCAAAAACCCAGGACATCCTGTCCACACTCTCCTCCACCCCCTCTCCTCTCCCCTCTCCGTCGGTACTCACTGACCCTCCTCCAGCCACCCCCCCACCCTCCTTCTCTTCCTTTCCTCTCTTATCCCCTGATGAGGTCGCTAGACAAGTCCGATCTATGAAAGCCTCGTCAAAACAGGTTCATCCCAGTTCCTCTAAAACTCTCAAGGACCACATTGATACCCTCGCTCCGGCCCTTGCCGACTTCTGCAGCCACTCCTTTGCCTCAGGATCCTTCCTCTCCCCACTTAAGCACTCCCTTGTGCATCCTCTCCTCAAGAAACCCACAGTGGATCCCTCTTGTCCGGCCAACTATCGCCCATTTTCCATTACCCCCGTCTTAGGCAAACTCCTTGAAAAGCTGGCCATCTCTCAGCTAAACCTTCATTCTGATTCTGTTGGCTGTCTCCATGACAATCAGTCTGGCTTCAGATCTGGAAGAAGCATGGAAACTGCTCTCCTGAACATGTGTGAAGATCTGCTTTCCAACCTTGACTGTAGCATTCCCTCTGTTCTCATCCTACTTGATCTCTCCTCTGCCTTCGACATGGTCAACCATACCATCCTGCTCAACCGTCTCCGGGATAACTTGGGCATCACCGATCAGGCTCTGGCCTGGCTGACCTCTTTCCTCTCTGATCGACCCTCCCAGGTCCAACTTGGGTCCTTCCTATCATCTGTCTTCCTCTTCACCTGTGGTGTTCCCCAGGGGTCTAACCTCTCACCCTGGCTTTTCAACCAATACCTGGCAACTCTTAGCCGCTGTATTCCCATTTTCTGCTCAAACTTCCAGTGCTACGCAGACGACACTCAACTCATTTTCAGGCTCCCCTCGGCCACCTCCTCCACCTCTCTCATCACTGATTGCCTAACTGCCATCCAAGAATGGTGTGCCGCCAACGATCTTTGTCTTAATGCCAGCAAGACAGAGATCCTCCTCATTGGCACACCATCACCTTCCTTTCCCTTCACTCTCTGGCCGGCCTCCCTTGGCCCTCCTCCTATCCCCACCTGTGAGGCCAAGAACCTTGGTGTCACCTTTGATTCCACACTCTCATTCTCCGCCCACATCGCTGATGTATCAAAAAAGTCAAACATCCTACTGCACCTCCTCAGAGGTATTCTTCCTTTCCTCTCATTCCCCCAGAAGCTCCCTGTCTCCCAAGCTCTGGTTCTCTCTAAGTTGGACTATTGCAATAGCCTCTTTCTTAATCTACCTGCCTTTACTCCCCGCCCTCTACAACTTATCCAGAACAGGACTGCGAGACTTGTCCTTGGCCTCAAGTCCTGGGATCGTATTTTTCCAGCTCTGAAATCTCTCCATTGGCTCCCAGTGTATGCAAGGATTGAATTAAAAAAACCTCTGCATTGTCCACAAGGCTTTCTGGGGCCTGGGTCCAACATAACTTCAGCTATGCCTCCGCAAATACCTGCCATCTCGAGCACTCCGCTCCTCTACTTCTAACTCCCTCAGGGTCAGTTGTTTCTCAAAGAAATGAGCTGGGGGTAGATCTCTGTCTTCGGCTGGGGCCTCCCTCTGGAACAGCCTCCCTGCCACTCTAAAACTTGAGGAGAACCATCTCCGGTTCCGGAAGCACCTCAAAACCTTCCTCTTTGCTTCTGCCTTCTCCTCCCCTCTCCCCTGTTGATTCTACTCTCCCTCGGCACCATGCACCTGGCCACCCTCTGTCCTCCGGGCCCAGGTACCTGCTCATCTTGCCACCCTCATGCACTGCCTCCGGGCCACCCCCTGCACTGGGGTCTGTATCTGTACCCAGACAGTCCTCCCCTTTTCTTCCTGCACTTTCAGACCTACATGGCCTGCTGCCATAAACCCAGCACTTGCCACTTGCTGGCTGCACTCCCATTGTTTGTTGCCTTTTATTTATTATTTTATTATTATTTTAGTTTTTTCCTTCTAGCTCTGCACTCTCCTTTTATTCCCCCTTCCATGCACTTCTCCCCCTTCTCCCTCTACATTGCACTTGCACGCTCTCAATGTCACTGGGCCTAGTAAGATCGTTGTTTTTGTTCTCCCCTGCTCCCCTTCCCTTGCCTTGTCGTGCTCTGAAACACTTGTGTATGAGCGCGATAGAAATAAAGTATCAATATCAATATCAATGGGATAAAAGCATACTAATATTTTACCACATGTTACTCAGAGGTCTTCCAATAGAAGTACAGGCAGACCTAGCTAAAATAGTGGCCATAAAAGCAAAAAGATGCAGCAAGATACAAGCACATATTGTGCATTACTATTAGCGACTGCGCGAGAAAGAAAGAAAAAGAAGAACAAGCGGAGCGAGCAGAAGTAAAGTTGGTACAGATAAAGTTAGCGAAGGTAAGCATGGAAGGTGCCGTAGTGACAAATGTCTCAGGTGGGTGACAGGAACAGGAACCGCCACATGGGTGGACTGGTAACTGGGAAAATGACAGAAGGGACATGGGAGGGGTCCAAGGAGCAAGAGGTAATTCCCAGGTAAGACTAGGAGGGGGATTTTGAGGATTAAGACTAAGATTCTGAGGGGCATGGTGGTCATGTGGAAAAGTGGGACACATATCAAAGGATTGTCGGAGTAGGTTTCCTATGCAATACCATTCAAGTGCATCCCCAAATAATGTATTCCTGCCTCTGACTCATTGTACAGAGCACCAGAGTCCACACACCCACTAAATAGAAGCCCAATGCAGATAGCAGCCCCCACACAGGGAAAGCCCATACCGCAAATAGTGTCCAGAATGTCACACAACAAGCACCTTACCAAGCTACCACACCTGCGTGGGAACAGAATGCATTACCATGAGGGACAGTAACACATTATGCAAGAGCAAGTGTCCTGGGAGTCAACATATTCCCGCTCCCGGGGACGAAAACGTATTTGCAATAGGACAGCCCACAATGAGCCCTGACATGTCCAGTTCTATCAGTCAACCTGGACCCAGAAAAGGAAGCTAAGGTGGGAGTGAAGATAGGAGACAGGATGTTCACCTTCATGGTGGATATGTGAGCCACCATGCCCTGTATAAAGGAAGGAAGGTTTCCGTTAGCAAACAGAAGCATGGACATGAAGGGATTCTCTGGGGCTACTACCAAGTTTCCATTCACAGAAGATTAACCCATTACCATAGCGAAACAGGGATTGTTAGCACCAAAATTGTACAGCAAAGAGATACCAGTAAACCTAATGGGAAGAGATATTTTGAGTAAACTGAACATGACAATTTAATTCACGGACAAAGGGATAGTGAGCTCTATACCAGGCATGCACTACACCAGAGCAGTCACAGTAGTACAAGCACTATGCAGCACCAATGCAATTTGAGCACTACTCACTGAGAGTCCTGATAGGATAGCTCCCAGGGGTGAAGAACATGATATTTTGCTTGCCAGTGGAATTCCTTTTCAGACCAGCAGTCTCACAAGAGAGAGCAGCAGGAGCAATCTTTACCCTACACATGGAAGCAGTGATCACCAGAAAGATGCCATCATTGTAACAGGTGCAGAAGAGAAGCATAGTGGAAGCTGAGTATCCATGAATGCCCAATCCAGCTTTGAAACTATGCAACATCCCTGCAGATGCAGATTATTTTACAGCGATTGATCTCACAGATGCATTATTTTTAGTGCCACCGCATCCAAACTCAGTATTTCACTGAAATTTACTACCGTGGACAGAGAATCCAACACACTCTTTTAACACAAGGGTATTGTGAATCCACAAGAGTCTTCAATAGAGTCCTCCCGATGGACCTGAGAAACATACAGAATCAAGCACAGTGCTACAGTATGTAGATGATCTGTTAGTATGCAGCACAACTGAAGAACAGTGCAGGGAATACACAATCAAGAGCCTAAAACTCCTCATAGACAAAGCATACAATGTGGACAAAGGCAAGTTCCAGTATTGCCAAAAGGGATTAGTGTACTTAGGGCAACTACTATCATCAGCAGGGAGAAACGTAATACCAGATAGAGCCACAGCAGTCAGGAACATACCACAGCCCAGTACAGTAAAGGAGATGCAGCAGTTCCTAGGTTTGTGCAATTACTGCAGGATATGGATTTTTGATTACTCCACATATGTCAGGGCCCTGCGATAAGCACTCTAAGATTCCTAGAAAAGAAAAGGAACCCTTGAATGGACAGAGGAGATGACAGAATGTTTTAAAGATCTTAAATTGGCAACAAGCAATGGCCCGGTGTTAGCAACAATCATACCAAGCAATTTTTTCTTGTTCTAACAAGCAAATGGACATAAATGACAGCAGTTCTTTGTCATGATCTCTGCTTCCAAAAGGTCAGGGTTTTCCCAACTCCCTTGGAAGCAGATCCATAACCCAGGTTCCGAGTGCCAACCAGTCCCAATTGGGACCTTTTGGACCCAGTCCTGGCGCCAGTGGCACCAGGCTCATAAATATGCCCAGTCCCAGCGCTGGAAGCGCCGGGCTCATAATGCTTGGGTGGACTTACCTGCAGCAGACCATGCTGCTTACTTGCCTGCCAGTTGAGCCTCTGATCCTCTTCTGTTTGGAACTACTTTTCCTGTTGGGTGGGGCAGGAGCCACTCCCTAGATTCAGAACACTGGAACTCTTCTGGAAAGCAGGAACTCTTTTCTTACCTAGGCGTGGCTGTGGAAGGAGACACCTAAGCACTACAGGAGGCTATTTAAACAACACCCGATGGATGAATCTTGCTTTGCGTTATTCTGCATCCTCTGCAGCAGAACGCTCATCGTGTCTTCTGCATCTGATCCTGGGCCTAAGGAAAAAGGCTTACCATCCTGAATCCAGTCTTCAGCAACACCTATAAAGACAAGAAAGAACAGGTTAGCATTACGGTCTTCAGTGACAGCTCTTCACTTACCTGGTCCATCGGCTGTCACCAACGCCTCGCGCTGCATTCCGGCATCTGAAAGACAAAGGCTTACCTACTCTTCGTGCGCTCCGGAGGTCTTCACACTGCATTCCGGCATCTGAAAGACAAAAGCTTACCAACTCTTCGCACGCTCCGGAGGCCATCGGTGCTGCATCCTGCATCTGAAAGACAAAACAAGGTGCGTTTAAAGACATTGGGGAACTTTAATACTCACGTGCCATTACTCCTTTCCACATCTAACCCAGTGGGTATTCCGGCACCGTGCAGCCGCTCCGAACTTGTACCTGCAAAATAAAAAGACAGTTAGAGCGCATCGTGAAGCAGGCAACAAGCGCTTACTTACGTGCTTCCAGGCGCTTCTATTCATCACACGGGCTCCATCTTCAACTCACTTCAGCCCGTCATCCGCCATCGCCGGAACCCTGCAAAACAAGAGACATCATTACTAAAGACTTTAAAGACATTAGAATTACTCGAAACTTACCGTTCGTGCAGTAAACGACGGACAGCAGTCCTCTGAAGTCAAGAGGCCTGCTCCCCTTATCCAGTGAAGAAACTGGTTACAGCACCCTGCCCCGAGGCAGATGGAGAGCACAGCGTTCACTTACCTAAGGTGAGAGCGTTAACCTTTGGGGTTCTACAGGAGAAGAGAAAGGGAAGAAGAGAGAGACATTCAATAACCCAGTTCCTTAATCCCATATTTTCTATCTGCAGACATCTTACCCTTCGAGTCAGACATACAGTGCACAGAGGTCCAGCCCAAAGAGCCAGCTGTGTGTTACACATCACCTTTGAAGATACGGTATACGCCCAGTCAAGACCGGCGCCTCTACGGGAATCAGGTGAGCCTACAGAACGCAAAGCCTACCACAAAACTCCCGTCCAGGCGCTATGGAAACCTCGGATACCGACCAGCTAGCCCAGTTACTTGGGGAACTAAGGGCAGAAGTGCATGCAGCCCGTCAGGAAACGAACGCTCTAAGAAGGGAACTGATTATTTCCAAGGAGCGAACAGATGATCTCGCTAGACAATTGCTACAGTCACAAGCCGGACAGACCCCGTTACCCGCATCTGGGGGAAATCTTCCTTCTACATCCTCTATGAATCCAGTGCAGATCAACCTACCTGGGAATGTACCTCTGGCTCCGCCCGAACGATTTTCTGGTGACCCAAAGAGGTTTGCAGTATTTATCAATCAGTGCCGGTTGCATTTCTTATGCCGGCCAGCAGCCTTTCCAACTGATCAAGCTAAAGTAGCTTTCGTGCTTTCGTACCTTAGTGGCAATGCGGCAGACTGGTCGATCCCTCTAGTAAATCAAGATGATCCGGTCCTCCATGATTTTCAAGCTTTTCAGCTCAGTATGGAAAAACTGTTCGCAAGACATTCACAGGGGCAGGCCTTGGACAATGAGCTTCTTTCGTTGCGACAAGGTAATCAAGACCTTTTGGCTTATATTGCGTCTTTCAACAGACTGATAGTGGAAACTCAATGGCCTGAGGACAAAAGGATTACGCTGTTTTATAGAGGTCTACGTGGAGAGCTCAAAGATGTGTTAGCCCAAGTAGTGAATCCCCCAGAAGATTGTTCGGACTATATAGACTTAGTCGTTCAAATAGATCACAGACTGCAGAACAGGAAGGCTGATCGTTCCAAGTTTGATGCTCAAGTATTTTCCAAACCGCCAACTCCTTCCAAAGGAGTAGACTCCGGGGAACCCATGCAAATAGGGGGTCTGAAAGGTCCTCTAACACAAAAGGAGCGGGAAAGGAGAAAACAGTTGCAATTATGCCTCTATTGCGGAAACTCAGGGCACTTTCTTCGAGACTGTCCGGTGAAACCTGCCAAGAAGGCAGTAGGAACTGCAGTTACCAAAGTTACAAACTCTGAGCAGGGAAACGACCTCGCCCGACAAGAATAGAGGTCCTCTTGCCGAGCGTGAAAACCAGTTCCGTGACCTCGCATTTCGTGATACCTATGGTCCTCATTAGCCCTGATAATCCGGATCGATTACATGCAATTGAAGCTTACGTCGACAGCGGTGCCATCGGCAATTATGTGGATCATGAAATGGTTTTGAGGATGAATCTAACTCTTTGTCCCAAGGCTGTAAAGGACGTCATTACTACGGTGGATGGTACGGAGATAGCCTCCGGGCCAGTAACGCATACCACTCAAGAGGTGACGCTAGTAAGTCAAGATGGACACCATGAGAAGATCGTGTTCGATGTGATCAAGGCCCCTCAGTTTCAGATTATTCTAGGAATACCTTGGTTAGAGAAACACAATCCTCTGATCGATTGGCGAGCAAGAACGGTCCAGTTTCCAGAATGTGTCTCTACTTGTCACCCTCCACCTGGTGTTGCACTGGCAGCAATTTCTTCAGAGACTCCCCAGTTACCTCCCGAATACCTAGAATACCAAGATGTTTTCCGGAAGGATCAGGCTAACTCTCTACCTCCTCATAGGTCTTATGACTGCCAGATAGACCTGATACCTGGATCTACTCCTCCTTGTAGTAGAATTTATGCCCTCACCGAGCCTGAGAACCTTCACCTTCGACAATACCTGGATCAATACCTGGCAAATGGGTTTATTCGTTCTTCCAAGTCCCCTGCTTCTTCAGCTTTGTTCTTCGTTCCAAAAAAGGAAGGAGACCTTAGAACTTGTATAGATTATCGCTCCCTGAACCAGATCACCGTTAAGAATAGATATCCGTTACCTTTGATCCCTGAACTCCTGGACCAAGTCAGAAAAGCATGCATATATACAAAGCTGGATCTTAGAGGAGCTTACCACTTGGTACGCGTAAAAGAGGGCGATGAATGGAAGACGGCCTTCCGCACCAAGTATGGGCTATTTGAATATCAGGTCATGCCCTTCGGACTTTGCAATGCCCCGGCCGCCTTTCAATATTTTATGAACGATGTCCTCAGAGAGCTCATAGATGTGTGTGTTGTTGTTTACATTGACGACATCCTCGTTTATTCTTCATCGGAATCTGAACATCGGAAACACGTGAAAATGGTCCTCGAAAGATTGCGTCAACACAAACTTTTCGCTAAGTTGGAAAAATGTGTTTTCAACGTGACTGAAGTTGAATTCTTGGGATTCATATTATCACCTGGCGGAGTGCGTATGGATTCAAACAAGGTCGATGCAGTTCTCAAATGGCCATCACCATCCTCCGTAAAAGGTGTGCAAAGCATGTTAGGCTTCGCTAACTTTTACCGCAGGTTTATCCCCGAATTCTCTCGAATAGTCCAGCCCATCACTGCCTTGTTAAAGAAAAACAAACGTTTTGAATGGTCTACCGAGGCGGAACAAGCTTTCCAGGATTTGAAGACTAAATTTATCTCTGCACCAATCTTAAAACACCCTCGCCCCGAACTCCCCTACATCGTGGAAACTGATGCTTCAAGCCTTGCCATGGGGGCAGTTCTATCACAAAAGGACCCGCTAACCAATCAGTTGCATCCCGTGGCATTTTGGTCCCGCAAATTCTCGCCTCCTGAAATCAATTACACGATTACTGACAAGGAACTTCTGGCTATCAAGTCTGCCTTTAAGGCTTGGCGGCATTATCTGCTGGGGGCCCGACACACCGTTACTGTGATTACGGATCACCGAAACCTGCAATATTTGAAAACCGCAAAAGCCCAATCCTCTAGACAACTCCGTTGGGCATTATTCTTTGCCGAGTTTGACTTCATAATTACCTATCGACCTGGTACAAAGAACGGTAAAGCTGATGCCCTTTCTCGGATGGGAGTGGAAGAACACTTGATCAACCCTAAACCTGTACCAATCATTCCCGAACAAAGAATTCTGGGTGTAATCGCCACAGAATCCATAGAGGAAGTTAAGGATAAAGCCAGGCAACTTGTAACTCCAGCAGACATACAGAATTGGCATCTGCAGGGAAAGGACTTTGCAGTAAAGGACAACTTATTGTATTTCCAAGAACGATTATACCTACCCAGCACAGATTTACAGAAAAAAGTAATCTCTTGTTATCACGATTCTTTAATGGAAGGACATCCTGGTATGGCCAAGACCTCAGAAAAGATCAAGCGCTACTTCTGGTGGCCGTCTTGGAAAAAAGATATCAGAGACTTTATAATGTCCTGTGGAGTATGCGCCCAAAACAAGAGTCAAAAGGAAAGACCAGCAGGCCTCTTACGCCCTATTGACATCCCACCTCGCCCTTGGCATACGCTTTCTATGGACTTCATCACCGATCTACCTCCATGCTCCGGATACAATACGATTCTAGTAATCGTGGACTTATTCTCCAAGATGGCGCATTTCATTCCGCTCAAAGGCTTGCCAACAGCAGCAACTCTGGCCCGAGAATTTCTCGAAAACATCGTCCGACTGCACGGTTTTCCTTCGGTTCTAATTTCGGATCGAGGTAGTCAATTTATTTCTCATTTTTGGCGAAGTTGCTGTCAGTCGGCTCAAATTGATGTGAGACTATCGACCAGTCACCACCCTCAGACCGACGGACAAACCGAGAGGACCAATCAAACTCTGGAACAGTATTTACGCTGCATGCTGCAACAAACTGAAAAAACTTGAAAAGACATCCTTTGGATAGCCGAATATGCCTACAATAACTCTGTCCATTCAGGAACTGGGAAAACCCCGTTTTTTCTTTTGTACGGCAGTCACCCTCGAACCTCGGAGTTGGATCCCCTCCAAGATCTTGAAACACCAGCAGTAGACTACCTGCATTCTACAATCACCCAAGCCTTTAAGGAAGCTGTTTCTCACCTTCAAAGGGCTAAAGAACAATACAAGAAAGGAGCAGATCAACATCGGAAGGAAGCCCCTCAATATCAAGTAGGGGATCAAGTCTGGTTATCCACCAAATATCTACCTCTAAAAGGGCCACGCACATTCAACCCAAGATACCTTGGTCCCTATTCCATCACTACCATAGTAAACCCAGTAGCGGTCAAGTTGGACTTGCCCCCGCACATGAAGATACATCCGGTCTTCCACATCTCTCTATTAAAACCCGTGCAACCTCAAACCCGACTAACTAAATCTCCAAAACCTATCCTAGTTGATGGAGAACTCGAGTTTGAAGTCAAAAGCATTCTGAACTCCAAAATCTCCAAATCTAAACTATTTTACCTAATTGACTGAAGAGGCTACGGCCCCCAAGAGAGATCCTGGGAACCTGCTGAATATGTCCACGCTCCTCGCCTAATCAAAAGATTTCACCGAACATTTCCTGACAAGCCAAAACCCCCGGAGAAGCCCGGTTTGGGAGGGGCCTTGAGGGGGGGTACTGTCATGATCTCTGCTTCCAAAAGGTCAGGGTTTTCCCAACTCCCTTGGAAGCAGATCCATAACCCAGGTTCCGAGTGCCAACCAGTCCCAATTGGGACCTTTTGGACCCAGTCCTGGTGCCAGTGGCACCAGGCTCATAAATATGCCCAGTCCCAGCGCTGGAAGCGCCGGGCTCATAATGCTTGGGTGGACTTACCTGCAGCAGACCATGCTGCTTACTTGCCTGCCAGTTGAGCCTCTGATCCTCTTCTGTTTGGAACTACTTTTCCTGTTGGGTGGGGCAGGAGCCACTCCCTAGATTCAGAACACTGGAACTCTTCTGGAAAGCAGGAACTCTTTTCTTACCTAGGCGTGGCTGTGGAAGGAGACACCTAAGCACTACAGGAGGCTATTTAAACCACACCCGATGGATGAATCTTGCTTTGCGTTATTCTGCATCCTCTGCAGCAGAACGCTCATCGTGTCTTCTGCATCTGATCCTGGGCCTAAGGAAAAAGGCTTACCATCCTGAATCCAGTCTTCAGCAACACCTATAAAGACAAGAAAGAACAGGTTAGCATTATGGTCTTCAGTGACAGCTCTTCACTTACTTGGTCCATCGGCTGTCACCAACGCCTCGCGCTGCATTCCGGCATCTGAAAGACAAAGGCTTACCTACTCTTCGTGCGCTCCGGAGGTCTTCACACTGCATTCCGGCATCTGAAAGACAAAAGCTTACCAACTCTTCGCACGCTCCGGAGGCCATCGGCGCTGCATCCTGCATCTGAAAGACAAAACAAGGTGCGTTTAAAGACATTGGGGAACTTTAATACTCACGTGCCATTACTCCTTTCCACATCTAACCCAGTGGGTATTCCGGCACCGTGCAGCCGCTCCGAACTTGTACCTGCAAAATAAAAAGACAGTTAGAGCGCATCGTGAAGCAGGCAACAAGCGCTTACTTACGTGCTTCCAGGCGCTTCTATTCATCACACGGGCTCCATCTTCAACTCACTTCAGCCCGTCATCCGCCATCGCCGGAACCCTGCAAAACAAGAGACATCATTACTAAAGACTTTAAAGACATTAGAATTACTCGAAACTTACCGTTCGTGCAGTAAACGACGGACAGCAGTCCTCTGAAGTCAAGAGGCCTGCTCCCCTTATCCAGTGAAGAAACTGGTTACAGCACCCTGCCCCGAGGCAGATGGAGAGCACAGCGTTCACTTACCTAAGGTGAGAGCGTTAACCTTTGGGGTTCTACAGGAGAAGAGAAAGGGAAGAAGAGAGAGACATTCAATAACCCAGTTCCTTAATCCCATATTTTCTATCTGCAGACATCTTACCCTTCGAGTCAGACATACAGTGCACAGAGGTCCAGCCCAAAGAGCCAGCTGTGTGTTACACATCACCTTTGAAGATACGGTATACACCCAGTCAAGACCGGCGCCTCTACGGGAATCAGGTGAGCGTTACATTCTTACACAGCGATCTTCCCAGAAACATAAGCCACTAGCCTATTACAGTGGGTTCTTAGATCGAGGAATGCAAGGTAATTTCCCATGTAAGCAGGCTTTAGCATCTGCCACATTTGAAATTAAGAAATCTGCCACAATCACAATCGGATGCCCAGTAACATTATATGTTGAGCATAAATTAATTTTTCACCATTTTAGAGAGAAACACATCTACCCATACCAGACAGAGAGCGTCTGGGTATGAAATTATATAGTTCAACCCAGCCATTACCATAATCAGGTGTCACATTGTTGTAAACCCAGCAGCATTTGTAGCCAAAACCCTGTTGAATCACAAGATCAGATACACAATTGCGCAGTGTTTGAAGGAATTTTTAAAAAAGCAGTAAGGTGAGTGAGGATGCTCTCGATACAGGAGAATTACTTTATGTTGACGGGTAATCAACAATAAATCAGAAGAGTGGACAAAGGCACACAGGAGCAGCAGTGGAAAGCTATTTGCAGGGTCAGGAGGAAGGGTATCAGACAGTAATGCAAAAGAGCCTACCCACACATTACTCAGCACAAGGAGAAGAACTCAAAGTACTCATAGAAGTGCTTCAGGCATCATTGGACAATGACATTACCATATATACAGACTTAACGTATGTAACATCCACAGTACATTCAGGTCTATCAAGATGGAACAGGAGTGGGTACAGTAAGTCAGATTCCTTGCCTTGATCCGGTGAGCAAGGCCTCTAATGTTCCACGTTAGTAGTCTCACCCCCTGTAATTTCCCTGGTGTGGCCATTGGTGGTGATTTGTCTCTGCAGTCTGGCTGCAGTACATCAGATCTGGTATAGTGTATTCTTTGCACTTGTCAGTTTTTCTTATTACTACCAACTTGTCAGTACTCCTAAAACCTCCATTATCGGTCTGACAAGATGGGCATTCTGTATGAGTATTGTTGTGTGGTTTTCCCTCATTTAAAATAAGGCCACTGGCCTTTTCTCCCCCCTCCGCACCTCTCTTACCCCCCAACTGTACAGTGCAACCCCTTGAAACAATTTCAAAATTTGAAACGTTAGGTGGCTCGTTATGGGTGGCACCGATCTAAATCAAACACACAGCCCCGAGGGCCGTAGCGCAGCTTTGTAGTAGAGCGGAAGTTGTATTGGATAATGAGGTACCATTGGTCTTATTGGTACAATGAGGTGTTGGAACCAATCGGGTGACTGCCTTTGTCTGGAGGTAGCGGGATATTGCGCTTAATGTAGCCCATGACTTCATCAGGAGTATCAAAGAAGTGTGACTTGCCGGAGAAGAGTATAGCGTATGGTATTGATCATGCTCTGAGCACTCTCTTCACCTGATCAAATTACTATTGGGCCGCCCGCACCCCATTGAAGATGTTGGGGTATATATGGAACTTAGTGGAGTCATAGGTTAGTGTACCCTTCTCTCTGCACAGTCTCAGGATCAGATCTCTATCCCGGTAATTGAGCAGGAGGGCAATTACTGTCCGTAGTGGGGCTGCGAGTTTCGGGGGAGGAACGAGGGACCTGTGGGCTCTCTCAATCAGGAACTGTTGGGAGAATTGTGTCTCTGGGTGGACGGCACAGATCATTTCTTCGAGGAAGATCTCCATCGTGACATTAAGGTTTTTTTCCGCCAGTCCGACAACTCCGATGTTGTTCCGGCGCAATCTCGATTCCAGATCATCGCACTTAGTCTGGACTAGTTTCAGGTTTCTCTTGATTTCTTTAATGTCCTTGCTGTGCTTGGTCGAGTTCCCTTATCCTGGTTTCCGCCTCAGTAACCCTGTGTTTACATGCTGCAGGTCTGATTTGATAGAGTATATAGGGCTTCTAATGTCGTCCAACTTGCTGTTGACTGCAGCAAAACCAGCCTGGAGCGCCGTCATGTAAGGGTCTGGCAGTGGGGGTCTGGTCACATGAGGATGGCGCTTGTGCACTCTCTTCTCCCCTCTCCTCCATGTTCGAGCTAGTATAGAAGTCAATGGGGCCCTTTCTGTCACTCTGTTGCCCCTCGTCATGTCTACGTAGGTGAGTCGGAGCAGCGGGCTACGTGCCCCTCTAGCGTGATTTTGGATATGGACTCCAGGTACAGGGGGGGGGATTACTAGGGAGTTCAGGCGGTCACCCCGAACAGTGGGACTCTATAGGTATATTGGCCTCTTATCTCCACTGGGTGAGTCCAGGATGTTGGTGCACTGTTAGGGGTTGTGGTTGTTACTTAATGCAAGTGTGTGCTCAACTCTCTGCACCTGGAGGTATGTAGTAGTTTCATACGACCGTGCCACTGCTTCCAAGTGCCCACAGGGCCTAGCAGTCAGGTTGCCCCTAGGAGGGGTTGTGTGGAACTTCTGGCGTTGTACCTGGCTCTATTAATGCAAGGATTACACACTTGGTATTAATTGTGGCAAGTCTGATCCAGCTGGTCGGTGCAATGTGCGCTTCTGTATGAGCGTTGCAGCCGTGGCAGGCAGTCTCCAGGTGCTGTCAGGGAGAGGCTCCAATCATTCTGAACGTGTGCTCCAGGGGGTCCTCAGCACTATGTGAGGATCGGCGTTGGAATTATGAACGTATCCTCGTTCAAATCTTTCCGGGCAGTGGTCAATGGGTTAACGTAATCAGACTGTGGAGAGCCTGAGCTCCCCGTAATGTGTTCGTTCCCACTCTCCCGGGTCAGAGAGCCCCCGCTGCCAGCCTTGGTTTGGCAACCCAGTGTTCGCCGCAACCCTATTTGTGGGGTACGGCGTAGTGTAATAGTGCTCCGGTCCGGAGATAATTCTCGGATTTTGCAGCACATACCTTTGCACAAGTCCATGGTGTCAGCGGGGCCGCCCTCTATGCAAGCGCCCGCACTGCTCACCCACAGCGCATACAATCAGCGCCAGGGAGGGGGGGCTGTATGTACTCAGCAATCGGGGAATCGTGGCAAAGCACAGCGCACCTGTGTCCTGTCATTGCCAATGCCAGCGGTCCCGCCGCTGCACTCTGTCTTCGAAGGTCGGCTGCTGTATGTGCTACGGTGCCAGTGGGCAGGGACAACGGCCACTGTAGCCTCCGGGCTGGAGCTCTGCAACGGCGATCAGGGGAAGCCGAGTCACAGGTGGGGGATGAGCGGCACAGCTCGCGCACCGCGCTCAGCAAACATCATGTATCTCCAGGATCCCGGCACTGTTTGGGGCACAAAAGATAACAATCAATGCAGGAGAGCAGCAGCCACCAGATTCCGGGAAGTCAGCCTTTCCAGGATGTTCCGTTCCACAGGATGGGTCAGAAAGGATTTAGTAACGCTAGGCAGCTACACACTGAGGTGGCCATATATTTTGGCGTCCCACAGCGCCCCCCAAGAGAGTAAACTATTTTAACAAGGAAGTAGACGAAGCCCTGGAGAAGATACCTACCCAATATTGACTTTTCATGAAAATTGAACTGTTCTTCAGATTTTACCTGGCTCCAGGAATAAAAGCAGCCATCAATGCCAAGGGGCTGCATATCAGTAGGTGTAACTTGGTTCAGCTCGTTAATACTAAAGAGCACGGCCTCACTGCCATGCAAGAAGTATTGCAAACTCTGAGAATAATGGCACTACAAAATCGTATGGTACTTGTCCTCATCATAGCCATGCAGGGAGAGGTCTGCCGAAAAATTGGCTCAGCATGTTGCGCATTCGTGCCCCCAAATTATAATGACAATGGGCCTCATTATGAGTATGCCAGTCCGGTAAGAATGGTGCCGGTAAGCTACCGGCACCGCTGTTACCGGACCGGCACACTCTGAGTTCTGCATGGGTTCTCCAGGTCTGACCTGGCGGGCAGAAAGGCACCCACTCACAGACTTTGACGGATGCACTGGCACAGTTGCACACAGTGCCAGTGCATCAGTCCTTCCCATTCCCATTCGAGTCCTACGGGACTCGAATGGGAATGGGGAGTACCTTTTCCAGATGCCCCGATGATTCCCCATTGCCAGGCGCCGAAAAAAAGCATAACTCCGGCAGCAGCCTGCCGTTTTTACCGGAACGTCTACCGCCGGAGTTATAATAAGTCCCAATGACTCTCCAAGCATAGCAATAAAATCTCTTCATCATCTAAAGATAGGGATGGAAGAGGAAGAAGGAATCAATAAAGATCAATATTGGTTAGCTGAAATGTTTTCCTGGATGGTAAACTGGCTCGAAAACATGTGCAGAGTGCTACTACCGATTCTCAACTTCTTATTTTGATCTGGAGCCTGTATCAAATAATAGTGGTTTATTGTTTGTGTACAGTGAAAATAATGTAAACTTGATCGTGGTTAAGGTAAGAGATGCCACTTCTCCTTGGAAAAATGAGAATACTCATATAGACTTGGTAGTAGTAAAACCAAAGACCAAGGTGGTATGAGTGGAGCATCCAATATCCCCACCAGGAACCCTTTGGTCACCACCCCTAGATCCAGAAGTGCTAAGTACACCCCACAGCAGATGGAAATTCTTACTTTTTAGGACGCAGGCCTTGGGATTATGCAAAGGGGAGAGGACATTTGAGAAACATCAGTAAACTATGGGTTCCTGAAAGATTGAAATGTTTGTTCTGGATAGAACGAAAGAGGGGAATGTTTGGATAAACGTCCAACGTCCCAAACGGGAGAGAAAATACAAGGTAAGGAAGTTCATATAACATGAGATAGAAACTACACAGAAGGCTAAACACCCAGCCAAATATGCATAACACAATAGGCCTATGCGAAGCTAACAGGGATTCTGAGAACCTTCAATGTAGAAATGTAAACAGCAACATACAGCAGAAACATGAACACATATATATATATATATATATATATATATATATATATATATATATATATATATATATATATATATATATAAAATAGTAGTAAAGACGAATAACGTGCAATTGAGTATTAGGCCTGAAGACACATGAGTAAGCAGGATAAAGACACACAGGGTAATTCATAGAATTTCGCAGAAAAGTGTCGCAAGCGGCTGGCGCAGAGTGTCCGCGTGCGATTGTCTGCGCCAGGCACGTGCGCTAAAACCGATTTCCGCGCACAGCGTATTCATGGATTTTAGGCTCCCAAACCAGCCGTAGCGCAGAGTATCGCAGCGACCCTGCAGCAGCGCCAGTAACGCCCCCAAGAACGCCCTCGCGCAAGGAAAAGCCATCAAAATCGCTAAATCATCGCAAAGGGCTGCGCTAACCCTGGACCAGTTCACAGGGCTGCCAAACAAGGAACGCAAAGCGGGTAACGTGCATATCAGGGGTACGCGTGAAGTTATACACGCGATTAGCCAGGGTACGTGTATTACAGGGGTACGCGGGAAGTTCTACACGCGATTGGCCAGGGTACGTTTATTACAGGGGTACGCGTGAAGTTTTACCCGCGATTAGCCAGGGCACGTGTATCACAGGGGTATGCAGGAATTATCACACGCGATTTGGCTGGGTACGTGTATTACAGGGGTACACGGGAAGTTTTACACGCGATTCGGCTGGGTACGTGTATTACAGGGGTGCGCGGGAATTCTCACATGCGATTTGGCCAGGTACGTTTATTACAGGGGTGCGCGGGAATTATCACACGCGATTTGGCTTGGTACGTGTATTACAGGGGTGAGTGGGAAGTTACACATGCTATTAGGCTGGGTGGGTCCTCACAGGTGTTCCCTGTACACCCTTGACGGCCCCTGCAGGAAGCCCACAAAACAGGGGACTACCCTGCACACCTGCTCATGTCCCCCTGCACCCCCACCCCCCAGCAGTGCAGGGGCAGCCTCCACCAGGCCCCCACTAATGTCCCCTATCACCCCCACCCCCCCGCCACCAGGGGCAGCCTCCACCAGGCCCCCACCCATGTCTCCCACCACCCCCACCCCCCAGCCACCAGGGGCACCCTCCACCAGGCCCCCAGCCATGTCTCCCACCACCCCCACCCCCCAGCAGTGCAGGGGCAGCCTCCACCAGGCCCCCACTCATGTCCCCTATCACCCCCACCTCCCGCCACCAGGGGCAGCCTCCACCAGGCCCCCACCCATGTCTCCCACCACCCCCACCCCCCAGCCACCAGGGGCACCCTCCACCAGGCCCCCAGCCATGTCTCCCACCACCCCCACCCCCCAGCAGTGCAGGGGCAGCCTCCACCAGGCCCCCACTCATGTCTACCACCACCCCCACCCCCCAGCAGTGCAGGGGCACCCTCCACCAGGCCCCCACCCATGTCTACCAACACCCCACCCCCCAGCCACCAGGGGCACCCTCCACCAGGCCCCCAGCCATGTCTCCCACCAACCTCACCCCCCAGCCACCAGGGGCAGCCTCCACCAGGCCCCCACTCATGTCTCCCACCACCCCCACCCCCCAGCCACCAGGGGCACCCTCCACCAGGCCCCCACCCATGTCTCCCACCACCCCCACCCCCCAGCCACCAGGGGCACCCTCCACCAGGCCCCCACTCATGTCTCCCACCACCCCCACCCCCCAGCAGTGCAGGGGCAGCCTCCACCAGGCCCCCAGCCATGTCTCCCACCACCCCCACCCCCCAGCCACCAGGGGCACCCTCCACCAGGCCCCCACCCATGTCTCCCACCACCCCCACCCCCCAGCCACCAGGGGCACCCTCCACCAGGCCCCCACTCATGTCTCCCACCACCCCCACCCCCCAACAGTGCAGGGGCAGCCTCCACCAGGCCCCCACTCATGTCTCCCACCACCCCCACCCCCCAGCAGTGCAGGGGCACCCTCCACCAGGCCCCCACTCATGTCTCCCACCACCCCCACCCCCCAGCAGTGCAGGGGCACCCTCCACCAGGCCCCCACTCATGTCTACCACCACCCCCACCCCCCAGCAGTGCAGGGGCAGCCTCCACCAGGCCCCCACTCATGTCTCCCACCACCCCCACCCCCCAGCAGTGCAGGGGCACCCTCCACCAGGCCCCCACTCATGTCTCCCACCACCCCCACCCCCCAGCAGTGCAGGGGCAGCCTCCACCAGGCCCCCACTCATGTCTACCACCACCCCCACCCCCCAGCAGTGCAGGGGCACCCTCCACCAGGCCCCCACCCATGTCTACCACCACCCCACCCCCCAGCCACCAGGGGCACCCTCCACCAGGCACCCACCCATGTCTCCCACCACCCCCACCCCCCAGCCACCAAGGGCACCCTCCACCAGGCCCCCAGCCATGTCTCCCACCACCCCCACCCCCCAGCCACCAGGGGCACCCTCCACCAGGCCCCCAGCCATGTCTCCCACCACCCCCACCCCCCAGCCACCAGGGGCACCCTCCACCAGGCCCCCAGCCATGTCTCCCACCACCCCCACCCCCCAGCAGTGCAGGGGCAGCCTCCACCAGGCCCCCACTCATGTCCCCTATCACCCCCACCCCCCCGCCACCAGGGGCAGCCTCCACCAGGCCCCCACCCATGTCTCCCACCACCCCCAACCCCCAGCCACCAGGGGCACCCTCCACCAGGCCCCCAGCCATGTCTCCCACCACCCCCACCCCCAGCCACCAGGGGCACCCTCCACCAGGCCCCCAGCCATGTCTCCCACCACCCCCACCCCCCAGCCACCAGGGGCACCCTCCACCAGGCCCCCACTCATGTCTCCCACCACCCCACCCCCCAGCAGTGCAGGGGCAGCCTCCACCAGGCCCCCACTCATGTCTCCCAGCGTGCTACGTGTATTTCAGGGGTTCGCGTGAAGTTTCTCACGTGATCGGGCCTGGGAGAGCGGGCTACGTGTATTACAGGGGTTCGCGTGAAGTTTTTCACGTGATCGGGCCTGGGGGAGCGGGCTACGTGTATCACAGGGGTTCGCGTGAAGTTTTTCACGCGATCGGGCCTGGGGGAGCGGGCTACGTGTATTTCTGGGGTTCGCGTGAAGTTTTTCACACGATCGGGCTACGTGTATTACAGGGGTTCGCGTGAAGTTTTTCACGTGATCGGGCCTGGGGGAGCGGGCTACGTGTATCACAGGGGTTCGCGTGAAGTTTTTCACGCGATCGGGCCTGGGGGAGCGGGCTACGTGTATTTCTGGGGTTCGCGTGAAGTTTTTCACGCGATCGGGCCTGGGGGAGCGTGCTACGTGTATTTCAGGGGTTCGCGTGAAGTTTTTCACGCGATCGGGCCTGGGGGAGCGAGGTACCACTCACCGTCTGCCTTGCGTGTAGAAGAACGCGTAGCCAACACCCGCTGTGAAGTAATAGCGTGTGAACCCCAACGATTGGAAAACACACGCACCGCACGAAAAGCACGTACAGAACATAAAGGTTCGCGGGATCACCAAGCCCTGCCAGGGCAACGCCCGTGCGCAAAACGTCACAGACGCGCTTCCGCTGTAAGGGCCTCTGTTCCAATGAAATCGCTTACGCACTAAGGGCCTTTCCTCGATTTTCACGCTGACGTGCAGGATTTTCACGTGCCAAATCACTCCGTATCAAGCTGGCCACGCGAAAACACACGGAAGACCACGCTCCTGCCCAGAAGGCCGAATTACTGCCCCCCAGTGCCCCGAGCAGCCTCCCACGTGCCATCTGCTGCTGCCTGCCTGCCTGCCTGCCTGCTGCCACCGTGCCCTGCCATTTGGTGCCTGCACATCAGCCATCTGCAGGTGTCCAGTTGCTGTGTCCACCCCTGCTGGAACAGAAGACTCCCGACTCGGATAACATTGCTCCACAGCCCAGCCCCAGGACCCAGTTGGCCACCCACTCCTGCCCCTGGGGTTGCCATGTCGGGCACATCAACATCTGGCACCAGTGGCAACCCCTAGCCAGAGGGGCAGAGGGGCACCAGCTTCACTGCCACCGAAGTTGGTGTCCTGGTGGAGCAAGTCCTGGGGAAGTATGATGCCCTCTTCGGATCGTCCCGCGCCAACAAGGAAGGACAGGACAGGATCTGGGCCGACTGTGTGGTTGCCATCAACGCGGAGGGGGTGGCAACCCGCACCATCCAGAAGGTCAAGAAGCGCTGGGAAGACTTGAGGTCCAGGACCTTCATGAAGGCCCGGCGCCTCGTGGAGGGGGGCCAGGGCCGCATGAGTTCCATCCAGTTGAGGGTCCTGGAACGCGCACACCCAGCGCTCCACGCCCAGGTCCTTGAGAGGGAGACCCGTCTGGAGTTGAGCGGTAAGTGGCCAAGCATTGCTGTGTGAGACAGGGCATGTTGCAGTGTGCTGGTTGTCTGATACTTGCCTGCATGTGTGACATAGGCCATGTACGCATGTATGTGTGCAGGGACATCATGGGAATGCATGTGCGACCTGTAATGTGTGAACCGCACGGTTGTTGCATGTGTCTGAATGCGACATGGGGAGCCCTGTGCAGATTGCACACATGAGAGCATGGCAGTCTCTGTTCCTGGACATGGGTGGGGGCGAGGGATGGGTGCTGATGCCAGATACATATGTGGTATCCATGTCTGTGTGCCTGACCTGCGTGTCTGTGACTTGTGAGTGCCATGGATGCATGACACATGTCTGTGACAATGTACAGATTCACTGATGCAGCCTAGTCATCCTTGTATGCACTGTGATTGGGGTGTACGGGGCCAGATGGATGTGACTGAGGTGAAGTGTGTGCATGTGATAGGCATGACCCATGATGCATGTGAGTCCCATTACATTGTATGATTCGAGAGTCCATTGGACATGCATTGAAATGTCCATGGCACGCACCATGACTGTCACTGTGTGTGTTTTGCCTGGACTGACACATGTGTTGTGGTGTGACATGATGGAAGTGTACTTTGACAGTGGCACTCATCTGCTATTGCTTCCTGTCTAGGGGACCATTGTACAGTACCCTGATGCTTGTGTTCTATGTCTCCCTCTACGCAGCGGCTAGTGAAGGAGAGGGCGGAGACGGCGCTGTGGAGCAAGGCGGCGGGGATGCCCCCACGGCTGCAGCGGAAGGGGTGGGTGAGCCCCCACAGGGGCCTGCTATGGCGGTAGACGGCGAGGAGCCATCCAGGTTGGTGGTTTCCACAGAGGAGGAGGAGGAGGCCGCCACTGAGGCGCACATGGGGCCTGGTGGGGGCATCCCCGCTGGTGCAAGTGGTGCAGTCCAGGGGCAGGGGCAGGAGGCAGCACAGGTCACCGTGGAGGGGCCTGTGCATGTCGCTGTCCGTGAACCTGTGGGTGCACCACCTTGCACCAGCAGGGATGCCCCGTCCCAGGCCCGTCCGCAGGTAGAGAGGATGTCCATGTCATCTGACTCCCCTCCACCTGCGGACGAGGGGACCCCTGGCCGTGTGGAGAAGGTCCTGATTGGGGTCGCGATGCGCACGGCTGTGATTCGTGATGCCATGCGTGCTTCCCAGGAGGAGCACGCACGTCATCACGAAGAGCACCGTGCCGACGTGGCCCAATTGGGATCGGCCATGTTCGGGGGTTTCCTGCATGTGTCGGCCAATCTGGCGGCCCTCTCCTCCTCTGTGGAGACTATACGCCAGTCGTTCTCCTTGCCGTCTTCCGGCCCAGATGCCACCAGGGCCCCCTGTGGACCTGCCCTGACCAATGCAGCCAGCTCGGTGGGGATCCCATCCCTGCCACAGTCGGGAGTCAGAGGTCCAGCAGGGGTGGACAACACAGCAACTGGACCCCAGCAGATGGAGGATGTGACGGCATCATCGGGCAGGGCACATGCACGACGGCGTCAGTGGTTTCCATCATCCTGGATGCCGTCGTGCTGGCAGAGGCAGTGGCGTCGGAGGCAGCAGCAGGCTCGACGTGGGAGGCATCATGGCTCGGGGCCATCAAGATCAGAGGGGCAGGCATCGGCCGGAGGGCAGGAGAACCCTGGGATGGTAGTGTCTTCCGTGTGGGAGCAGTTGGTCCAGCGTATAGGTGCGGAGCGGCAGCGGGCGGAAGAGGAGCGGCTCACCATGGTCAGGGCGGAGTTTTCCATGCGTCGGGCGTTGAGGCGGGCTGAGTGCCTCGAGGAAGCTCGCGGGGAGTTTGAGGTGAACATGGGGTTATCCCTGTGAGACCTCGGGGCCAGGACAGAGTCCCGCCTCCAGGACATCGACATGGAGTTCGATGATGCCCTGGCCGGCAACATCACAGAGTGAGCCGCAGGACTTGCCCGCTGCCATTGTATATAGTTATATAGTTAGTGGTAGGTTTCCTTTAAATTATTTTTTTTTTATTTGGTTGCGATTGGACAATGCGCCACTTTTTTGTATATAGTTCAATTTTTAGTTAGTTGACAAAGTTAGGTTTCATTTGGTTGGGCTCATGGACCCGGGATTGTCTTGTAAATAGTTCTTCTATGGATTTTTTGATTTCTTGGATTTTTTTCATGGACATTAATCTTCTTTTTGTTGTTTTGCTTTGTGGTTTTTCTAATTTCATTTCCATTCAAGTTGATTTTCAATACATTTTTATTTTCATCCTTCAATGTGTCGTATCATCTCATTGCTTTCATGCATGTCATGTTGGGTGTTTTAACATTCACTTGCAGCCATTGTGTGTGACAGACATGTGTTCATTTGCATTATTTACATTGGGTGTGTAACATGTAATTGCCTTTGATATGTGGGTGGATGTGATAGTTGGTTGGGCCTTTTGGCAGGGGAGGATGGCCATTACGGACATGATTGGGGATTGTTGGGACCCAGGTGCAGGGGGGCATGGATTGGACATGGGCGAGGGCCTGCTGGCAGGTGCCCCACAGTGCTGGGGGGTGGGGGTGGTGGGGGACATGAGTTGGACATGGGTGGGGGCCTGCTGGCAGGTGCCCCACAGTGCTGGGGGGTGGGGGTGGTGGGGGACATGAGTTGGACATGGGTGGGGGCCTGCTGGCAGGTGCCCCACAGTGCTGGGGGGTGGGGGTGGTGGGGGACATGAGTTGGACATGGGTGGGGGCCTGCTGGCAGGTGCCCCACAGTGCTGGGGGGTGGGGGTGGTGGGGGACATGAGTTGGACATGGGTGGGGGCCTGCTGGCAGGTGCCCCACAGTGCTGGGGGTGGGGATGGTGGGGGACATGAGTTGGACATGGGTGGGGGCCTGCTGGCAGGTGCCCCACAGTGCTGGGGGGTGGGGGTGGTGGGGGACATGAGTTGGACATGGGTGGGGGCCTGCTGGCAGGTGCCCCACAGTGCTGGGGGTGGTGGGGGACATGAGTTGGACATGGGTGGGGGCCTGCTGGCAGGTGCCCCACAGTGCTGGGGGGTGGGGGTGGTGGGAGACATGAGTGGGGGCCTGGTGGAGGGTGCCCCTGCACTGCTGGGGGGTGGGGGTGGTTGTAGACATGAGTGGGGGCCTGGTGGAGGCTGCCCCTGCACTGCTGGGGGGTGGGGGTGGTGGGAGACATGAGTGGGGGCCTGGTGGAGGGTGCCCCTGGTGGCTGGGGGGTGGGGGTGGTGGGAGACATGGGTGGGGGCCTGGTGGAGGCTGCCCCTGCACTGCTGGGGGGTGGGGGTGCAGGGGGACATGAGCAGGTGTGCAGGGTAGTCCCCTGTTTTGTGGGCTGCCTGCAGGGGCCGTCGAGGGTGTACAGGGAACACCTGTGAGGACCCACCCAGCCTAATCGCGTGTGTAACTTCCCACGCACCCCTGTAATACACGTACCTGGCCAAATCGCATGTGAGAATTCCCCCGCACCCCTGTAATACACGTACCCAGCCGAATCGCGTGTAAAACTTCCCGTGTACCCCTGTAATACAAGTACCCAGCCAAATCGCGTGTGATAATTCCCGCGTACCCCTGTGATACACGCGCCCAGGCTATTCGCGTGTGGAACTTCCCGCGCACCCCTGAAATACACGCGCCCAGGCTATTCGCGTGTGGAACTTCCCGCGCACCCCTGAAATACACGCGCCCAGGCTATTCGCGTGTGGAACTTCCCGCGCACCCCTGAAATACACACGGCCAGGCTATTCGCGTGTGGAACTTCCCGCGCACCCCTGAAATACACGCGCCCAGGCTATTCGCGTGTGGAACTTCCCGCGCACCCCTGAAATACACGCGCCCAGGCTATTCGCGTGTGGAACTTCCCGCGCACCCCTGAAATACACGCGCCCAGGCTATTCGCTTGTGGAACTTCCCGCGCACCCCTGAAATACACGCGCCCAGGCTATTCGCGTGTGGAACTTCCCGCGCACCCCTGAAATACACGCGCGCAGGCTATTCGCGTGTGGAACTTCCCGCGCACCCCTGAAATACACGCGCCCAGGCTATTCGCTTGTGGAACTTCCCGCGCACCCCTGAAATACACGCGCCCAGGCTATTCGCGTGTGGAACTTCCCGCGCACCCCTGAAATACACGCGCCCAGGCTATTCGCGTGTGGAACTTCCCGCGCACCCCTGAAATACACGCGCCCAGGCTATTCGCGTGTGGAACTTCCCGCGCACCCCTGAAATACACGCGTCCAGGCTATTCGCGTGTGGAACTTCCCGCGCACCCCTGAAATACACGCGCCCAGGCTATTCGCGTGTGGAACTTCCCGCGCACCCCTGAAATACACGCGCCCAGGCTATTCGCTTGTGGAACTTCCCGCGCACCCCTGAAATACACGCGCCCAGGCTATTCGCGTGTGGAACTTCCCGCGCACCCTGCGCACCCCTGAAATACACGCCTCAGGCTATTCGCGTGTGGAACTTCTCACGCACCCCTGGAATACACGTAGCCCGCTCCCCCAGGCCCGATCGCGTGAGAAACTTCACGCGAACCCCTGAAATACACGTAGCCCGCTCCCCCAGGCCCGATCGCGTGAGATACTTCACGCGAACCCCTGAAATACACATAGCCCGCTCCCCCAGGCCCGATCGCGTGAAAAACTTCACGCGAACCCCTGTAATACACGTAGCCCGCTCCCCCAGGCCCGATCGCGTGAGAAACTTCACACGAACCCCTTTTGTCAGCGGGTGTCCGTGTTTGTGGGTACCCCTTTGCACGTCATTTGTCCTGGAGGGCCACAGTATAGGACATTCATCATGGCAGTATATAGGTGCTATTTGTTGGCACACCTTTTGGCGCACATTTATTACAGCCGCAGAGACGCTACCGCCTGCTTTCTTGTGGCGGTCGTGTTTGTGCCTGTGCGCTGGTTTGAGCGTGCGCTTTTTTGCCCTATTCTATTCCATGAATACGTGTTGTAGGCGAGCGTGTCGGCGTTCCGCGCACTTGTGCCCTGTACTTTCCCCCGTGACGCCCACGTTTTGGCAAGTTGTTCCCCATTCAGAGTGTTACGCCCGTGTTCCGCCTACTTTTGTTGCGTGCGCCGCGCTATGTGCGAATTTCGCTGTGGCCTGTGCGATTTTCGCTGTGACCTGGCGCACGCTGTTACATGGCCTGTGCGCCAACATGCGCTGCGCACTTTTTTATCGCACATCCGCTGGTTTTCTCGCGCACGGACTTCCATGAATCGACGTGCGCTGCTTTTCGTGCGACTTTCGCACTTGCACTGCGATTTTCGCTATTCCACTGCGATTCGCACGTTTTTGCCCACTTGCGCCGCGCTAATTATTCCATGAATCGGCCTGACAGTGTGTACCCAAAGGAGCAATAAGAGATCCTATCAGAAACTCTGAAGGTAGTTATCACAAAAACATAATAGAAGTACATCTGACATTCATTAGTTGTGCAAGATATAGAGTGGACCTCAGGGCAAAAAGCAGATTTGTAAGCCATTCAGAAGGAATAAGCCTCAGAAATACATGGATTATTCCACACAGTAAAATACACTCAGTTAAGGTGCATCCTAGAGAGAAACACACACAAGGTCAGTGGACTCGGAAGGCAGGGTGTGATGCCACAATGTGATTAGTCGTAACACAGAGGTGCAGCTCATTCTCAAGCTTTGAATGTAAAGCAGTGATTCAATCAAATGTTGCAACATTGAGGAGACCTCCTAAGAGAACATGTAAGAGCTCCACATGGATTGGCAAGGAATAGGAGGTGCAGCAAGTTCCCATGCATGGAACAAGTGAAACATATAACAAACAATGTACCTACCCATTGCTTTAGAAACTAACAAGACGAAGGCCACATCCCGGTGAGATTGAGGTAGTGAGCAGAAGGGTACACAAGACCATGTCTGCCAGGGTAAAACACACCCTCCCCCCTGTAGAAAAACATCCACCAAGGAGTGGGTTCACGAATAATGAGCAACATGAGCACCCCAACCAAGAAAGAGATAGGTATTCATTTTTAATTTTTATTATTTATTTATTTATATGCATTTATAGAGCGCACAACTGCCCTGAGGCATCGTAGCGCTGTACAAGAAGGCTTACTTGGTTTCATATGTTCTTGTGAGTGCATAAATACATACAGGTACATATCCCCAAAAGCTTATGGGAGAGCTACATCAATTACATATAGTGGCAAGATAAGGTAAAGTGCATATGCAAATGGACAGTTCCCCCCTTATGGGAGAGCTACATCAAGTACATAAAGTGTCAAGATAAGGTAACGTGCATATGCAAATGGACAGGTCCCCCCTTATGGGAGAGCTACATCAAGTACATATAGTGTCAAGGTAGAGTAACGTGCATATGCAAATGGACAGTTCCCCCCTTATGTGAGAGCTACATCAGGTACATATAGTGTCAAAATAAGGTAACGGGCAATCAGAATTAGAGGCATTACAGGCATGTTAAATGGCAGTAAAAATAGTGAATGAATAACCAGTAGAGGGTAGAGTTCAAGGGTGATGATTCAGTAGAGACTTGTGCTGTTCGTGCCGGCATGGTAGGGAATGTGGCAGGTGTGAGATCTGTCTTGCAGAGGGGAGACGGTGAAGGCATGATATCCAAAGGAGGACCCAGGAGGGGTGTTTTTAGAAGGATGGAGTGATCATGGAGTGGATGTTCGAGAGAGGAGGAGCTTGCGAAGTTGGCGGCAGTACTCTGTTAGAGAGCGTGGGTAGAGTGTGCGCCTCAGTACCGGGGGGAGGGAGATAGAATATGGGCGAGGTGCATAAAAGATGGCCTCTTCCCTGAGAGCGTGCTGGTGTCATGGGTGCAGATATAGAGGGCCTCGAATGAGGGTCAGTGGTCTGGTCACGTTCAGGGAAAGGACAGGGAGAAGACAGGGTAGGCCCTTGAAAACACGTCCTGAAATGCGCAGGTCGGGCTGCTGTATTTACTGTGGGCAACAATCAATCAGGCTCAGAGATCCTGGGAAGTGCCTTCAGTCAAACCAGGCAGCATGGCAAGGAACCATGGGGTCGGAGAAGGCGGCAGACATCTTGGTGTGTCCTCAGTGCCTGCTACTGCCAGAGGGTTGAGTAGCAGGCACGATCCCATGGTGGAGATGGGGACATCCTACCTGAAGGTGGTGCCGGGAGAAGACATGATTACAGAAGTTTGGCGATCATTAGGTATTATATGAAATATAATAAAGAATTATAATAAAGAATACATAAGATGACCTGACAGCCATTAAATCATATGTGTTCATAAGTATTAGGACCACTCCCCACCAACCCACACGTAAATACACAATTTAGATGTGCACATGGTCCTGAAGCAGCAGGCCAAGAAGTAGGCCCTATGAAGTCATACAGACACAACATGGCAAAGGAAGGAGAAGGGTTGAGAAGGGCAACATGCTTCCAACGAGAAGTTGCAGTATTAACTGTCAGTTGAACAATCACAAGGGTGGGTATGGTAAGTTGATGCCAACCTTTGGGTCCGATGAGAAAGGATGTGAAGTATTCTTTTTTGTTGATACACTATTCACGCCTCACAAAGTAATTGGTCAACTGTGGTGGAAGCAACCCACCCAGGACCACTCGAGACTGAACAACTAATGAACAACTGAGTTATATATGAAACATATGAACCTGTTTACTGTCCAATCAAAACTGTGAGAAACTAGACGACCCCACTATTAGATCATTGTCAAGAGGAGGTCATTAGCATGGTCGCAAGGGATAGGATAGACCAATAGGGCTAGGTATTGTATAGATTCACCTATAGCACAGCCAAGGCTGTCCAATCAGTGAATGTAAATTTACAAGCATCTTGAAACAATGTGTGAAAATCAACTCCTTCACTATATAAACCGCCATTTAATGATGTCATGTTGAACGATTTGTGATATTGTTGGCTGAGGCTGCATGTAATACACATTTGCTTTTCTAGCTGCTCATGCACTTTTATTGGCTCATTGGATTATTTTGATACTATTCAGGTTTTGGACTGACCTAACAGAACATACATTTCAAAATTGCCAATGTCATAATCGATTCTGTAATAACAGCTCAACAGGGAAACCATACACATATATATGTCATTTAATCGTTGAAAATACAGGTTGAAATTGACATGAAACATCCTGGAGTTATAGTGTGTCGTTGGCCACGGGAGGACTTCCTCATCATGTTGATGTTTGACTAGTCATGTAAATGATGTCAGTATTTCATTCTCTATATAGGCACTAGGATGTCTTTTACTCTTACAATACTTTGGCAACTTGAGAAGGTGGAATGGATGGCAATAAAGTTAACCTAGATAAATAAGTGAAAAACAGCTATCTAATTTCAAATTCTACACATAAGGATGATGTTTTGAAAATAAACCTTGCTGTGTGCAAATTATAATGGGAAACAACATTAAACTACAATTCTCAGAAAAACAATGGGAATGAATAGCAAAGAATGATGGGTAACTTTGAGTTATTCCTAGAAAGGAGTTACACATAGTAGCATTTTAGTAAGTCCAATAGCCCTCTCAAGGAGTAGTCTCTGGGTCACAAGTAAGTCAGAGTTACTCATAGTAACTATTTTTAATGAGCCCTAACGGGTCACACTAGTCTCCAACCATATTGTCAGTATAAGAGATACCTGTAGTAAATGTACACAATTTAGAGCATTACAAGTTTGACACTGGTCCCTATAAGGATATTACAATGCAGGCCCCTACCCAGCTAGCAGCTTTTGGAGGTGTCCCTTTCCAGCAGACCGTGCCATGATACATATCCTAAGTGTATACATGCCAGCAAGGTCTGTACTTTATCAGGATAAAAAAGAGAGGCGATAAGACTAGAGACTTAGAGTGATGAATGAGAACATTTGCTTAAAGGTCCTCCAAAAATTCTGCCACTAGGCTGGAGAAAATGATTGTGAGTATTTTATTTGTATATAAAAGAATTTTATTGAATGAAAACTCTATTTGAGTATATTTATTCTGATGAATTAATGTGTATGCATTTAGTAATTGGACACATTGGAATGCATATCATTGTTATAATTGATTTTACATTTTATAATGTTAAGTTGTATTGATATAAATTGTGTGAAATGTTTTTACTAAAGCACACTAAATAAAAAAATAAATCTTTCAGGTAGGTAATTTCCCACTTTGGTAATATGTAAGTTAGCCTGCTTAGTAATCAATAATTTGATACTTAAACAATGGAGAAATCAAAGGATGGTGGAAGCTTTGTTACCCTTGTTTTATCAAATACACCTTGAACTTCCCTAAAACAGTCTGGGAGAGTCACAGGTTCCATGAGCCAGTCCACTGGCGGAGGAAATATGAAAGCCCTCTATTCTCAATGTATGTAGGTGTTGTGAGAGGCAGAGCAACCTTAAGATTACTTCAAACTGGGCCATTGTGGTTGAGTCAAAAGCAATTCTTTTTGTTTCTTGGTTAGGCAATCTTTAGCTATAAAGCAGGAAAAGGTAGAACTAAGCCAGTAATGATGGTCCCCTATATGCCTAACTGGGAAAATGTTCTTTTTACACTTGTACAGTGGAAATCCAGGGCTACGTATCGACATCATAGAGAATAATAACGCACCCAAGACAGATAAATGCTGCAGTAGACTAGCCCACACTCAAATAAGTAAAAGATATTCAATTATTTCTGGCATGTGCATTTTCTTTATCAAGAAATTATTCTCAGAAAAACATGCCATGGTTTCTAGATTGCTAAGAAAATGGGTGTGGTTTTGCATGGAACAAAGAAGCAGACAATGCATTCATGAAAGACATCTTCACTTATACGCTATTTCTTCAGCATGCCGATACCACACACCATTTTGATATTGATACATCCAATAATTCTTTAGGGAAACATCTCTCATACAGGATTTCCTACCAGTTGTTATTTTCTCAAACATGGGCAGATAGTATCGAAAGTAAAAAGACAAACTATGAGCTTTCAGGGAGCCTTTAGTACAGATCACACAATGATTGGAATCACTGATCATGCAAATCTACAGCACTTTAAAACAGCTTATACAGTGTCTGACAATTGCGGTGATCTCAGTAATTTGCTGTATATTTTGTCATAAGGTACTGGTCATGTAAGAAAATAGAAAAGGGGCTAATCTGAATCTTTGTCCCACAGAATTTTCATGGTTTGGGAGTGTCAAACCACTTAGGTGCTGTCATTTTTAGAGTTTGTAAACATTGTTTCACAAAACAAAAATTGCAGGAATACATTTCACGAGATGCCCATTGAGCTTAGTACTTTGGACTGCCATTTCAGGGTCACAACTGTACTGAATCTGAGAGTATCATTTATAAATATCACTATTTTTTCTTTGCCCAAAACAGACATTTATCTCCCCATTTTTGGATCCAAATTCTTATAGAAATGTTGCTTATGCAGACCTGTGAAGCACCTTTGTAAAGTTAGTTCATGTTTATTACCATGTCCTCTATTATAAAATTCAGACATTGGTCTTCATTTCACAAAGGCAGGATGCACAAATAAAAATGTTAATGTTCTTATATTGGCATTCTCCCTTGAACTCAAAAGGTGAAACAGTTCTCTGAATAAAGCTGGAAACAAAATAATGTACTAGCTTTTCGCTGAAACCATTAATACATAATGGCACCAGAGCAACATATTGTTCTACTATAGTTCACCAATCCTCTGAACAATTTAAATCTAGAATTGTGGATGCTATATATGTCAAATTTCGGGTTCCGAGCGGGGGCATTGATACTATTTGTGACATCTGTGGAAATGTTGGATTTGTTGCAAACTCTGTTTATTTTAGACTACTAGTCGAGCAAAGACTAACTCTCTCACTATTGTGAAGAAATCAGTTTCACTTCACAATACCCGTGTTCAATGTGCTCATATAGGAATAGATTTCAATTACTATATTGAATATGGCAGAAACAATTAAAGGTCTTGCCATTCCACATTTAAGTTTAAGATGATTAACAAAACCAGATATCCCACATTTCAAATATTATCTATAATGATGCTACCTAGTGTTTTAATTTAAACTATAGATCACAAAGCACAGATGCCTTGTAATATTATTGCCCCTTTAGATACACATCTTTTAAACAGGGTACCCCACAATATGTTTCAATGCTGCCTAGTATTAATGTCATTCTTGGGACATTTGCCTATATAATCTGGGGTCATGTTATTCACCTTGTGTTGGTCTTTCAAAAGCCCATGACAGACAGGAGCACTGTCTGACCTCAGACAGCTCCACAAAGTAACATTTTCCTTTCAGTCTGTGCACCTGCTTTCCAAATCCTTCTAGGTAATATGGGTCTACTTTGGGAATGGCATATGTATTTAGTTAAATGTGTGAAAAGGCCCTTTAATGGTAATTTCCCAATCATTTACATTTTGCTGGAATCCAAATCTGCTACACTCCCATTGGATTGTCTCTGGTGTGCCTTTTTCCCATATCTCTATTTTACCTATGTGTTTGAATTTACATATACAGCCAACTCCACCCATGCACCATCATTTGACTCTGTATTTTGGATTTCAAAAACTCTCCGATAGTTTCCCTTCATTTTCTCACACCCACCGGGGCCTGCATCCTGGCTTCTACTGGCCAAGTGAAGTATGGTGTGTCATTAGGGGATGGACTATCTACTAACAGACCCCGTCCTTTCGTAGTGAAATGAATATTGAACTGGAGTGTTATGTACATGTGACATTAATGAGAAGGATATATTCAGATTCAGAAGAATTTTCTGAATCTGGAGATATATATTCTTCTGTCACTTTGTGCATAATGGAGTTATTAAAATATTCAAAGAATGAATACAATTTGTATGTATATATTATTATTTTATCTGCATGTGATATATGTTTTTCTAATGAATCCAGATTTGTATCCAGTTTTCGGATCAGACATATGGCTCTGAAATTACAATTGATAATGTATTTGAAATCGGCACTTGGAATGTATTGTTAGTGATACTAGTTCAGCTGCTTTTCGTTTGTGTGTTGCTTGCCCCTGCATCAACAGAAACCCAGTTCTGTAATAGTCATTTTTCTAAACAAAGCATCACTTTAATAGGCAGTTTAGTGGAACATATGGAAGTTCTTTGTAAAGCATAATGCTCACCATGGTTTAAGGGTTGACAACCTGCCCTAGATATCTTAGATATCTGCTTCTAAGAATGCACCACATTGACCAGACATTGGAATTGTTAACTTTCAGATTAGCTTAAAAAACATAAGCCCTTAGTTGTTGGCCTTTCTGAGTTAAACTTCTCCCATGTAGATTTATTTCTTGTAGTATGGAATGGGGTCCATTTTCTTTGGTAAAAACAGATAGGGCATTAATCGTCCATGCATTGATTACAGTGGTATGTTATTGGGGTCTGGATATTCTGACTTAACCAAGGGATTGTTTCTTCATGACAAGTACACTTTGGGCAATTTTAAGTAATACAGAATGTGTGATATATTCTGTCCCAAGTTAACAAAATATATGAAGAGGTTGAAACGGAATTATTAATTGTTAAAATCTATCAGAACCCAGCAATGAAAAATGAGGGTTAGATAATGTCTTCAATAACTGGCTGGGTGACAACCATAAAGACCACATTTTTATGGCACTTTTGAATTGTTATTGTGAGCCTATATCTTCTCCTTTCAATAATGACCTGATGACACTCTCAGTGGTATAGATTGAATAGTATCAACTGAGGTTATGTTTGGATGTACTTGATGGATAATTGCGGTACTGAAATAATATTACCAGAACATAAACATTGTAATTGTAATTGTTTATTTGTAAAGCGCTTATACACACATGAAGTGCGTCAAAGCTCTTCAAGGCAGGAAGGGAACAAGGGAATAACAGTTGTCATTCTTAGGACTTGAGGATTCCGAATGATTCACAATGTCGTTTCTTATTTTTGGAGGGGTGGCATATAGCTAGAGTGGAATTCCCTATTAACAATTGTCTTCAGAGGATATAGCGGTCCTGCATCTTTAAGCTGTTGATTAGAGTTTGCCAGCTTTAAAATGGAAAGGAGGCGCTTTTTGGCATTTGTGACAGCTGTAGAGTGGAAGGGGCCTTAGATTTCACTGCACCCATATATATATAATGCAAAAGGAATACATTCTTCGGATGATCTGTTTAGCAAAATTGAAAATTAATGTAACAGTGACCAAGTGCATCAAACAAATGTCTGGCAGAGGGAAATGCTGTAGCAAGGGTCCTGCTAAACACGTATACAGCGGCGGCGCTAGTTAAGGCAAAAAGGGATAATATGCCCACTATTAGGACCCTATGGAATGAGTACAACAATGATTTGATTGCTTATTTGAGGGAGACACCTAAAGTTTGTCAATATTACTGTAACTGAGTAACCATTCACAAATATTTACTATCAGTTCAGTACAGCCAACGGGTTCGGTAACATTTGAAAGGGTATAACACTGCAAAATTTTGGAAGCTTCAAAATGGAACTAATTGAGTAACCAAGTAATAAGCACTAGTATAGAGGATGCGATGTGTGTGGCTCATTTTGAAGAAATGTATGTCCTTCCATTCTTGAAGCAACAGAAAAAAAACTTTTATTAGAGAGATGTTAAGTAAATGGGAGAGTTGGTTTTCCAAAGAGGATATCTTGTATACGATCAGGAAATCTAAAATTTCTATTCCCCCTGGATCTGATGTGTTGGCCCTGATTACTATGGGGCAAAATGCAGAATTCTGGTTGGTTATATTGGAGCACCTCTTTAGTGACATTATTGAGGCAGACATATTACCTCCCATATGCATATGTCTTCCCTAATACCACTCTTCAAAAAGGGGATAGGGATAAACTTCTTCACTATCAGCCTATAGCGATCCTGAATGCTTCGTGTAACATTTTTCCTGCCGTCATTTTGAAAGGAAATTGCAATTCATAATTCTGTGCCCTTAAGTAAATCAAAATTTCAAGTAGGCTTTTGTAAATAACATTGGTACTTCTATACATTGCATTATGTTAACACATCTCCATGCCCAGGTTAATATTAAGCTCGGAGAAACCATCTACATGGCTAATATGTACCTCTATAGTGCTTTTGATAAAGGGAACAGAGACAGGTTATGACTCAAATTAAAGAATCGGAACATCCCGCAGGGCCTACTAAAGTTAATCTTGTTGCTTCATGAGAAGTCTAAAATCCAGGTTAGACTGACTAAGGAAGGACATTTGTCTCGAGCAATGACTGTTGGGTGGGTCTCAGACAGGGCTGCATTGTAGCCCCTGTGCTCTTCAATCTCTACAACATGGATCTGGAGGATCTATTGAGTTATCTGAATTGTTGCCTGACACATTCCTGGGATTTGTCCCTGCACTGGCCTGACTTAGCGGACAAACTACTTTTGGTTGATCTGACCCTATAGGCCATCAATGTAAATTGACAGCCTTCACATCCTGTGCAAAGTTAAACAATCTCATTTTAAATTAACAGAAGTTGAAAAAACGTAGTTTAAAAAACAAATAGAGCTCTAAGACCATGGGGTGGTCAGTTTATGAATGTAGGCTGCAGAGGGTGCAGATGATATTATATCTTGGTTTTACTATATTTCCATTTCTTTAAAGAAATACAAGGACTCACTGCCAGATAAAGCCAAGCCTCTGTCAGCACAATTGAAAAGCGTTTACTCAAAACGATCTACGTACGCCTTAAATACAGCTATTAAATATTATACAATGAAAATAGTTTCAACTTTGAACACATAGTCTGGACATTATAAGCTATAACCTAGGGATTTTTCTCACACTAACACTTTGGAGGAGATTTTAGGGAAGAATACTTTGTTAATTCCTCTGATTCTACTGAATTGTCTCATACACCACAAATTGGACCTTATTTTCCCTTGAATCCATTGCTATATAGGACAAACTATGCCCATATGCAAACATTCTTAATCCACCTGCAAATTCCCTTTACAAGTTCTTATAAGAGGCGCAGATGAAGAATTACTACATTCTGTTAGTCACTTTGTAAAGAACCACAAGGTATTTGAAAGAACATAGGCACAGTTTCATGGGGATTGGTGAGAAGTCCTGCCAAAGTGAAATGGAAATGATATGAATGCGAATGGCAGATTACTACTGAGCTACTGGGTTCCTAATCTCTTTGCAATGAATATTCCACATTGTAGGGCAAGATGCTCCATTCCAAAGTATATACAATGTTTTCCATGCAATACAATAAGAACAATTTACACAAGATTTATTTTTAATTTGGAACCAACGTCAGAGATTCTAGGCCCAGAGAATGTGCTCTTCGAGGGCAAAAGTACCTGCAGGCTGTTTAAGTCTCATAGCTTTTTAGAATTGATTAAGCACCTTCTAATTAACTGTCCAGCTACTAGGAATTTGAGAAATATTTACTTCTCTCAATACATTAATCCTGGCTTCATTGACACCAGGGAGTCCCTGTGGAAAATACTAATGAACGGTGGCAACTCTCTGTCAGTTCAGTTAAACTTAACACGTTTTTTACAAAAGTTCTATGAATTATTGGCTGTCTGAAATGTCATCTAATGTTTGTAAAATCAAACTGAAATGTTTTAAGTAATGACGTTTTATTTATTGATGTTAATGTATCTTTCCCAATGGTCTGATGTTCTTATTACGTATTATCATTGTGTATGCATTTATATCATGCATTAGGTGTATCTATGTATACATTTTTCAAAAGGTTTCTACTTTTGCAAACCATAACACAATAAATAGATACATAAATAAATAATATGTGCAGTTTACACCATGTTCCTTGTCATAGTAATCAAACAATGTTGATCTGCTCATAGATATACTTGTGCTCTGTCTGATTAAATGACTACTGCTCTGAAGAATTACAGGGATGATTAGTGTCAAAACCGCCTACTCGGCCCCACATAACTACTAAAGATGCAGTAGTCCCAAGGCATAACCCGAAAGGTATACTCCCCTCTCCTCTTTTAGGCAGAGGGCAGACTATATGTTCAGGAAGAGCATGAGGGCATAACAGTAGTAACCCAAGCAATGGGCCTCATTATGAAGTTGGTGGTAGAACCTGCCGGTAGGCGGTGGGCTACGCGGACCCTATAACACCGTTTCTGGCACCCGATATCCCGGTGCCACCGGGATATCATGAGCGGTGGTGGAACCGTAAATACCCATTCCCGTGGAGTCCAACAGGACTCCACGGGAATGGGGTCACTGAAGCACTGGCACTGTTGGTAACGGTGCCGGTGCTTCAGTGAAAACACTGCCGGTAGTGGCCTGAACTCCCAGCAGGTCAGGCAAGCCAGGAGTACTGTGTCCCTGCCTGCAGACACGTAGTTTGACAGTCCTGAAAGGGTGGCGGTACGTTGCTGACGACATCCTTATTTCCAGACCACCAAACTTGTAATGATGCCCCGTGTACGTACAATGGTTCAACAATAAAGTATGTCCAATAAAGCTTCTAGACAAATATAGTTTTAATCAAATGCACCTCTGCAAAAGAAAACACAGAGACTGGAGACTTTCATGAAAGGGAACTGTGGGTAGATGAGCAGGTGTGTTCAGACAATCAATTGCCAACATTTTCACTGGTCAAGGTAATGTGTTTAGAAATAAATGTAGAGAAGAGGGGCTTAAAACTCACTATGATCCTAAAGGTGGACCAGTGGAACATGGCTTCATCACAGTACCTTTATGCTTAATTGTGGAGGTCTGACAGCATCAGGCCAGGCTTGTTGACACATTAGCTGTGGTGTAGAAGAGTTTGAGAAGTTTTAAATTGATGCGATTCCATTGTTAGTTGGTGTTGAACTGGTTCAATGGTGCAGGCTCTCGAAGGGTTGAATTGGCATTTGAGATTGAGAGGCAATGTCTTCCAATGGTTTGGGCAAATGTTGCGACAGTGGAGAGATGATGGCTTCAGCTGGGACAAGTTAGCATTTGTGATGCTGAGTTCGGTGGCTTTCAGCAGGCCGAGTCAGTGCTCAAATCAGTTGCTCCCACAATTCTCAAGACTACGGTCCAGTTGCTCAAGAGGTTCCACGTCAATGGGTAGAACCAGCATCTGGATAGCTTGAAATGCAGCAAGTGGTTTAAAGTTTGTGTAGAGTGCAGTATGTCCTGTGGTGCCTTTAAAATGTCAACTAAGGGCAATCCAGCTTGAAGGTGTCTTCAGGTAGCAAAAGGATTCCAGCTGCTTCTAAGATTCTGGGTTTCTGGTAGTCCTGCTCAGGGGCTCCAGGACAGGGTGAGTCCTTCTTTTTTGTACTCCCACTGCAGTGAGCTCATTCTGAACTTACAGGGGGCCCTTCATATCCAGTGAACAGAAGCTTGGTTCCAGTGCAGCCATCAGTGATGCCGTGGTACATCAGCAGTGACTCCCACTGTTCCCTGAGGATGGTTAGATTAGCAGAGCTCGCAAACTCAGAGGTCTTTTTCATCACTTCTATGGCAGAGGACTTTGCTGTAACCGGTTCTTCCAGAAGAGGTCCTATGAATGCTCTTGTCCATGTAAGAGTCCAAAGATGAATCAAAGAACGAGGGTGTGCCCCTCTCCATATAAAAACAAAAGGAACAGGGGAACAGTCCACAGCAAACCTGCTGTAAGACGTCAAATCCAGGTTGTTGTGACAAATGCCCTTTGCCTTATGACATCACACCCAGACTACCTTTCCTGCAGGAAATGGAGGGGACCGGAAAGGGAGAGAGCTCTAGCAGATATCAAGATGGTGGCACCCTTCTCTCACCCCAATTCTCCTCTCTGTCTACTCTAAGCCTGCCACCTTCAATGTCTACTGACTGCAAAGGGACTACTGTGGTCAGCACCTTAGCTTAGTTATGTCAGTACTGCCTATTAAACAAAGGGACATGTTTGCAACATAATTGTGGCATGAAGCATTTATGAAAGGGGATTCTGGTTATCAGACCTCCCTTTCAGGAACATAACTATATACATTATTTTAAATAATACAAATCAAAAAAGCTTGGGATATTCCACCCTCACCAGATGACTTACTGCCGAACTCTCATGTGATTTCTATTAAACTTCAAAAGTATAATTTCCTTACAGAACACTAATATTCAATTTACACCGTTTGCGATGTTTGTTTTCACATGGCAGCAAACATGCAGAAGCACATTTAAACATGTAATATTCTTTTAATAAAGCCTACAATCATATCATGTTTTTCTGAGAGGAGCATGAGAGGCGAATTTCCTTTTTACTTTGTTTTGTCTGTCTAACCGTAATTACTTGCTATTTAAGATGAAAGTATCATTTTGACTTTGAATCATGTAATAGAAAGCATAATATTCAATCAAATGATGTGGGGACTCTTCATGTTGTCAAACCAAAGAGGGATGGCAAGAGAAATAATATTAATGGAGTCAACTGAATATCAAGGGTTTTGTTCGATTGAGAGGGATAGTTAGACAGAGAGGGAGATCTGTTTAAAAGGAGAGAGGCGGATGTATGTGCAGTATCATAGCTTCAGGGGCGGGTGGGGGTGTAAGAGGTGTTCCACCCCTTCAACGTGTACGACGTGCTGTTGACTCAGAAGGTGCGCACCAGGACCAAAGGTGTCATTACTGTTGTTTATCAAATCACTTGCTGGGTTATTCATTACAGTTGCATTCTATGGTTTTATTTGAAGCTGTGACGTAAGTTCTTTAATAGATAAAGGCTGCTGACCAGTCAGCGACTAACGGGAACTGGGTGATGGGGGCAAGGTCATCTTCAGTAACCCTTTCGTGCGTGAAATTCCAAATCTTCGGGATAAATGTTGTGATTTTAATGCAAAGTTGCCAACACACCTCGCAGCACCTGATTAGTCAAATTGTGAAATAATAGGTCTACCAAATAGATTTAGAAACGTATAAAGCTGCGTGTTTGACATGAAAAGACGTTTTACTTTTTTGTGAAACTGCACGTTTTATGCAAATAATACAAAGCATGCTGCCTGCCTATTTCAAATAATACAAATAAGCAAGAAATATTTATAGATTACATAACCATGCAACAGCAGATTATGCAGACATCTAATTTTCTTAATCCCAGTGTCACATAAGGATGTGGCAATGCCTCACTTTCTTGCATTTTGTCACTTACAGCTCCACATGTATAATAGAAAAGCAAAGCTATGAGTACCAGCATGCAAAGATACACAAGACACAGGATGCACAATTCTCAACTGGCATGGGGCATAGTCAAATCTTTGGGTTAGATCTCAAGACGCTATGGGGCACTGTAAAGTATATTGCCTTAAAAATCAAATAATGAATAAATGAGCCGGCTCTTCACACCATCATTTCAATGATGAGCTGCACCTTGACATGCAAATGCTAGACACTTATGAAGTTGTCCTATGTCATGTGTGAGCAGTTCAACCATTCCAGATGTTCTCTTTTTTACATTTTGGAATCTAAAGTTCTGCAATGATGGAAGAATTAGAATGCAGGACTGAAGCAAGAATGCAAAGTAACCAACAAGAAAGCTGCATGGTGTGATGAAATAGATATCTTATGACATATCTTATGATATGACAGCCACCATCTGCAGCAAGTGCATACTAGTTAAAAAGCAGACACATTTTGATTCGTCTTATCTTTTCAGCCAATACCACTTTCTATTTGTTGATGTGTAGACCCAAACCATAGGACAAAACTAAACTACTTTTGACTGCAGAGACAATGCTGGCTCTAGGTGTCAGAGATGTCACGTGTCACTTAAGAGTGCTTACAAATGTGTTGGAATCTGGTTCCTTCTCATTAGATCATTTGGGCTATCCAATTTAAAGTGTTACTACTCAACAGTTCCTGACCTCCAGATCTATATCTATTTGTATATCTTAATTTATATATTCACTGAACATTTTTTACTTAAGGTGCAGTTAAATTGACCAGATGTAACACAACAAAACCCTTGAAATTCAGCAGATGTGGAAAGTCACGACCAGTTTAACTCCACACGCTCCCGTTGGTGTCCTGCATAGTTCCATTTTGCATATCATTGTGAATCCCATCTCTTATAATATGTATGTGCTCATGGGCTTTGCAACGGCAATTAGTTGAGTTAAGCTGGTCATGACTTCCAACATCTGCGGAATTTCAACAGTTGTGTTACATTAAATCTGGTCAACTTAACTGCACTTTAACTAAAGTTTGTTCTGTGAATTTCAAGGGTTTTGTTACACCATATTTTTTTATGAGCCACTAGCCATAGCCTTCGCCCGTGTCCACTGTATATGTTCCCCAATATGGTTCTTTCACACCCACTAGGTGGCCACGGCCTACTATACATGCCTTTTGGGCCCACTAGCCAGGGCCATTGGCCCATGCCAACTGTTTATTTTAAAATACTACAAGGCCACAAGCCATTGCCTAAAGTCATGGCCAGTGGCAATGGCCTTCAGCCATGTCCACTATACATGTTACCCCAAAATGTTTCTTATGGACCAACTCTGTGGCCGCTATTCACCATTCTTAATAACTTTTTCATTTTTTGACAAATTGTTCACATTTCCAGTTTGAGTGTGGGGGGGGGTTTGGACTATAATGTAAAATTAAACTGCACTACAATGGAAAAGAGCAACATGGCTTCAGCAAAAGACCAGCAGAAAATATATCTGCCATCGGACAATAAAGTAACTCTAGATCTGACAAGGGTTGCTAGTAGCTTGTCAAAACAATTGGTCTTCAAAAGGTTCTTACACAGAAGTTACTACGCACATAGACTACTATGTGATTAAACAATCCAATGCAATTGTTTCCAGACATTGCTCGGTTGGAAATGTCATCATGATTACACCTCTAATATTTCGTTCTTAGATATCATCTGGCAATACCGCATTTTATAACCCTGAAGACTGTGATTTGCCAGTTGTTTCTGTGTGAACAACCATGGCTGGATCAAGCAGATGGAGGTTTGTGGTAAATAATCCTGCTGTAGGACTACAGTGGCAGAGTGTGCACACATTTTGAAATAGGACATATATATGCATGGGCTCTACCTAGTAGGTGCTATGATTATTTGACATCATAATTGTTTTTTTGACCTCAGACAGATGAAACATGATGTCCTTCCTACCAGGATTTGAACGTGTGATGTTAAAATCTCATGTGCACGCAGACTTATGTATCTGTAAACACAACACAAATGTGTTGTTAAATGCTTCCAACAAGTATGTATGATTTTGTGTTACTTTCTCAAATAGTTACTCATGGTAAACCAATTGAGATTGCTGCTTTTAATATATGCATGTGTTGTTTTCCTTTATTGCATTTGACACTTTATTGTGCAGAACGAGATGATTTCATTTGAACCCCCAGACATTGCTGGAATGGCTTGCACTCATTTTGCAGATCCACTTTCCTTATTGTGCTCTATTGCCCTTTCAAAGTACTCATGAGAATAGGAATGCCTTTTCAGATAGCTTTATGATGTGGTTTGGTGCTTTGCAAGTCACCTTTGGTAAACACTTTAGGGGGTCATTACGAGTCTGAAAGTAAACCTTAAAAGTGGCTGTAACAGATTTACTGCAAGAATGATAGTACAGCCAAATTATGAGTCAGCAGTAATTCTGCTGTGTTACAACCGGCGGAATTACAGCTGGCGGAATTTCCACCAAAACATCAAAGCAATATTACTGTTTTATCGAAAGTCCAGAAACAGCATAATTACTGCTGAAATACGGCACTAACACCACCGAAAACACAGCACAGTTACTTCAAGCCTCAAAGTAGAGATTCATGCATACAGATGCCTCTAAACCACAGGTGAACTCAATCCACTCAAGAGGGCTACATCAGGCACACACTTTCCCCAAACACACTTCCCAACACCATACTGCAACTAGCAATTGCAAGATGAGACATGCAGCTGCTCATGCTGCACCTGGAAGTACAGAGGCAGGAAAACCAGCCCAGGGCAAAGGGAGCAGAGGGAAGGAGGAGGAGGAGGAGGCACCATGTAAGGGGAGCCCCCATACCCAGGCTGGACTCTCACAGACAGCCAGCTGGTAACCCTGTACCGTTTTAGCAGGCAGACCATAAGTGAGCTGCTCACCACAATCCAGAGTGACATGGAGAGAAGGATAAACATCAGGACAGCTGTACCCCCACTGCTAAAGCTAGTGCCTGTCCTGCAATTCCTAGAAACTGACACCTTTCAGCACGTCGTCTCCATGCTGCACGGCATGTCACAGCCATCATTTTGTCTCATGCTTGTCCAGGTGCTGGAAGTTCTACTGCACCATGTTTCATGGTTCATCTCTGTGCCCATCACCCCGGTACTTAGCACACAATGAAGGCACGGTCCCATGCCATAGCACACATGCAAAATGTCATTGCAGGCATTGACTGCACCCATGTGGCGTTCGTAGCCACCCAGGCACACAAAGTGGTGTACCACAACAGGAAGCACCACCACTCACTGAACTTCCAGATGTCCGGCAATCCCGACCTGTACATCACAGACTGCTATGCTGCTTCCCTCGTTCCACCCACAATGACATGGTCCTATGCAATAGTATAATGTCTTGATACATGGAGAGGCACAGAGGATAACAGGCGTGGATAGTGGGTGAGTACAAGTGCCAACACACAAAATGTCAAGTTGCTTCAATGCAGCCAAGCATATTTGGGGGGAGAAGTGTTGCATGGGCACCACCAGCAAAAATGCTTGCCCTGACAATACCATTTACATGTAAGACCTGCCCTTTTCCTGCACACATTACAGTGTACACCCCATAGACCAAGTACATGCCGGACAAACCTGTATGAATATGCATATGCACATTGACACAATGGACTACCAACACACACATATGAATAGAGGTGCCCCAATGCAACACGAAAGATCAATAATGATTTTATCACAACATGTGACATGACAACCTAGACCTAGATCAGTGACCCTGGCAGTTCCACAGCAAAGTACTCAAGTAAATGACACCATAAACAAAGATCCGCTGACACCAGAAACCTATTGAGGTACAAGTAACCATCCATCAGAGCACATGCAAAAGAGCAACATAAATGCCCAAAACAGGCACCATATCATCTTGTTATGACAACTAAAGACCCTGGAAATGACAACTGCTGCAAGAGAGCTGGGCAACACAACAATGCAAATACTGCTTGACACAATAGCATGACAAGTGTTGCAATGAAGCCCCAATTGAGTGCACATAATGCCTATCGACATGAGGTAGTAATTAGCAAAACCTACACAATGCATTGTGACTGACTCCTTTGACCTTTCTGCTTGCAGGAGACTCTGGATACCGCAGCTACTGTGGCTCATGACACCTGTGCGGGATCCCCAGACGCCACAGTATATGGCCTATAATTACACGCACAACAGGACCAGGGTCTGTCTAGAGCAGACCTTTGGCTTCCTGAAGACCCGTTTCCGCTGCCTGGACCGTACTGGAAGAGTACTAAAGCCCTGGAAAGGTAGGAAAAATGGTGCTGTCTGTGGCCTGCTGCACAATATATGCCTCCAGAGGAATGCATCTCTACCCCCTGATGTGGACATGCCACCCCCTCAGGATGAGGAGAGACTGCCTGTGGCAGAGGTGTCTGGACGCATTTGCCAGGATGACTTCAGAGCAGGACGAGGACGAATGGCTTGGCAGGAACTAATGGACAATTTATTTTGAGAAAATTACACTCACATGCCATGCACCACAGTATATATTGTGACAATTAGTATTAAACGCATGATTAAATGCATGGACACAATGAGGAATGTCCTGGCATTGCTTCAGATTAACAAAGGTTTAATGTGGAAATGATCACACATTCCCTCCCCACAACACCACCCCAACACACCATCCCCCATCCCCCACCCCACAACACCACCCCAACACCACACCATACCCCCTCCCCCCCACAACACCACCCAAACACACCCTTGTGCCTAACTACAAGTTCAGAGTCACTTGGGTGACCTCTTCCCCTTCATGGGTTTCCCAGTGACTTCAGGGCCCAATACATTCAGAATGGTAACTTGGGGTGCTCGGCAAGGAACCCTCGATTGGGATTGCTGAACTTGATTGAACTGACACTGGCCCCTGGATGTGTTTCATTGTGAGCTCAATGTTTGCTGCATAGCCTCGGCAAAGGCTGAGTTGCCTTCATTGAGCTCATGTACACTCTGCCCATAGACTGTTAGTGCGGCAGATGTAGCAGCTGCCTAGGCTTGGTTGCACAATCCAGAATGTTGCACTCTGGATGCAGTCCCAGATGGCCTGAAGGTGGAGGGACTGTGTATTGGCAATTGCCTCCATTTGCACCGGACGCCTTTCCATTGCCTCAAGCCTCAACATGATCGTGGCGTCCGATGTGGCCTGGGGAATCGGTTGAGGCCTAGAGGGAAGGCTCGGGTTGAAACATGTAGAACCATAAGGGAGGGGTTGTTTGAGTTTCTTCATATCACTGGCCCTGCTGCCCAGGTTGAATGCTGTCCTGCCCATGTGATGTGTGTGCGCCACAGGCCTGTCGAATGGGTTGTTCCACAGTCGCTTCAGCATGTCTGCCAGCAGCTGTGTCACCCGTCACAGCCACTTTGACCAGCTGTTCGGGTGTAGGTGGAGTTGCTATGTCGGCAGCATGTGGAAGGGTCACATGACCTGAGCTGGCACTGGCAGGTCTGGTTTTGCTGGACCCTGGTGTACCATGGGGTCCCTTCCGCCTGCCTGCCAGTTGGCCCTTTTCGGGGTCTGGTTGAGGATGGCGTCCTGGAAGCCCTGGTCATCAATGGGCCTTCAGCCTCCTCCTCCTATACCTCATCCTGAGCCAGCTGCAAGCCTGTAGGGGGACAAATTACATGCTGTCAGGCATCATGCATTCCTGTGCATTGGCTTGCAAGTCACACCTGCTATTTGTTTGATGGACACCCCACACATGTATCTAGAAGGGTATGGTTGTACATGGGCCATGCCATGTGACCACAGCAGGGTGGTTATGGCCAATGCTGAGTGTGTCTCACCCATGGGCAGCTGCTCTCTGACGCTTATGCTGCCAAGGCGGCCTGCCTATACAGGTGTAACTGGCAGGGTCACCCATGCCTGCACCTGGTTCGGCATGGAAATGCATTGTGTGGCATATTCATATGGACATGTGGTGTCATCCAGGGCCAGCCTTAGCTTTGGCAGTGCCTGGGGTGATTCAATATGGTCTTTTGCCCCCATCCACACCCCTGGCACCACATGAATTGGGGGTGCAGATTTTGTTGCATCGTCCAGGGCGCTGCCACAGCTATATGGAAGGCTGCTGCAAAACCATCAGCGGGTCTTGGCCTGGTTCAGTGATTGACACCCTGCTCAGATGCTGGGGCAGGGAGTTGATCACTTCCATATAGCTCGACTGTCATACCAGCATGGGGCAATCTTTCATATGCCGCCCCATTCTGGTTTGACAGCTTCACTGTATCGTTGTTACTTGCACCCACACTCCTACTGGCATGGCTTGAGCCAGCAGGAGAATGGGCACATTTAATTTTCGACAAGCCATATGCTGCACGTTCACACTGCACACCATCTCAGGGGTGCTCTTGGGGGACTCCCTGTGCTGGCATGCCAGGGCTAATGAGGCACCACAGGCGGTCGCCCGGGCCTGGTGCTGACCGTTCTGGCATTTATCCCTGTCCATTTGGCAAATCTCAGCTAAGGGACACATTCTTTGGTTGGTTATTTGCCCTGTGCATTGGTGAGGACTGACTAACCTCCTGCCTCTTGGTTGTTGGCACCAGCCTCTGCTCCACTAACTCCCCTCCATATCGAGGATGGTGCTTACTTTCTCCTCCCACAGGGTGGGGCAAGGGGCTCTGTGATGCCACCTCTTGTGGCCATTGCCTCCTGTCTTTGCTTGGAGAGGAGGCTGCACACTCTGAACCAAAGGTCATTTCACCGTTTACGGCAGTCCTCTGCATCCCAGGGGACCATGCCTAAGGCCATCACTTTCTGGCTGATTGATGCCCAGGTTGCAGTCTTCCGCTGCCCAGATGATTTCCTCTCGGAGGTGCTGTACAGTTCCTCACAATGGGTAATCACCTCATCTGTGATGACATGGAGCTCCCCCTCACTGAATTTTGGCTTGCGCAGTCGATGTTCGGGCACCTTCCCTCTGCACCTCTCTTGGGACACGTTTTCTGTGGTTTGTGGGTCCGGATAAATGCATGAAGTGGGGGATTCAGGGTGGATTGAGTTTTTCCAAATGGTTGTCGCAATGCTTCCCGTTTCCGGCGATGACACCAATTCTGACGGCCCTAGTAACATCGATTGGCCGGAGGTAACAGTAATTTCACTGTGTATCAGCAGATTTACAGCCGGGGTGCCCTGTTTCGGCGGTAATTCTGCCGGTGGAATTATCATTATCGCCAAAGGTGTGTGCGCGTTACCGACACGTTGTAATATGGTGCTAATTCAGCTGCATGCCATGGCAGTAACGGTACCGTATTACTGCTGCACTCATAATGGCCTACTTAGTACGAGTGCAACTTTTCAAAGACAACTACGAAGAAATCATTGGACATTGATGTAAAACTAAAGATGAGAAGAAATGTCATCGACTGCCAGAAACAAACACTATGGACCCGGACGACTGAGCTAAAATCCCAGCTTTTCCACTTTATCAGAGTATCTGATCCAGGCCCAATCCTGTCTCAATTGATAGCACTTGGAAGAGATTCTTTTAGGTGCACTGTACACAAAGGGACTATTACATCATGCATAGTTGAACAAACTGCAATGGTGTAATGTATATAATAAAACTGAGCATTTAAATAGCCCTTGACTCTTATGTCACTTATGGCTAACTCAATTCCGAGCCACAGTTCCCTTTTCATGGATTAGTTGAAACCAATTATTCTACTATGTTTTTTAGGCTGCTGAAGGGTGGTCCAGATGGGGGAGAGAATTTGGCGAGTTAAATGCAAAATTGTGGGTAGGAGGCTTGAAAGAATGTGATTATGACTGATTATAATTATCAATTTAAAGGCAAAGCAGTCACATTAAAATATGGCTATTATTTCATTTAAAAGTACATCATAAAATGCTGGTTCCCAAATTGTCACGCTCTTCTTTTTAGTGGTGTACAAGGCATAGCTTGTTGGGAAAATTGCAGAACCCGTCCCGTCTCCCAAAATATTATTGACTAAGCTATGCCCTTGCAAAACAGCTAGAAAGAAAAGTAACAGAGGGGGGCTGACCGAGGGCCCGATTCATAACTTGGCGCAGTGAACGTGCTAAAAAGCATGATTCACTGCGCCAAATGAGGACGCCCAGGCTCCACCAGTAGTCTCAAGTGGGCCTGGGTGTCCTCGTAGGGTTACGACAGTGCACCTTCCGGATTGTGCCTATTTTAGTTGTAACAGGCGCAATCCTGAGATCTCGGCAGCATTTTTATGTAAAATAACGACATATTCGTTATTTTACAAAAATGCCACTGAGAACACACGTGTATATGAACACTTTCCTATACACCAAAGTAAGTAGCTTCAACGTTGAAGCTGGTTGAAGCTGCTTACTTTGGGGTATAGGAAAGTGTTCATATACACCAGTGTACATGAAAGTGTTCATTCATTTACACCAAAGTAAGCTGCTTCAACTTTGCAGACTACAACGTTGAAGCTGCTTGCTTTGGTGTAAATGAAACTGTTCATTTACACCCATGCGGTGCATATGAACACTTTGGTGTATATGAAAGTGTTCATTTACACCACACAGGTGTATATGAACACTTTCATATACACCAAACAAGGCTTCTTGTGGCACTCCTCCAGTATAACGGCACCAAAATGGTATTGTATATGTGCGCGATTTTAGCGCACATATAAAACTGGAGGAGTGCCACAAGAATACCTTTCTAAAAAGCCAGGTAACAAATGTGGCGGTTGCTAGGTTGGTTTCCAATCATCCTAGAAACCGCCACATGCATTCCAAAAGTGGCGCATTCCTACCAACTTCGGAAGAAATCGCCACCTTCAGAATAGGTCTTATTCTGCAAGCCGTTGCAGGAAGTAATTCCTCCGTTCCAAAGAACATTTCCTATAGTTGGTTGTTATTTAGAACACAAATTGGCTCAATCATCCCATCTTGGACAGCAAAGTCCCCAGCAGCAATGGCACCATAAAAAAATCCTGACATCTGCATTAGGACTTGCTGACGAGACTCAAAGCTGTTCACTAGTTGGGCAGACGGCTGACATACAGGGCTCCTCGTCTGGCAGGCAAGTGGATAAGGCACGCCCCCCACTCAGCCTCGCTCTCAAGCTACAGCTACAAATAATCCAGTGCACGCGCATCGCGCGCACGCATTCGGAAGTGCATTCATAAGTGCACCGGCTGTTGGGCTGCCACGCTGCTGGAGACTGGAGCCGTGCTGCTCCATTCACGGACTTTGCTGAACTTGGTTACTTGTTTCTCTATCATTAGCACCGAGTCGGCAAGAGGAAGTTTCGTTCACGTTGCAACATGCCTAAGTAATTACTTGGACTTCAAACGACTCAGGCTGCTCCTGTGTGTTTTTTTGCTATCTGTGCTATCTGTGTTAACTGTGTATTTGCGGGCACACTTTTTTCAACTTCTCCTCTCTTTCTCTTTCTTCCTATTTTTCTGCAGCTCCGCCTTTTGACTTTTCTTTAGGCACGCCCCCCACTCAGCCTCGCTCTCAAGCTACAGCTACAAATAATCCAGTGCACGCGCATCGCGCGCGCGCATTCCGAAGTGCATTCATAAGTGCACCGGCTGTTGGGCTGCCACGCTGCTGGAGACTGGAGCCGTGCTGCTCCATTCACGGACTTTGCTGAACTTGGTTACTTGTTTCTCTATCATTAGCACGAGTCGGCAAGAGGAAGTTTCGTTCACGTTGCAACATGCCTAAGTAATTACTTGGACTTCAAACGACTCAGGCTGCTCCTGTGTGTTTTTTTGCTATCTGTGCTATCTGTGTTAACTGTGTATTTGCGGGCACACTTTTTTCAACTTCTCCTCTCTTTCTCTTTCTTCCTATTTTTCTGCAGCTCCGCCTTTTGACTTTTCTTTAGGCACGCCCCCCACTCAGCCTCGCTCTCAAGCTACAGCTACAAATAATCCAGTGCACGCGCATCGCGCGCGCGCATTCCGAAGTGCATTCATAAGTGCACCAGCTGTTGGGCTGTTCGGCGTCTGAGGTGGGGTGGTCTAGTGCCTTATAGTTGACACTCTTAGGGTTTTATTTGTTGGTAATCATCTTTGCCACTGTCTAAGGCTGATGTATGCATTTTTTTTTCAATGAGGTTTGATTAGATTTAACATTGAATGAAAAGGATAAGGTATTCAAGGCTCTCCAGAACTGATTACCACCGTTTATATTGTTTGATGCGATTGCTGGCATTTTATTCGACTGAGAGGTTTTAGCTCTAGGCTATATTTTGGCGTCGAATAGTTTTGCCCTTAAGTACCATCATTATGGCCGAGGGCCTTCGTAGTGGCAAAAAATTTAACAACTACATTAAAAAAAAAACTGAGGTGGACTCGGATGACATATCTTCATTGCTAGACATTGCTCCACCCCCTGCTATTATAGAGGAGGATCTCGAGGTTAACCTCAATTCTATCACCGATGTCTCCCTAGAAAAAATAGCCTCCCTTGGTACAGTGTCAGGGTTGTTGAAATCTGGAAACGGGGTGGTGGACATGGTTATCAATTCCCCAGCTGGCTATGGTGTTAAAACATCTCCCTCTGCGACTAAAGAAGCTTTGAAGGAGTCTGAAACTTTATGTTTATCCAATGATTCTTCTTCTTCTAAGCCTTTGACACTTCCAGCTGGCAGTGAAACTTATGAGATCGTAGGCTCTAAAATCGAGGTTCATGCAGAGACTGAACATGAACCCTTAAAAGCTAACTACTCAAAGCTGAATATGTCCATGAGTCCTTCCCGGGAGTCAAAGTCTCCCCCTATGAACCAAAATATAATGGCTCACAATAAAATACAACGGTCCATCTCTGTCAAAGAAGCCAATAAATTATCCCCTAGAGGATGGGGCAATGAAGAGCCCATTCTTGATCTTAGCCTCGATAGAGAGGCTATTAGAAAAGAGATGGGGATAGAGAGACTCGGATTCCATCCGGCTGATTTCTCTATGCTAGCACCTGCGATTGAGATGGAACTCGGAAAGCGTATAAGACTATCATATGAACCTTCAACCCCTGTGAATAAAAGCAAACATGGGATTGAAAATGTTTTCTTATTTAATAATCCTCCATCTTACTCTTACTCGGTTCCTTCTCAACCTAGTGCCCAAAAAGAAGCACGTTCATTGGGTGGTATTTCTGTACACAGAAAGCCTAGTGCTGGCGCTCCAATTATTCAGTCTATGAGCTCTCCAAACTTAGAAAAATTGTTGCCTCAAGATTTTCTCCCTTCTCCTGGTCCGGAAATTACTGGTGTTTCTCAGTATGAACTTAATGAGTCGCTATCTCCTAAACCTATATCACAGCCTACTCATGTCCCGGAAATCGAGAAAAATTGTGATGAAGAATACCAACAATGTTTTGAAACCTTCCCTGTTCTAACTCGGATCTTAAATTTATTGGATAAGGGTCATGTGCAAACTCACGAAGAATTAAAAAATCTGCAGATTCAAATGATTGATCTCATAACTAAGCAAAGTAAAATGGAGGGCATGCTGCTCTCCTGCAACATGTTATCGTCTCTGTGTTATAAAAAGGTGGAGACTTCCAATTCCCACAATATTGCTACACAAACTAAATCATGCAACATGTTCTCGTCTCTGTGTCATAAAAAGGTGGAGACTTCCAATTTCCACAATATTGCTACAAAAACTAAATCCTTTGCAGAGGCAGTGTCTGAGGGCTCTCAGTTTAGACCTGGTCCCATGAATTCCACTGGCTTGCCTATAAAGAAATCAGAGGACGTAAATGCCTCAAATATTGCTTCATTGACAGTCTTGGTTTCAGAGATGGCTACCACTCTTAAAGCTTTATCAGCTCCAGTGATAAGAGTGCATAGTCCTGGAGGAGATGAAAAAAATGATGCTTGTCTCGACAGCCCATCTGCGTTGGTTGATCTTATTGACCCATGTGAAGAGAGTCTTGAATTAAATCCAACTGGAGAAAAAATCTCTGTTGTCCTACAAGAAGTAGCGATTCCTCCATTTCCCCAAACAAAAAAACAACGAAGAGCTCAGGCACGTGCAGAAAAGCGAAATCTTCCCATCAAAAAAATGAAAGGAAATTTAGAAAAAAAACAAAAAAATCAAAGGTGTGAAAAAATTGATAAGCATAACACACATATGAGAGACATTTGTAACTTATCTGGGGGTGATACTATCATTGATTTGAACCAATTGAATGACGAGTCTAAAGCAATGTTGAACCTTCCGGAACCTATTCAGACGGCCCCAGCCATACAGAAAAAGGCTTTTGGACCGAAAAAGGTATTGGAAACTAACAAAGAGGGTGCTTTTGATGTGTGTCTGGTGTCCAAAGAGACAAAAAGGGTTGTTTCTAACGATAAGAAAGAAAGTGTATGTCGGGATGATGGTCCAGTAAATGTGAACTTGGTACCTGTCTCTCGAGCTTCTCTTCCGTTCCAGAAACAATCTACGCTTTCTAATTTTTATCCCTTGTTGGATCCTAAAAAGACAGAAAAAGTGATCATTGGCCTAGACAATGGGTCAGGTGCTCCCTTAAATATAAAATGGGAAAAAACTAAAGCCAACACAACTAAGCCTACTCTTAACAGCAGCAGCGTTCACTCTGATGGGGTGAAGACTGCTGTAGTAGGTACTATGTTGGGTGGTTTACCCGCTCATGTCAAATTACAAGAAATAGGTCAGCCCGAGTTCAATTCTGACCGCTTGAATTCATTGCCAAAAAACAGTCCTGCAAAGGCCCATTTTATAGATATTAAGTCGGCTTCTGTAATGGGATGGGAAAGCGACCCTGAACGTTATGGAAAGACGCGTCTGAATCGCACGTTTGTGATGACTGCCATCCAAGACATTCCAGCTCTTCGTATCATCCGCTCTAACGATATTGACTGGGTGAAATTGGCAGATGTGAATAACAACAGAATGATCTGTAAATTCATGTCTCCATTTATTCTGAAATTGTTATGGGAACATAAAGATGATTAGCATCCATCGGCTTAGTAACTACCATTTTTGCATCAGTTGAAGAAGCTACAACCTTTGTGGAAATGCTGTCTCCTATAGCTGAAAGCATCTTGCCATGTTCTATTTCAGGCAATTTATTCAATCTTGATGCCAAGACCATGAAACAATTTATGGCTTTTGTATCGGCGATAAAGGAGTCGTCATGGAAGGATCCTAATATTGTTCAAGTGTCAAATTCTTCGAGTGGGATGAGTGAATCCTAGCCTGGCAAAGTTACTAATCTTTTCATGGAATCCATGCGGTCTGGGTAATTTTAAAAAATGGTATTCTCTTAATTACCATCAAAGACCGGATATAATGCTTTTGCAGGAGACCATGTGCCAAACTAACTTTGTAATAGAGGGCTATTCTGCCTTCGTTCAGGTTGCAAGGCGGGGTCTTTGTGGAAGACCATCAGGTGGTCTTGCGATTTTGATTAATTCATCCTACAGATGTTCTACAGAATTGATTAGTTGTTCTGCTTCTATTTTAGCTTGTGCATTGATTGATGATGAGGACCCTTCCATGACTCTTATATTGCTTTGCATCTATTGGAATAAATTAAGTATGTCAATTGAGACCATTTTAGATGAACTGAATGCTGTGCTTGAAAAAGGATTTATATTGTTTCCCACAGCCAGGATAATTGCAGGGGGTGACTTCAATTGCTATTGTTATGATGAAGGTTCTCATTCTAGTGTTATGTGGAACAACCATTCAATGGTCTCTAAGAGATATGGGCAAATGTGGAACTCTTCTTTTCTGGAGTGGGATATGCAAACTCCGCTATTCCAACTCGAACCTTTCAATTACACCTGGGCAAGAGCTGATTACAAATCTCTAATTGATTATTTTTTTGTCTCTTCAAGGCTATACTCGTGTGTAGACTCCGTGATGATTATAGATCCAGCAATAGGAGACCACATGATACTATCTCTGTCCTTGAATATTCCTATGTCTCGTTATAATGACGAGTTGTTACTTGCTCTAATAGAACCTGATCGCCATGCCTTATCTGTGAAGTGGAATCACAAAGTATGCCTTACTTTCATCGACTGCCTTGAGTGTGATTATGACATCATTCATCATTCCAACCTAGAAGGTATTCCCCTTCTACAAATTGACAATATAAATACAAACAGAATTAAAATCCATCTTTTAAAATTAAAAGAATCCTTAAAAATGAAGACTCATGTCCTTCTCAACCATACTCACAAATTTAACCTTCAAGTGGCGCACTTGAAAGCTCAAAAAAACTCAGAGATTAGAAAACTTAGAAAAGGCAATACTTCCCTATCAACCTGCTCTGACCTTATTAGAACTGTTAGACAACGCTACAGAAATAAGCTAAAATGGTTGAAGGGTCACCTGCACTATGAAGACAATCAAAAAGTCTTCTACCACTTACTAAAACATGACTCCAGGCAAATTTGGAATACCTTGTGTACTATCTCCTGTGACTCTGCTACTACGATTGACTCAGTGATTTCTGCTGAAACCTGGGTCGCCTACATTAGACCTAAATTTCAACTACCTGAACGTTTTAACACGCTAAAAGGTGGCGAGCCCAAGCTTCTTCTCAAAACATTACCTTTGTGGTCAATTGGAGATATCATTGAGGCTATAGGGAAACTTAAACCCTCCAGGGCCTCTGGTCCGGATGGTATACCCCCCTGTGTATACAAAGCTAACCCTACCTTTTGGGCTCGTATTCTTAAAATCAAATTTGATTCTATTCTGTTTTCCGGTATTATTCCTCCGTCTTGGACCTCTGCCTTTGTTATTCCTATCTATAAAAAAGGTCCTCCTAATTTACCTGCAAACTATCGTCCAATAGCGTTAACTGACGCCTCCTCAAAAGTTTTTTCTTTACTTCAGCTACAAGAATTACAAATGTGCATCAATGATGGCAACCTTATGTCTCCCTATCAAGTAGGTTTTAGGAAACATATAGGTTGTCCTCTTGATGCCACCATTCTTTGTCACCTTCAGGCCTTTACTTCCTCCTCCAAACAAGGCCCTGTCTACATAGCTAGTTTGGACCTCACTGCAGCTTTTGATTGCGTCATTCGTGAGATATTGTGGAAGAAAATGCTGGCCATGGGGATCCCGCATCATCTGGTTGCATTGATTGCTTTGTTGCATAAAAATACATCCTATCGCATCCGGCTGAACAAAGAAGGAGCTCTTTCTGACCCCATCTCAACGGAAATGGGGGTGAAACAGGGTTGTATCATGGCAGCGGTGCTATTCAATTTATATCTCTTGGGTCTGGATGAGACATGGGTGACTGGAGAGTGTTTTCCAGCCAAGCTTGGTAACATCAAGTTGGATTGGATGGGTTTTGCAGACGACCTACTATTCTTTGACCGAATCCCTTTTGGGCTTCAAAGGAAATTAGATCTATTTGCAAATTTTGCCCACACCCATAATCTTTTTCCTAATCCTATGAAATCCTCCATACTTATTTTTTCGGGTGGAAAACTAAATCCGCATCGCTTTTCCTGGTACCTAAATGGTATGAAAGTAGAATACGCTGTTTCGATTCGGTACTTAGGTTACCCTCTTACTGACTCATATTCTGTAACAATGTGGAAACAATTTCTCAACCAAAAAGTGAAAACTCTTGCTTCACAAATGAAAATTATTTTCCATCGATACTGCATGTTCTCTTTACTTCCTCTTATTCAATTCTATCTCCAGAAAGTTGAACCCATTATTCTATACTCCCTAGATATCTGCAGCTATGATATTGATGATTTCCTGAATATATTGCAGGGAAAGCTGTGGAAAACTGTATTGGGCATGGCTTTATCTATTCCAAATGTAATGATATGCCACAAACTGAATATATTACCTTTGTCAGTAAAACACAATTGGAGATGTATCACAAACTACTCTAAAATGCTTAACCCGCCTAAGAACACTTTATATTCCGAATTGAACAAAATCTTGGGTGACTCATATATAAAATCTTTACATTTTCAAACTATAAAAATTACCAATATTCTCTCAAAAATTCATGAGACTCCTGATTCCATTAGCATGTGGCTACCGAGTCAAAAAAAAAAATACCAAAGATTCTTTTGGAGCATGATGATGGACAAAATGGGTACCTATCCATCATTTGATGAAAACAACCTTTTTCGAGGCAAATGGGAATGTAGACTAAAATATCTAATACAGCTTCCTTCTGCGTTTGCAAGGAAAATCTATATGCGTTTCAGATTAAATCAATTTCTCACACGTCAACGTACACAAAATTGGGCCGTTGGTTCTAAGAGTCCTGATGCGACTTTCTGTCGTTTTTGTGAAAATGTTGATACACACGAAACGCTAAAACATCTGGTGATTTATTGCTCTTATTTTGAGTTATGGCGTATCCAAATATTTGATAGTTCCTTTTCTTGTTCAGTTATCTCAAGGGAATCTCTTTGGAGACGTTGCATGGAAGGTTATAGTCAAAGCCTGATTCTTAAATTGATAAACTTACTTGTAATTATTGAAGCTAAAATGGTAGAAGTACTGACAACTGACTGAATAACCTTCGGGAAACGGTTTAGAAACTATTTCGGCTAAAGATTTGTTTTATTTATCTACTAGCGACTATTATCCTATATAATTTGTTTCATCTGACTATTGTATTGTTCTGAAAATGAGCATAGATCGCTGTGCCTTTGTTCATTTATATTGTGGTTGTTCATTTATATTGTTTATTTATATTGTGTTTCCTTAATTTTGTAATCATCATGTGCATTGAATGTTCTTAGAGAGTTTAGAAACTGTTTGTTCTAACTGCAAGGTGTTTCATTAAGTGCTGATGAAACACTGTTATGTGTAACCTGTATATGTGAATGTGTTTACTCCACTATTTTATGTCATTTTTTAGTCCTTGTTTATTTTTTAAACAATTTCTAATGCATATTATGTAACGTAAAGAATTAACTGTAAAGGTTTTCTCCTTAAATAAACCAAATACAAGAAAAAAAAAAAAAAAAAAAAAAAAAAAAGGTCTTAAGTACCGAAAAGGTTTTTAACCCTTTTAATGAACTTTTCAGTACTTAAGACCAGGTTAAGAATCAAGCCTGAGACTTGTGTGCCGTTAGTTTGTGAGTGTATCTCATTTCTATGCCAACAAGGCACGCATGTTCGTGACTAATTCTTACTCCTGTGCATCTCATACATTAAAATTGCTAATGCTTACAGATACTGCGGAAGGGTACCCCTGGTACACCAGGGTCCAGGTAATAATGTCCCTATATATGGTCGCCATACATAATGTGGCCGGGAAAAGGTCATGGGAACATCATATAGGTGACCATATAAATAGGGACGGGGAGCTGAGGTTTTGGGGGTGTCCTCCACTCCCCTTGAAAAAAGGGTTTGGGGACTGCAGGGGTGTCCCCTGCATGTTCCATGTAATAATGTCTCAACAAAAAGTTTCAAGGTGGTGTAAATCAGCTCCTGGCAGAGCCACAGGAATATTATCTGCATGACAATAGGTCCCAACATGTCCTGCCTCCCAAGACAACTTCTGAATAAATATATGTACATTCTGAAAACGAATGAACGCAATAACAAAAGGCGCTATTAAATATTTCACATATGATGTATTCATAATTCCATCGAAGGAACACTGCCGCTGTTATACAATGTGCCATCCATTAGCCTTCTGTACATTCTAATGCCTGTCTTTAAGCAGTGTCCTTATACACAGGACCTTCTACTCTCTGACCCTCACAGCTCCCCATTGCTCTAAATGACCGTTCAGCCACGTGCCAATATCTAATTCAGACACCACACGTCTCCCCTTGTCCTGGAGAATTACTGCAGAGTTCACTATTGCGTGTGTGCCTATGGAGAGCCTGCTCTTTGTCTTTGTCTGAGAAGTGGACATCTTTTGAACAAGGAAACTTTATTGCGGGAGTATGCAATATTCTGTATCACATATTTCACCTGAAAATTAGAAGGCCGATGTAGCTGCGGCATGGACTGCGACGCATCTAAACCCTCCCTCAACCAATGTAAGCTCTAGGATACCACAAGTATAATCACATTTGTAATGAAACATTGCAGTGTTTTGCTGAGAGAAAGAAAAAGAAAAAGAAAATCTAGGCCGGCGACCTTTCCCATGACCTTGACACACATTCCTGGAAGCACTGATCGGCACAAAAACATGAATGGGACCCTTTCCCTTTGACGACAGAGTTAGCCGATGCAATAGTGACAGAGCGTGAAAGAGCAGCACACACTCGCAATGCAATCTATTTTGGAGGTCTTATTTTTTTCTATTTTTTATTATGAGATAAAATAAATCACACGTGACGATGTTCTATAGAAAAGTGCAAGAGGCTGCATACGTTAAGAAGGAAAGTTGCGATATCCCGAAAAGAAAAACGTGGGAGACAAATGTGTTGATATTTAAACCGTCCTTGTGACTCTTGTCAAGTAGATATCCTCGGAAATCACACGTTTTATGAACAGAATTTGATGTGGGTTTTTTTCTTCTATATTTCTACACGGTTACAACACCAATATAGTATTTTAAAATGGTAGGCCAACGTCTTTGCTGAGAAATGTTATTATGATGCTTAATTGGATGCGTTGAGTTGTTCCTTAACGCAGAGAGCTATAAACAAATGTACTTAACAAACTGAATGATGCCGTTCAGTGTAGGAATGGAGAGGTGGTACGTATGTTATGTATTGGTCACTTAGGCGCTTAAACAATTAGCAACACAGTTTCAAAGCGCCTGTTTCAAATACGTACAGTATTCATGTTTCTAAAAAATGATACGGTTAACAGTGTGAGGGGTGGGGTGAACAGGAAATGCAGTACAGTAGGCCTGAGAGCCGTTATTTGCAAGAATCTCCAATCACACACATTTCAGGTGATTTTACAAGGACTTTACAAGACGTTTTGAGTGAATGGCTTAAAGGGTGACATGGTTGGAGCTTTTTTTCGGTCTTAAGTAGTTTTCAGAAAGACAGGCATTTGTTACTGGAAGACAGACAAGGAAATACGTGGAATGGGGAATAGACTGAAATGGAGAGCAGTTGGGTTGGGAGAAGTGTAGCAAGCGGCAGTGAGCGATTGGTGACTCATTGGCAAGCCCAGCGGTCACATTCATTGATGTGAAGGAGGGCAACAACACAAGGGCCACCTGGTATGATTTTAAGCGGAGGGAATCCCTGTGAGGGAGATCAACCTGACTGACTCTGACAGGCACGGACTTTGAAACGCACGACTCTTGAATATGGCTTACACCGCTAGAAGTATTGGGTATTGGGAAAGTAGCAGTAATTGGTGGCAGGAGGATAAACCAAGCATTCTGTGTCTAGGTGATTGTATGTGTTAGAGGTACCACAAGAAAGAAATACTGTTTCCAACGTATCCTTCACATTGAGGAGAGGAAAGAACAGGGAATCCCTGAGGGAAGCATGTGCAAGGCTCATTCTCATGTGATTTTGGTGGGAAGAAGAGGCAGAGATCCAGGGAGGTGGGTGAAACATAAGTCAATGTCCATCTCTTGAAGTTAATAGAAGAGGAATGTGCCATCAGGTGACACCTGGGAGTAGGAGTAACATGAATGCACAATTCTTAGGGATAGCTCATGGGAGAGTTGCATGATTTTGGTGGAAGCAAAGATCTGGAGAAGTGTTTATACACCAGTCACTGCCCCTCTTAAGAAGTCGGAGCATGGCATACATACCATTGTGTCGCAAATGGGACGAGGAGCAGAAGGAGCATAGAATCCATGAGGTTATTTTGTGAGAGAGTCATGCTCATGTGAGGGCGGATGCAGCAGATATTTGGTAAGGTGGGAGATACACTTGTTGATATCTGGGAGGAGGCGTAAGAGGCACCTGGAATACTTCAGGACAGCTTCAGGGAGAGTCATTATCAGTTGATTTTGGGGTGCAAGCAGCACAGAATCGGGAAGTTGGTGATACACAAGTCAGTGTCCATTTCTTAAAGTGAGTGAACTAGACAATTGATATTGGGTGTCACCTGGGAGGAGGCGCAAAAGGAGACACAAATCCCTAATGGCTGCTTCTGGGAGGGTTATTACTATGTGATTTTTTTTGTTGGTGGGAGGAAGAAGTAGCGATTCAGGGATGTGGGTGAGACACTATTCAGTGTATATTTGTGAGTGCATGGGAGAAGTGCCATTGGGTGACACTTCGGAGGAGGAACAGAGGAAGAGGACAATCTCTGGGAGCACCTTGGGCAAGAGTTATGCTCACGCGATATTGATTGTAGGAAGCAGCAGAGATTTTGGTTGGTGGTTAATGCGCTAGTTAATGTCTGTTACTTGAAGTGAATGGATGAGAAATGTGCCATCAGGTTACACCTGGAGAGTGGAGGAGGAGGAGCCTAGAATCCCTGAAGGATTCTTGTGTGAGAGTGTCAGGAACTGTCAATGGAAACTTTGGAACGTTTGGAGACATTGATTAGTGCAGGTTAACGCTCTAGTCCTCATCAAACATGGCGTCCTGTCCCATAAATACCGACTCCACCCGCATTGCAGACGCATTGTATCTGTGTACTCAACTCGTTACTGTGCTCGTCACTCCTGTGGCTTACTCGTTGTTCTATCCTTGGCGGGACCTGCCTTTTCTGCCTTTTCCCTTGTTTCCTTGTTTTGTCTGTAGTCTGTACTCTTCCCACGTGTCCCTTTCCTCTGCCTTTCCTTTCGTTTCATATTTTTTCCCCTGCTTTCACAAACTTGTTTGCTTCGTCCAGCTCGGACGTTTGTTACGTTCCCGCGGCTTCGCTACTTGTCACTCAGCCTTCGTCCGCGGGGAATGTTTGTATATTTTTTTTTTCCCTTTCTCTTCCTGATAGCTTGCCATGTGCCCTCTGGGCCCCTGTCCGCCTCTGGACTGGAACGGCTTTCCTTCTCTTAACAGTGTTTGCCGTTTACCTAGCTGCTTCATCTGCGTAACAGCGTAAGCAGTGTTCTTTCTTTGGCCAGAGCTAGCTTCCTACCGCCTCAGCGCCGTCCCACTTGGATGTTCTTTTCATTTATCCATTTTTTCTTTTTACTTTTTCCTATTTATTTTCATACGGCGTCTGCCGTTCTTACCTTCTTCCTGACACCTTATGAACGTATCCCTCTTTCCTCACTTTCAAGGGTGTTCGCCGCTGGATAACGCTTATCTTTCCCAGTGACCAGATCCTCTCTGGGAGAACCGCTTACCTTTTTCTAAGGTCAGTCAGTATTGTAACCGTCTTCCCTGTCAGTTCATAGTGTCTTCTATCTTTTGCTATTTCAGTCTTTCTTTTGTGTCTACCTTCTTTTCTACCTGAGTATAAGTCTTCTCATAGCCTCCCATACCCCGAGGCTTATCAAATCATTCTTTCCGGAGAGCCGGTTGCTGAGCTTTGGTCTTTGGATATCGCACTATTGAATCCCACCATCATACCAGGGTTTTTTCTGCCTTCCGGCTTTTTCCCTTCAGCAAGGCTAGCCCCCTGGGGTTCCCCGAAGGTAAAGTCCCACCTATGCCAAGGTGGCCTCCGGAGGGGCTAGACCTTATTTACACAAGAAAAAAGGACAGAAACTCAAGGATAAAAGGTCACCGAAGAAGAAAAAGGATTGGAGGAGGACTGAAGTGGTCCTTGAGGATCCTACTTCGGAAGAATCAGGTGAGGAGAATGGGGAGATACACTTCGAGCCTGACAGAGAGTTACATTTTCATGATTTTGGTTGGAGGAAGCAGCAGATATTTAGAAATGTGGGTGATACACCAGAAAGTATCTGTCTCTCAAAATGAGTGGATCAGAATCATGGCATCAGCTGACACCTGGAAAGGGGACCAGGAGGGTCTGAGAATCCCTGAGGTTAGCTTGTGGAAAAGTCATACTCATATTATCAGTGGAGAAAAGTGGCATGATTTCAGGGGGTGAGAGAAACACGGGCCAGTGTCAGGGATGTCATCTCACCAAAATGCCAGGAGTAGCGGAAGTGACATCACAATGTCACACCCCAAGAGTGACATCACAGGAAGCGATATGATTTGACCAGACCCCTGTGTGGCATCACATGAAGTGGTGTCATTTGACCACACACCCGCGTTACATCCCCGGAAGTGGCATCACATAGCATTGTTTCTAAGTACAATACATACAATATCGTCACAATAACCCTGTAAATTGATGTACATTTCATACAAGAATGGATCACCATATGTATCATTGATATCAGTGCGTATTGGCCCATATTACCAAATCACTGTGAATGCAAGCAGACGTCCAATGCCAAATGATAATGATGTTTTATTATATAGCACTTACACTTTAGCACTTAATTTAGAACAACTATACATTCAATATCACACAACCTGTGTTGGTACTCATTTATCAACCGAAGTAGGATGAAAGGCTGAGTTGGCCTTGCTGGGAGTCGAACCTGCAACCTGTAGATCATACACACACATTGCAGCAGCCAGAGCTCAACCCACTGAGCTATCTTACCAGCTATAGCTATTAGAAAATGAGCTACTCCAGCCTCAGTCTAAAAAAAGTATGAGACTTGTACTGTAAGCCCCCTCACTCCTCCCCCTCCCCTGGTTCTTGATATGGGACGTGAAAGTGAGCATGGGGACATAATGCCGTAGGATGAGGTTCAAAGTGCTCTTCCAGGCTGGCAGACCAATGTGCTTTTTCTGTCCGCATGGGCACGTGATCGCACTGAGCTGTCACGCCGGTTCAATGTACTGTTGGCCAAGGTTGAGTTAACCAGAGGAGGGGGGGGGGCATAAGTGTGACAATGCGAGGGCGGTCGTTGAAAGCTGCCTTCCGCAACGTCGGTCTTATATATGCGGTCTTCGGACTGATAATCAGACATGAAGAGGGTCATGTGCTGTCAGTCTCCACAGTGCAGGTGCATGGAGGGAGGTTCGAGCCCCCACTGCTGAAAGGAAAATGAGAAACGACTCTGGACATCGATTGCGCCTTTGCTCACACGTGTGCACTGCCACGCATATCAAGAGTTCGGTTCAACAGAGTTGCAAAACCAGAATTGTAACTTATGTACAACATTCTTGTTTAATCAGTGCAATATTTGCATAAATCACACTCCCCCACAGCCATTCATAACTGGAGGAGGCAATGGAGTGGCAGCCAGGTCAATGCGGGCATTTCCTGCCCATAACATCAGCATTCCCTGATACCCACTTCCCTTGGATTTCTTCAGCCTTGAGATTCGCCAAGAAAGCAAGTGAAGGGGGTATGGGCAAGGGGATAAGGGCATAACCTCTGCAGCCGACGCCGCCTTGCCATTGAGAGTGCAGAGTAGACAGCCCACTCCGTCTCTCAGAGAGAGTCCGCAAGAGGAGAGACCGCTGGAGCGCCTGGAACTCAGTTAGGCAAAGTGCCACACACAAAGTCTCCTTCCTGAGTGCGCACTCAGTACCAGACTGCAGAGTAGAAGAAACGCAGACCCTCATTACGAGTTTGATGACAGTGGTAAAACAGGTGCTATTTGAAAATATAGCCTGATTTACCACTCAGTTAAAGTACGTGTTTAATTGCCCAAACTCCTAGAGACTGCCTGCTCTGTGATTACCTCTGGAGAAATGCATAACCACATGTGATGTCACTCATGTGGTATTGCCATTGTGAAATTGCGGCCTGGTTAGTCCCACATTATACAGCAGGCAAACTCCAACTTCCTTAACATCAACAAAAAGCTGGGACAGGTGCAATCATGCACATCTCAAAGCGCTCAGTGTGCACGAGTCGCTATATAGAACAAACCTGCACCAGTCCAACTCCTGCCGCACTATCCTCCATCGCCTGCGCACCGTCCTCGGTGTGGCTGGCTGGCCTGCTGCTGCTCTCATCCCTCTGCTCTTCTGCTCTGACTGCTTCCCTGCCTCGGGCCGGAAGAGGTTTGGATGCTAAGCTACCTTAGCTCGAGTAATAGACCTGAAGGCACCGGTGCACCGCGCCAGTGCCTTCAGGTCTACTACTCGAGCTATGGTTGCACAGCAACCATAGCTTGTCTGGGCCCGCTGCCTGGCTCTCTGCTTGCTCTGGCCAGGCCTGGGGTCAGTGGACACAGGAGCTTGCTCGTTTTTTATAAATAGTTTGTAGTAAACTATTTATAAAAAATGCAAGCTCCAGGCCAGGCCAGAGGTTGCAGAATTAGGCCAGAGATCGCTGGGGAAACGGCAGAGGTTGCTCTTGCAACCTCTGGCGCACCCAATTGATGTCCCTGGTCAGTGTCCATCTCTTGAAGTGAATGAATCATCATATGTATCCTTAATATCGTGTGTATATGCCCGTATTACCAAATAACTATAAATGCAAGCAGGCGTCCAAGGACAAATGATCAGGATGTCTTATTATGTAGTACTTACGCTTAAGCACTTTATACAGAACAAATATACAATATCACCTAACGTGTGTTGGTACTCATTTATGAAATTCAGAAGGATGAAAGGCTGACTTGACCTTGCCGAGATTCGAAGGTGCAACTTCCAGATTACACACACATTGGAGCAGTGATCACTCAACTGACTGAGCTATCGTACCAGCTATAGCTAGCTTACCGGCTATAGTATAATGAGCAATTACATATCTGAATGTTCTCAAAGTCAGAAAGCAAATTGCACTCTGTAGTGGATACCATTTAACTGATAACTGAGATTTAACAGCAGGCCAGTTCATCTGCAGGTCTGGTACAAAGTTGGCCACATGTCAGGCCTGCGTGGATCCACTTTTCAGGCTTAGAGGTTGGTAAAATACATACTACTGGGAGGGTTCATAACTGTGTAGTAAAGTATTTAGAGTAGTGCAGGGAAAGCAGCACACTCACACGGCATCTCATACTCTGGGCACTTGCTGCCTCATACATGCAAACAACCATCGTGAACAGTATGCCATGGAAATGGGAAAGATAGACACATTACAAAGCATTAATTGTGGCACAATGAAATCAAGGGCCACTTTATGTGCTACGGTCAATCATTTCTACACTGTACACAAGCTTTTAGGCACAAGGATTTTGTCAAGTGACAGAAGACGCAGAGATGGAATGTCTTGCGATGATTGTAACAGAGAGGAGAGAAAAAAACATGCCATAACTGCAACTTGCTAAAAGCAACATTCATAGTCCGAAACAGATGCTTATTGTATTCTGAATGCTTTTTGGACGTTTTTGTCTGCATCGTGAATTTGAGGTGTTAAAGAACAGACTACATCAGTGACTCACCCCCTGAAGTGTGCCTGAAATAAACCTTGAATGAGTCTAGCAAGTATTGTATAGAATTCTAGAAAGACAAATTATTTGTTATTCATATTATTTCTTATTTAGGGCCACTGCTCAAAGTGTTACACTTGTGGAACCTACTGTTTTTTTAAGAGCCCTGAACAAGTAAGCCAGCCACTGCAGAAGCAAAGAGCCACATGGCACTGGCCACGTGCCAGGAGCTTTAATTCAAACAAAGACCAAAAATAGTTGGCTTTTGGGGGGTGGCAAGGGAGACCACAGGGGTAGCAAGGGAGACCTCAACCATCTCAGGTGCGACCCCTGGTGACCCCAAATGACGTCCCTGGCAGTCCAGCACCATAATGCTAGGCAATTATTCTCTGAACAACTGAATTACTTAGCATTTTGGTGCTGTACTACCCTTGTCGGGTGGGACCAGACTTATAGGCAAATGGACTTTTCGCCTCTGTGAAGGGAACAGTGAGCTAAAACATGGTTGCAGACCCTCCTTGATTGGACAAACTTTCATAGAACAGGTTATTTGAAGCATGCTCGTCCTCAGTGGAGGGGCTCCCACACTCTTGTTTAAAGGGATACAATATCAGCTCCTAATTGATCCAGAGGCAGGGGAAATCACTTCTGCAACAGAACCATCTATGTTTCCTGGGGATCCAGAATTGCATACGGGCAATTGAACGTACGATCAAAATCATGTCCCACACGCCCCTTCACAAGTTGCACTGGAGTACATCCACCTGTACATTTGCATCCACAGGTATTGTGCCCCAACTATGACCACCAACTGAGACTTAGAGAGGAGGTTGTACTTTCAGTTCCTTCAACCATTTCAGGTGCAGTAGGGGTAAAGGTTTCAGAAGTAATCTACTAAATATCTTGAAAGAACAAAACACAGTTTAGTTGAACAACAGGAAGAGATTCAAACCACTGGGTAAATTTTCCACTGCCCCATACACCTATCAATCAGATGGAAATGATGATGAAATAAATGATGATTAAGAGAAGCATTATGGTCCATCAGAGCCCATAAAGAAATTTGCATTCCTGCTAGAAAGCAGTGATAATGCAAAGTAGGATGAGAATTACACCACATATATACAGGGGTCTGTTATGTAGTATTGCTACAGAGTTATGTATTAGAACAAGAACATGGAATGGTTTGGGGGAATCTGGAATGTTGTGGGTTCAGTTGTATTTTGAGATTAAATAAGTAAGGACACTGATGGAAAGGCTCCTGTGTGTGTTATTATAATACTGATAACAGGGATATAACAATTGCCGATGAGGGGAAACATGACCAGAAGAAGAGCAATGCTAAGGTAGAAGAAGGAAGAAACAGAAATTTAGACAATTAAAACTACTAGACGGAACAGCAACTGAAATATCAACAACAACAAAAAATAAGAAAAGAGAGAAACGGTAAGGCACGCATGCACGAGGCGGCCGTCTGAGTGGACTATGTAGATGTAAGGGATATTCATTAAGGACATGAATATTAGATTGGTGGCGAAAGGAAACAGAGGAGAATGTATTTTTTAAATTCAGGCAATAAACAAACAAACTTACTTGAAGGCTATGGCGCGAGCCGCAGGCAGTGAGTGACGAGTGTATGTAAAGATGTCAAGGTCGTCAGAGGAAAGGACCTAAGAGTGTTGAAAAACCATATTTGTAGGCAAACAAATTGTAAAGGCTGGCTGTCATGGCAACGTGATGCAGGATAGGAATGAAACGCTGTAATGAAACAGAATGAAAGCAAACTGAAACATTGTAATAAAACGGAATGAAAGCGAACCTTGCAAATACAATAAAAAGGAAATTATAAAGGCTTGTACTGTACGGAAAGAAATGAAAGTGAAACCAATAAGAGAACACTAAAGTTAAAGCAAGAGTTATCCTCAAATATATCACTTTCATGGGCACAACAAGCATAATTAATGCACAACGAATAAATAAAGCAAATGAACTAATGAAAGCAAAATGATATACTGGAATGTCATCAAAAAATAAATGTAAATTAAATAAACAAGGTTATCAACCATAAACAATGTGAGGGAACAACCTAACTGTGAAACTGCTTATTGGGACACATTGAAGTGAAGTGTTTGCACAAAAAGAAAAATAAGTAAGCTTGCATAATACACATACAGTGAAAAAAAGGATAACACACACGGCAAGGCAAAGGAACAAAATGAACAAAGAAACAGTCATAAAACACACAGATAATTAACAAGCATGTCCTCTGAAAATGCGAGTGGGGACATGAATTTATCTCAGGCTATGTGGGGAACATCCATGTCTGCAAATCCAATTAGTTATTGCTGCAGGCCAAATCCATAGAATTTAGAGTCACAAGAAGACCAAGGACAACGATGGCAAGAATGGCAGGAGGAATTTGAGGAATTTCTGAGGGTAGTTAGAAACCAAGATGCTGCCAACAAATTGGATATTTTCATAAACCTAATTGGCAAAGAAATGAAGAGTATCATCAAAACAATACCTCCGCAGGAGAAGATGACATACCAACTCTTGGTGACAGCAATAAATAGCCGGATAATAATTCCGCCCATTCGGGATTATGAGTGATACATTTTCAACCAGTGCACACTAAGCCTGCATGAGACTATAGCGCAATTTGTGCTGCGCCTACAGCGAAAGGCAACATATTGTGATTTTACACATTTTGGTAATGATGAGGCAATCAGACTGAGAGTTATTGAAGGTTGTGTATCATCTCAATTTAGGAAACATTTGCTAAAATAAAACCTTCCATTGAAAGAAGTATTAGAATTAGCGAGAGTTTATGAAAGTGTTGACTCACAAGCAGCGAATATGAAAATCCAAAGAGACTAGACACAATTGCTGCTGTGAACCAAAGTCAAAGGGCCTCATTACGACCCTGGCCGCAAAAGGAGGCGGACCCATTAAACCTTTTCCACCACATTACGAGGTCCCCTGGCGGGATCCGGTAAGGACGCCTGGTAAAACCAGGCGTCGGGACCCGGTAAGGACGCCTGGTTAAACCAAGCGTCGTTAGCGGGTCCCGCTTGGGGAAGAGGGAGCAAACAACGGGCCACTCCTAATTGGCCCGTTGTTTGCTCCCTCTCCTATTCCCATTCAGCCCTATGGGGGCTGAATGGCAATGGGGAAGGTCCGGGTCCGGGTTCCTGGAGGGAGGAATTACCGGGGCCTCCAAACTCGGAATGGGCCGGTAATTCCCCATTCCGAGAACCCGGACGTGATTTCGGCAGCAGCCATGCCACCAACAGCGGCATGGCTACCGCCGAGGTCGTAATGAGGCCCAAAATGTGCAATGGAAAAGGAGGCATTCCAATATGCCATCGGGATCAATACCTCACCAGGAAGGGTGGAACAACAATCGTAAAGGTTCCTTTGAAAGACAATGCTACAGGTGTGGGTTTGAATTCCCGCACAGAGGTCAGTGCTCTGCCATAGGTCAAGTATGCCTGCGATGTGGTCAGGAGAACCATTTTCGTCAGGAAAGAATGGCGTTGCTACCTGCATATAAATCAAATATACAGACATTGCCAAATCGAAGGTGTGACATTCAGAGAAGTTCTAATGCAAAAACATCTGCAGAGAAGGAGTTTGCAAGGTCAAATGGAACTCCAAGAACAAACATACGTCAACAAGTCCAACAACCGGGATTTGTTAGAGCTATGGACAATCTGCAAATAGAAATGGCAGAACAAATGGATCAAGAACAAAATTAAGTTACACGACCCACCAAGGCCAAAGTCAAGAGGAAATATTGTATGGAGACCCCTTTACAAACCCACCAATAGAGAAAGAGTGCATGACCAAAGAATGCACGGAACATGATAGGTTTAGCAAAGAATATGTGAGATTGATTTATGACACTTCAGATGGAAATGTGGCCCTAAAGGTCACTATGAGTCTAGGTGGACAAAATATCCCGTTTCTGGTGAATACCGGTGCTACAGTAAATGTGATGAGCAAAAAGGTATATGAGGCATAGTTGAACTATATCCATTGCAACCATCAAGGACTAACGATTTCCAATGGGGAGCAACTCAGCCACTGGAAAATGTCAATGTGACCTGATTCATAAGAAATACTGTGTGCCAGTTGAGATACACGTCATAAGTAGTCCAGCAGTGGGCAGATGTCTCATAAATTGCAAGACTGCCACAGAATTGCGACTCATTGATGTCAACTATAATCAGTCAGAAATGATAAAAGGGGTGCCAACAAAATGTCATACGGTACAGGCTGTGACGGAGCAAAGGTTGGATTTGGAGAAGCTGAGGGAGAAGTTCCCTAGGTTGTTCAGTGGCATTGGAATGCTGAAAGGAGATGCAATACACTTGCACACTGATCCCAAGGTTCATCCTGTACCTCAACATCTAAGACATATTGGGTTTCATCTCCAGGCGAAGGTGTCTCAAGAACTGCAACAACTGATCGATAATGACATCATTGAGAGAGTGGAGGGCAGTCCCACACCGTGGGTATCTCTGCTGGTAGTGGTGCCAAAGGCGGATGGTCGTCTTCGACTATGTGTAGATATGAGGGTTCCCAACACAGCGATACAGAGAGAAAGACATCCGGGACCTATATTGAGGACATGATCATCAGACTAAATCAGGCAACAAGGTTCACAAAATTAGATTTGAATCAAGGATATCATCAATTGGAAATTGATCCTGTGTCCAGGCCCATAACCACATTTACCACCCATGATGCTTGTTTAGATATAAGCGATTGAGTTTTGGCATATCATCTGTTGCAGAAATATTTCAAGAAGCAATAAGGAAGATCATAGCACCAGTGAAAAATGCATTCAACTATAGTGACAATATACTTATTTATGGAACCACTCAAAAACAACATGATGAAGCATTGGTGTAAGTTTGTGGAATTTTACAGAATAGTGGTTTAACTTTAAACGGCCCGAAATGTGAGGTAAACAAACAAAGCTTCTGATTTTTTGTGCACATATTGAGAGAGAATGCAATAAAGGCGGACCCACATAAAGTAAGCATCATTCTTGGATTGGAGCCACCAAAAGATGTGTTAGAATTAAGATCATTTCTAGGAATGACCGGCTATTGTGCTCGATATGTACCTGATTATGCCACACTTACTGATCCGATTAGGCAGTTATTAAAGAAGGAACTAGTATTTATGTGGGATGAGAAGTGCAAAGAGAGCTTTGAGTTGATCAAGGAGGAACTTGTCAGTGATCGACAATTAGCCTATTTCAATCTGAAATGGGAAACTCAGATTACAGTGGATGCCAGCCCTGTGGGCCTAGGAGCAATATTGGCACACGCAGAACCAGGAAAAGAAGGATTAGGGCACATTGTGGCATATGCTAGTCGGGCTCTGACTAGAGTTGAACAAGCCTATTTGCAAGCAAAGAGAGAAAGCCTGGTTGCTTTGTGAACTTGTGAGAAATGTCATCATTTTGTGGTTGGGAGACCGTTCACTCTCATTACAGACCATCAAGCCTTGATATCACTCTTTGGGAAACCAAGGATTAAAATGCCTTCGCGTATAGAGAGATGGGGAATATGCTTGCAAGAGTACAACTATATTATAGTTCATGAGCCGGGGAAAGAAGCCAATCCCGCAGACTATTTGTCCCGGCATCAAAAAGAGGAGCCTGACACCAAGATGCAGAGAGAGGCAGAGGATTGTGTGTCATACTTGTCTCTCAATTCTCTGCCGCCAGCAGTTACCAAGGAGATGTTTGAGGAAAAAAGTAAAGATAATCCTACAATTCAGGCAGCAGTTCGATTCACTAGGACTGGCAAGTGGAGGTGTTTGGAAATGGAGCAAGGTGCAGAAGGAGTTGTGGGTAAGAAAGATCTTCAAAGATTAGTGAGAATAAGCAGTGAATTGATGGCAATGGATGAAGGAGTGCTGCTAAGGGGAAATAGGCTTGTGGCACCGAGGAGTTTGGGAAAGGTCCTTGTGATGCTGGAACATGAAGGGCATTGTGGAGTGGTAAATACAAAGAAGATACTAAGAAATCAAGTATGGTTTCCTTGCATGGATGTGATTATTGAAGATACCCTACAAAACTGTTTTGCGTGTTAAGTGTCTGCCTCCAATAGTAATGCAACTCCTCTTCAGATTGTACCACTACCTGAGGGTCCGTGGAATAGGGTGGCTCTTGATTTTTTTTATGGGCCCTTGGAAGAGGGAGGGTATCTGTGGCGCTGGATGAATACTCCCCATTCCCTCTGGTAAAACATGTGAGGTCTACTGCATTTCATCATGTGACTTTGGTTCCGGATGAACTATTTAGTGAATGGGGTGTCCCAAAGGTGATTAAAACCGATAACGGGCCACCATTTCAAGGACATCAGTTTGGGAAATTTGCGCCACATCTGGGTTTCAAACACCAAAAGATCACAACACTGTGGCTGCAAGCAAATGCCATGGTCAAGAGGTTTATGAATAATTTGAAAAGGGCCCGACAAAAGGCCATTGTAGATAATATGTCACTGCCCCAAGCAGTTTCTCAGATGCTACGAAGCTATTGCAACACTCCTCATGAGATGACAGAACACTCACCTTCAGAGTTAATGTTATGGTACAAGCCTCTAACCAGACTTCCACAGTTGGAGGACTATACACTGGCGAAGGATGATGAGATCAGAGAGCGAGACAAGCTAAAAAGGACAAGGAATTGACTGATTGGAAGAGAAAAGCAAGAGAAAACCCTGGTTTCTGGTGGCTTATGGGAAATGTTGATCTGTGCAGGGAAGTTCCCAGCTGATGTTTTTTTCTCTCGCAAGGTGCTACCACAATTGTACAATGATGTGATGGCTACAGTGTGTTGGGTTTTGCAGCAGTCCGTGAGATAAACAAATACCCCTCACAATACAATGCCTTACGAAGTTGAGAAGACAATGCATGTGCCCTGGTTTCTCCATGTCCTTTTTCCCGTGGTCACAAGCTTTATGAAAATGATCAGTCTGTGAAAGAAATGGTTACTGTAGCTTTGATGATCAGCCCACAATTCAGCCAGGCTTCGGATGCTAAAATGTGACTCTGCCAACTGCATTCGTGCCACAAGTTGCTACAGTGCAAACTAAAGGCTACTGTGGCTACCCTTTGGAACTCTCCTCTGCACATGTTGTTCAGGCTACACTCGCCGTGCAAGGACATCACAGATTACTGCAACAGTAATAGCAGAGCTTGTGATGGGGCAGTGACGACACTGTATAAATGTCAGCTGGTGTTTAATGTATGTTCTGTCCTATGAACTTTTAAGGAGGTTACCAAGTGTGTGAGCCTTCACAGTGATTTTGTCAGCAATGGTATCACTCTACCACACCTGCTGCAGCTGAACCTGATCAACCAGGTGAGGGCTGGTGACTTGGAAGGTGATTCTAATGAAACATAGCTGGTGCAGGTCCTGCTTTCAAGCTTGTGTTCCTATCCATGCATTTAAAGGTAACATTGAGTGCCTGCTGACTTCCTTTGTGGACCCATGTTTTAAGGCAATAGGGCTGCTTTTCATCAACATGTGTTAGCTGACTGTGAAGAATACTACGGATCCCTCACTGAAACCCTGCTTAAAGTCTCCTCCCAGGTGGCCAGAAAAGGCAGACGCTTCCTGATCCTGACCTTTGGGGTGGTATACTGTGGGAGGATCAACTGGGGGGAGACAAGGCCCAGGGTGGTGAGGAGATCCTGTGGCATGAGACATGGTATTTGTCCTTTGAAAAGGGAAACCTTTCCAAGTTGCCAAGACAGGCAATGGCTTATTGTCATTTTAATGTATCTGATTCACATATAAGACCTGTGGCTTTGGGCACAAGTACCGTAAAATCTGAGCAAGACTTACGAACAGAAAAACCCTTCAAGGTATTTCAGGATAAACACCCTCCTTACCGTCAAAGGTATAATATAAAGAAATCGAGAAATATTGCATTAAGTAAGTTGTCTTCCTCTGTAACAACACGTTCTAATGGTTCATTTTGAAATGATTTTAAGGGAAGTAAAGCTACCCATAAAATCAATCTGTTACGTAAAATAACTACATTTGTTTTTAGGAACTACAAGTCCTATAATCCCATGAGTACTTTGATGAGGAAGAGGGCTGAAGGGGCTTGCTGTAGCAGTAGTCAGGCAATAAAGTCTAATAACCCACACATGAAGAAACCTATGGGGCATAAAGACAGGCAATAGGAAGGAGATGGAACTGTGGCTGGAGTATGTGCTGTAGTAGCAGAGGTAGAAGATACAGTGTTGGCAATCCAGGCTTAAGTGGGAGAACCAAAGGGACCCCGGAACCTGGATGCAGCAAATTTCACCTGCTGGTTCTGAGAGAGTCTTGTTCCCCCAATCTCTGAGTTGCAGAGGCTGCGGTGCAGATGGCGTGCAAGAAAGCTGCCTTTCCCCATGTGAGCCTGATTGAAGAGATTGCCATACCAGAAGTGTGTTGGAGACCGAGGCGAGGAGCTGCTGTCAAGCCATAGGTCTCCGGAGTGAGAAAGGCTCCTTAATGAAGTGGCCAGCCTAGAGATGCCTTCAGCGAGGAAGGCTGGGGGTCTCTGTGAGGCCAGAAGCAGTAGAAGTTGTGCCCAAAGTTGTGGAAGTTGGGTAACCCACAGAACAAGAATCACAGAAGCTGGTGAGTCAAACCTAGCATTCTGATTCCTTGCGCAAGCACTGCCGTCAACAGTTTCCAGTCTAATATTCACTGGATTCACTGCCGTATAAGCAGAAGTGAGCTGAAGTTTTTAATAATGGTACAATGGAAAGGTTGCACTAGTGTGTGATTGTTAATTTCTCTGTACACTTGTGTTAGGAGCAAATGCTGCAAAACTCCATTGTCAACCTCCTTCAACATTGTAAACTTTATGAAGGAGTGGTTGCATGGAGCTAATTTTGCTTTTTGCATTTTTATTCACGCAAATGTTAAATGTTCAGAAAGGAAGTAAAATGTTTAAACCATTGTATCTATAGTTGAAGAGCGAGCAAGCATTGCCCAAGCCAAGAGTATTCCCCTAGTAAGACTGAAACCAGCCTTTATTGAAGCCAGAAAACAATTTAACCTAGACTGTGAGCCATATAGAAGTTTAGCCTTGCCTAAGATACAATTGTGCAAGCATTGCCTGAAGCCAAGAGAATGGCACTATGGCTTCTAGGTAACTATATTGGCTAACAGTTGGCAGAGAGATTAAAACAATGTTGGAGAAGGGAAACTTGCTGCTCCTGAATTATTATTTGAAGTTGACACAATCTATATTGCCAAAGACTTTACTCAACAGAGAGAGTGGGTCATACAGGCAAACTTTAGTTGTTGTTGCACACAGATAAGAAAGGCAATGAGGCTGGCCCTTTTGAAGAGATACTCATAGGAAAAGTGCCTTGCGTGTTTGAAAGTGTTGAAGTAGTTTGACATAAATCTTGTGAATAGTGAAAAAAGAACTGTAACCAAGAACTGTGTTTCTCTAACAATTGTAGAAGTCGCATTTCCTTTGAACTGTGGCAAGTCTTCTTGGATTGTTGGTGGCAAAGCATTGTGGCTGGGAATACCATTAGTGCTGTTTTGAGGAAGTGGAAAGTCCATATTTCACCAAGAAGAACAGACTTGCTATTGTTGGAACTTTGGTTAACAAGACTTTACCTTGACCTTTACCTTGACTTTGAAATATCAAGAACTGATCTGAGACTTTCTTACCTACAGGGATTTCCCTTTTTCTTTTTGTTGAACTTTGGAGTTGAATTCACTTTGAATCCCCAGGAAGGGAAGTCACCCAGGTTATTGAGAGGTTATCAAGAAACTGTGAATGTTGATGATGTTATTTGATTTGCCATATATTTTTCATCGTATTTAATGTTTAAGTGTGAGGGTCAGACATCCTGTGTTAGCGTGTTTTTCTAGGCAGGGCTATCCTCAACAGAGTAGGGATAGTGAGGCATTTAATATCCATTTATCTTTAATAAAATGGTATATTTTTAGCAATCATCAAAGAGTTGTCTACCTCGCATTGCTGACCCCTCGCAAGCTTTTTTTGCAGTGCTTGCAACATAAATTAGAGAAAGAATGCCAGAAACAGGAAGACCATCAACATGCCTGTCAAGGCATATCAAGACAGAATTGATATCATTGATGTACTCCCTATTTTGATGCCATCAGTCCAAAGATGTGTGAGCAGTGTAGGCATGGCCTGTATTGAGGAAATGTTATTGGATATCTTCCCCAGTGACTAAGACATTGTCAGTTCAGATTGTTCAACAACAGGAGCCAACAGCAGACTATCGGCCTCACAGATGTCTCATGAAGGCCTATTGGACACTTCGCCATGGGAAGGGATGATGACCCAGTATATTATTGGCAAAGTAAGTGATCCATCTGTCCAGCAGCAGTTGTATGAGTTACTGTTGAATCAGTAAACTGCACCCAATTGTGCTTTATGAGTGAGTTTTAAGTGCTTCCGGGGCTATTGTTGAAACACTGAAAATAGGTACTTATTTGTAGATAAGTGGCATTTCGTTTGGACAGCACCTTTTTATTCTACTTCTTTTTTACTTATGTGTATTATTCTATCGTATTAAATGTTGTATGGTGCTCTGCTGCCCATCTTGGTTCGTTTCGTGCCTATAAAACCAATTTTTAAATACATAAATAGAAATAACCACAAGGGAGGCCTTGCAGAGCCACATGTTCAACAAATGACATTCAGAAATATATATAGTCACTTAATTGAGGAAGATTTTGGAACAACATCACCCAACTGCGAACACATCAGCTCAGATGATGATGATGATGTGTTACCCGGTAAAAGTCAGACCTCAAAAGTGAAGTTGGGTTTTTCATGGTGTCTTTGGCTGGGAAATAGATAGGTCTAGTTGAGACTGACAGGACCTTATCTGTTGCTGACTTAGACATTGCATTACCTATTGAACCTGTCATATTTCTAGTCCTGCTATTGTCATAAACACAATCACCAATTTTGAAATGTTCTGTGGCTCTCTTAAAGGGCATTGCCACCCCTTAAAGTTCTCATTATTTCTTACGTGGCACAGCCAGTAACTAAATCTATTTGACCAACTCACAGTGTTCAACGACCCCTAAACATCTTTCACGCTTTCACAGGGTGCTTCCAACCCTTAAAGTTCTTGGTCCCTCTCACAGAATTTCACCGCTTATAGTGCCAGGGTTATCTCACACAGCACATCCAGTCACTAATGAGCATAAGCCCATGCTCAGGGTGTTTCCTTTGACTAATGTTTTCAAGCTCTCGCACAGACGACTTCACTCTCACCTGTGGGGTGTCTCCTTGTGAGGCCAGTCCCTCCCGTCTGTCTTCTTAACTTGTTCTCTTCTGCACAGCAACCTACAGAAGACAAGGATGGTTCAGCTATTGTACAGCTGTATGCGATGTCTGTAATGACTTGATGCCCGACCACTTACCTGGACGGACAGTGCAGCAAATGGAAGGTTGCTGCTAAAAGTAGTTGCTGGTGCAACTGCCACCAGTTGAGCAGGCTGGTTGAGGGTGTGGGTTATGGCACAGGGTGACGGATGATGCCATGCTGCGTCCTGGCCTGGTAACAATGTATGACCTACGTCCGAACCACTGCAGCAGGAGGTAAGGCTGGCAGAGGAAGATGATTTGTTCGCCCATTAAATGCCTTTATGACAACAGCAAACATGGTTTGTCACGTCTGTCATTAACAGGATAAGGGTCTTGCCCATGCCTTCCTGCTGCCACTACACATTAATGGTACAAGTTTACATTCTAAAACAGGCTTTTGAAATAGTCATTCAGGCAGCCGCTGGTACTGCGCCCAGATTTTGACAGCTTTCACAGGCAGGCAAACTGGCTGTGGATGTTTCTGTGACCAATTCAGCTTCCCAGGATGTTGCAATTCCACAATGCTTTCTTAACTTCAGTAAAAGGTAACACCCCGCAAGAAAATTGGATGTTTGTGGGTGTTTAGGACCAGCATTTCGTATTTTCAGCAACCAAGAAAAGATTTAACTGCAAGATTTCAGATTTCTTTCAGCAAGCACTGCTTTTCATCTGTGCTCCATTGTTACATGTTGGGCAGCCCAATGACATGTTTTAGAAGTGCAGACTCGGTTCCACCACTGGCAACATGCATGGTAGATTTGGCAGCCATCTTTTTGTGCTTGATAGAGTGCAATTTCCTTAGGTTTTGGCGCACATGGGGTTTTCACGGCCATTTTGATGATTCTGGTGCCACCAGCACACAGTGATGCCGCTGGGCAGAGCAGATTGGGTTAAAACGTCCCACATCTTCGAGACGATTTCTGAAGCACTGCAACTCACTGTTGGACCTCCTCAAACTGGCTAGGCTGATTTAAGATTCCGACTGGACATCACTTGCATACTCTTCACCTGATTGAACTGATCATCCCTGAATAGACCACAACACACCATTGGACCACTTTTAGCCCAATCTATATGCCTCAAAGCCCTCAATCTACTGGGAACCACCATTTTGAAATGCCTTGGTGCTTTTCTTGATCCAGTGAAAGTGCCAAAAATGCCATCTCAATGCTGCTGAACCCTAAAGACAGGAGAGAATAGCAATTGAAGTTGCCCTATCCCCCTTGCGCAACTTAAAGTTCCCTAGTGGCCCACCCTTTGCCTTTTGGTGGACCGTCGACATGTGTAAAGAAGGAGCAGATCTGTAACAAAGAAGGACTGTGATGAAGAACTGAGACAAAAAAGAAGGACTGCAGCAAAGGTCTATGAAAAAGGAGAAGAACGATTACAAAGGACTGTGTTGAAGGAGTCAGACTGATAATCAAGTATGGCTGTGAGGAAAGAGGAGGCCTGTCTTGAAGGAGGGCAGTGATGAAAGACGGTGATTAAGGAGAATGACTTTGACAAAGGTGGATGAATCTTAAGAAGTATTGTGATGAATGAAATGGACTCTGATAAAGCAGAAGGACTGTGAGAAAATGTGACTGTGATGAAGGAGGAGGATTGTGATGAATGAAAAGCCAGTGATGAAAGTGAAGTACTGTGATGATGTAAGACTGAGATAAAGGAGAAGAAATGTGATGAAGTACTGTGGTGAAAGAGGGCATCTTGGATGACGGAAAATAATTGTGATGAAGCACTATGATGAAGAAAAGGGTTGTGATCCAGCTCTGTGGCAGAAGAGAAGAACTGTGATGAAGCACTATGAGAAAGGGGAACTATAATGAAAGAGTGTGACAAAGGACTGCAATGAAGGAGAACAAGTGTAACAACGTAGAATGACTGTGATGAAGCAGAAGGACTAGGACAAAGGAGAAGTATGTTAAAGAAGTAGAAGGATAGAAATGAAGGACAAGCACTGTGATAGAGGACAAGTATTAAGACGGAGGACAGTGACATTTTGATTTTTGGTTCTAAATTAGTTTTTCGTGGCTGAAATGCAAATCACTTCAATTTCACACTTTAAAAACATCTTTGTTTATAAAAAAATAATGAATTAATTAATTTGAAAAAAAAAAACTTGTTTTAAACATTACATGGACCTAAACTGATTTGTTAGAAAAAGAAGTGAGTTTCTATTTGCCTTTGATTTCTGCTGAAAAATACTCACCAATGCCCTTTTATGGTGAGTAGAACATTTTTCAGATATTTAAAATTGTTTGCTATTTTTGCACATCAAAAACATTTGGCCTGCCCAACCTTTACCCGCTACTATACTTGCTGCAAGATTGTACATTTTCTGAAATTAAGTCAGAGATTTGTTTAGGAAGCGTAGCAAAACCTTAATGCAGCCATCATGCATAGTGCCAAATAGCTCCCGCTGGATTGCACCAGCCAATCAGGATGCTACGAATAAAAGCTTTATTTACCATTTAAAGCAAACATGCCATACTGATTGCTGGTGCCCCTACCTCAGGCCTCCATTTCATCACAATGTTCACCAGCCTATAAACTCCATTACAGCCCAGTTCCTCGACTTCATCCAACCACTGCCCACTTCCCCTATACGTAGTTAGCTGCTCTGCGAGCCTGGTGCTACTGATTCTCCTCCGCCTTCATACCACAATGATGAAAATTGATGTGTGCCTTTGCTAGAGCCCAGATGCCTATGGGCATGACAGCCACATTTATTGTTGTTTTTATGTACTAGGGTAAAGCGAACATAAGTGTTGCTACTGGCCCACATTCAATGTAGGCCAGTCTAGCCAGCATGTAACACTTATCATCTTTGGTTTACCCTTGATGGACAGTAACAGTGCATCAAGGGTAAACCCAACATAAGTGTTATTTTTGCTTTACCCTTAATAAAGCAAACATAAGTGTTATTACCTGGCTAGGCTGACCGACATGTATATGAAAAATACCATTCCGTATAAGTGTATGCAAACTGGCACTACTAGTGTCAGTCTGCATATACTTTCTTATTGTTGCATGGCAGGTTTAACTTCGGATCAAGAGAAAAGCAAATGTAAGTGTTATTACTTGGCTAGGCTGACATACATTAGTAGTGCCAGTCTGAATTTACTTTCTTAAGGTGGTATGACATTTAGTACTTGGCATCAAGGGTAAAGCACACATAATAAGAATTATTTCATGGATAGCTTTGCCTATGGTGGCAGTTTATTTACTTTCTTACTGTGTCATGGCCTTTGTCACCTTTTACTTGGCATCAAGTGAAAAGCAACAGTGATGAGTGTTATTAAATGGCTAGCATGGCTTACATTGGTGGCTCCAATGTAGCCATTTATTTTATGTGTGCCATGGCATTTTTGTACTTTGTTCAAGGGTAAAAGTGAGCATACGTGTGATTGCATGGTGCACTGGCATATCTTGGTATAGCCAGTATGATGTACTTTCATTTTCTACTTGCTGGGAGGCCAGCCAATCCACAAGAAGAAAGAGGGTGAGGCGCAGGTACAGTCTGAATTGATAGCAATCATTAAAGTGGGGCTTGGGGTCTGCCCCTCATAATGTATGGAAAGACAGGAGAGAAAGATGGGGCGGGAGGAGGAGAGGAGATACGAACAAGGTGTGTGGAATATTAAGGGATTTGGGTGTTTTGCCCGAAATTGGAAGGTATGGCAGGAATAAGAGATAGGGGGAATGTCAGGGGTTTGGTGGATTTGCCATACAATTGTAATTTAACGAAGAGTGAGAGATAGGGGAAGGGAGGAACAGAGGTGTTATGAACGTTTTGATGACCCCACAATTGGTGGTGGCGTTGGGAAAAGGTGTGGAAGGAGCAAGAAGAACAAACCAGATCATTCCATAGAAAGTCAAAAAATAGGAGATGCATGTTTTTGTTTAAAATGAAGCATTCCGTATAATGTGAATGTGTGAATAATGGGACAACACACCTATTATAACAAACTGGCAGTAACAAAACGAAAGATTTGCACGTAAACCCAGCAAGGTAAAAAAATAACAGCTGTTGACGAAAAGTCAGGGAAGGAAGACTTGCACAAATGAGCTTGTGAAACCATATAGCACCATTGAGTGTTATGCACAGACAACATTCTCTATGGGAGAATACACTGTCGTGGAATAACTTGTGTTTGATACAGTCAACTGACTCCTCCGGACCGAAGAGACATTCCCTGAGACTAGACTTAGTGAGATAAACACACATACATTTTTCTGTTTGGTATAAAATCCCCGTAAGTGGCTGTAGGATCTTAAACACATGGCTTTTCTGAGGGAGAAACGTGTTGGTTGGGGCTTTCAGTAGTTTATAAGCCTGTGCTGTAGTTTCTGAAAGCAACAACTTTTAGTGTCCGATCTAACTTGTAGCCATAGGAATTAATTCATGATTACAGGTAAAAGCATTACGTCATTTTAGATACAAGACATTTTTTAATACACAAAGGAGCAAGAACGCCCTTCGCCTGCAGTTGAACTAAACCAGGTAACAGGTGCTGGTGACTGTAGAGAAAAAGGAATTCAGTGTCTAGCGGACACCTCAGTCATTTTTAAATCACAGGGCGCCATTACAAGTTTGGCTTGCAGTCAGTGCTGGAAAGGGAAATTATCATTGATATTGGTGAAGGGTTGGGGGATTGGGTGGCTGGGGCGATGTGGGTGGTATTGTTGGTGATCGTGGGTTTTTTGTAAGCGCCCCATAAATAAACATTTCTATTTTGGGAGATTAATTCATTATTAACACCTGGAAAATAACCCAAGAGATGAGGAGTGTTTCCGATAATGTTGCATGCATATGAGGTGCACCTTTTAAATCTACGAAACCTGCCTAAATGTTTGCTGCAGAGTATAATTCTAACAAGGATATTGACAGTGGGTAAGTATCCCAATCTTTGTCTTGACTACACACGTGTTCGAATCCCGGTCTTGGCAACAAAAGCAAATTAATCTCTAAGCGCCTGATTCATAGAATTATTGGCGTGGAAAATAGGGGACTTGCACGCCAAACTGCACAAATACGCATTCGGCAATTCATGGAACTGACTGCGCAGGACTTTCTTAGGACTTGCGTGGAGTTCACGCAGCCCCGGAAAGTCTGTGCGAGCAGTCAAGCACCTTGCATGAGACACAATGCAGAGCATGGTTGTGACTTGCGCAGAGTGCTGTGAATGGGGAAAACGTGGCAGAACATGTGAAAAAGTGGGCGTTACGAGGGACGGCCCTGTGGAAGTCACTTATACACCCACATTTGTGCCAAATGACACGTATTCATGGAAACACCTGTACAGCCTCTATGCATAGGAATGGACATGCAAATTCCTTGATCAGTGCGCCACACGAAGGCAGGCATAAGTACATTGCACAAAGGATTCGCAGCACGTTGGTAGGTTTGAATGTCGGATTTAGGAGTGCTGAATGCAACCGGGGTTCCGAATTAACTTAGGGGTGTGTGTAAGCAGTGTAGCGGGGTGCAAGAATGGTTTACAGGGGTTTGCACACAGATTTTCTGAGTTTAGACCGAGCTACGATTTTTCATACACATGTTGTCGGGATGCCAGCAACAGTTTCTGGGGACCCTGCACAGGGTCCCCGAGATGCAGGCCTGCTTGCAGGGGACCCCACACATGTTTAGAAGAGTGCGTGTATTCGTGCCCAGGGGAGTGCGCAAAGGTAGCTGTTCTGGTTCTTGATGCAGTATTTTGGCACAATTTCCATTAATCAGGCCCTTAAACACTTGAAGTGTGTGTGGAGATGGATTTCCGAGATAAGGGAGACGTTTTTTGCTAGATCCAGGAAAATCCAGCAAAATTACCAATGCGGCTCACGGTAAAAAGGGATTTTCCAATATTTGTGGCATTAAAGTATTACTAGTGTATAGGAGAGAGAGGGAGGGACTAGCTTGTAATGATTTTCACGCAAGTACGAAAGTTTTGAAAAGTGAATAAAAAATCAGTTGGAGTATTTTCAGGTGTAAAAGGGAAAAAGTCTCAAGGCAACTTAGATCACTTCTTAACAGGTGACAAGGGTTGTTTTAGACTCTCTGTTTTCTATCCTTCATGATTGTACTTTTCTTGTATCACAAGTGATTTGGGACCCAATTGGCGTGTACCCGCGTTACAGGTAGCCATAGTTACCTAGGACAGCATTGTCCCACATCAAGATGGTGGACCATCGGCATGGGACTGACACGCACACGCGCCTGTGCCATGACGACCTTATACACAATGCGGATTCAGCCGCGCGTCTATCAGACGGTCGGCTTTGATCCCACGTTGTGCTCCTTAGGTAAGTTCCTGACAATTTCTTTGCCATTCTGTATACCCAGATGAGTACACTAGCCTCCCGCTTAGGCTAGACCTTACTGAGTCTTGTACCAGTTGTAAAACTCGCTTGCTTGGCCCACTCAGCCGGCCCCTAGCTGATTTCCTTGCAGGTATATCATAGGAGCTATATCCATAGCTTTCCTTGGGGAGTAAAACCCATGTTTACTGCAAGCAAATAATTTCAAAATCATCCAAAACTTCTGCGAATCCAAATCTTCCCTTTTACTCTGAACTCCTGTGACATACCAGGATAAAAGATTTACAGGGTAATTCATAGAAATTCGCACAAAAGTGGCACACGCGACTGGCGCACAGCGTGCCCGTGCGAATGTCTGTGCCAGCCGCGTGCGTTAAAATCGATTTCCGCGCACAGCGTATTCATGGATTTTCGCATCCAAAACCAGCCGTGGCGCAGCGTGGCACAGCGACCCTGCAGCAGCGCCAGTTATGCCCCCAAGAACGCCTTCGCGCAAGGAAAAGCCTTCAAAATCCCCAAATAATCGCAAAGGGCTGTGCTAACCCTGGACCAGTTCACAGGGCTGGCAAACAGCAAAGGCCAAGCGGGGAACGTGTATTTCAGTGGTTCGCGGGAAGTTTCACACAGGATTGTCCTGTGTACGTGTGCATCAGGGGTGCGCGGGAAGTATCACACGCAAAATCAGCAGGGTACGTGTATTTCAGGGGTGCGCGGGAAGTATCACATGCGATTCCAGCAGGGTATGTGTATTACAGGGGTGCACGGGAAGTATCACACGCAAAAGCAGCAGGGTACATGTATTTCAGGGGTGCGCGGGAAGCATCACACGCAATTCCATCAGGGTACGTGTATTACAGGGGTGCGTGGGAAGTATCACACGCAAAAGCAGCAGGGCACGTGCATTTCAGGGGTGCGCGGGAAGTACACACGCAAAATCAGCAGGGTATGTGTATTTCAGGGGTGCGCGGGAAGTATCACACGCGATTCCATCAGGGTACGTGTATTACAGGGGTGCGTGGGAAGTATCACACGCAAAAGCAGCAGGGTACGTGTATTTCAGGGGTGCGCGGGAAGTATCACACGCAAAATCAGCAGGGTACGTGTATTTCAGGGGTGCGCGGGAAGTATCACACGCGATTCCATCAGGGTACGTGTATTACAGGGGTGCACGGGAAGTATAACACGCAAAAGCAGCAGGGTACGTGTATTTCAGGGGTGCGCGGGAAGTATCACATGCAAAATCAGCAGGGCACGTGTATTTCAGGGGTGCGCGGGAAGTATCACACGCGATTCCAGCAGGGTACGTGTATTACAGGGGTGCGCGGGGAGCACCACACGTGAATTGCATGTGTGGGTCCTCCCAGGTGTTCCCTCTACACCCTCTACGGCCCCTGCAGGTGGCCCACACCACAGGGGCCTACCCTGCACATGTCCTGCAGGCACCCCATCCACCATGGCCATGCCCCCCAGCCAACCCACATGTCACCGTGCACTACTGCCCACCAACGCATGTCCCCCTGCACCCCCAGCCACCAGGGGCAGCCTCCACCAGGCCCCCACCCATGTCTACCACCACCCCTGCCCCCCGGCACTGCAGGGGCAGCCTCCACCAGGCCCCCACTCATGTCTCCCACCACCCCCACCCCCCAGCCACCAGGGGCAGCCCCCACCAGGCCCCCACCCATTTCTACCCCCACCCCCAGCAGTGCAGGGCAGCTTCCACCAGGCCCCACCCATGTCTCCCACCACCTCCACCCCCCAGCCACCAGGGGCAGCCTCCACCAGGCCCCCACTCATGTCCCCTATCACCCCCACCCCCCAGCCACAAGGGGCAGCCCCCACCAGGCCCCCACCCATGTCTACCACCACCCCCACCACCCAGCAGTGCAGGGGCAGCCTCCACCAGGCACCCACTCATGTCTCCCACCACCCCCACCCCCAGCCACCAAGGGCAGACTCCACCAGGGCCCTACTCATGTGCCCTATCACCCCCACCCCCCAGCCACCAGGGGCAGCCTCCACCAGGCCCCCACTCATGTCCCCTATTACCCCCACCCCCCAGCAGTGCAGGGGCAGCCTCCACCAGGCCCCCACTCATGTCCCCTATTACCCCCACCCCCCAGCAGTGAAGGGGCAGCCTCCACCAGGCCCCCATTCATGTCTTCCACCACCCCCACCCCCCAGCCACCAAGGGCAGCCTCCACCGGGCCCCCACTCATGTCCCCTATCACCCCCACCCCCCAGCCACCAGGGGCAGCCTCCACCAGGCCCCCACTCATGTCTCCCACCACCCCCACCCCCCAGCCACCAGCGGCAGCCTCCACCAGGCCCCCACTCATGTCTCCCACCACCTCCACCCCCAGCCACAAGGGGCAGCCTCCACCAGGCCCCCACTCATGTCTCCCTGCACCCCCACCCCCCAGCAGTGCAGGGGCAGCCTCCACCAGGCCCCCACTCATGTCCCCTATCACCCCCACCCCCCAGCCACCAGGGGCAGCCTCTGTTAGGGAGAATTCTCTGTTTAGCCTGAATTTCCTAACCTAGTGAGTCCCCCAGCAGCTTTTCTGGATTTCGGGAGTTTGTTTTCTTTCCATCCTGCCAAGAGTGAGACTCTTTTCCTCCCACTCTTGGACATGTATGTGTGTAATTCCTTTGAATATCAATGTGTTCTATGGGCTATGGGGTCTTTTACTCCATAGGGTCTCATATGTTTTTCTATGTGTGTTACACTGCACCCTACGTGCCGTAACACTGGGGCGTCCTAGCGGGCCTCCACCATAGACTCCATACCCGGGGACTGACTACTGTCTCCCCGGGCATGTAAAGTCACCATTGGCTTTACTAGACCTAAATTTACTAACAGGACTAGTACGAACCATGTTATTGTGGACGTACTAGTAGGGGTAATTCGATTACTCCTGGACCTGTTACTCGAGGGGGCACTCTCCTGTCCCCCCTCATCGAGTTTTGGCTGGTGGCAGTGGAAACTACTTGTTATGTTCGACCCCGAACCTAACCCTATGGGATTCGTCCCATTGTTGGAGATTGATACTTTTTCTCGTTAATCTCTAACGTACCACTGATTTACTTATCTTAAATAGGTTTATCGGATGGTATTTTCTGCCAGAACTCGGTTTGTAAAATGGAGTCTGTGTTCGTCTCTGTGACTCCTAAACCAAAGGTTGAGCCCTTTGTTCCACTTTTGGCGGGCTCTGTACAGAGACCCTCCAAAGTGGTGCCATTCTGTCTGGGTTACCACAGGGGTGTGGGAGGGGGTTTAGGCACCCTGGACCGAGTTGCCTTGCCAACTCCGGTCGCACTCTGGAGTGATTGGCCCAAGTGGTGAGCCTTCCCGCTCACCACTTAGCATGTGTTGATTGACAGCTAGGCTGACTGAATGGGGGTTTTCTGCATAAATGCAGGGCTTTTGGGACTGGATCTTCAGAAGTCGCCACAGGACCTAAGAATCCGACGAGGGTAACGCTGAGCCGACCTGCAATGACGACACCTCCGGTGGAGCCCTGCTGAGCCGACTCACCACTTCCCGACGACAGAGGAGATCTCCCTGCCGGAGAGTCTCTTCCCCTGACTGGTGGGAACAACCAGTCCCCTTTGCTTTTTATTCGCCTCAGGACGCAGTGGTCGAATTGCCCGTGCAGCGCACCTCGGCAACCGGATAGCCACTACCCCTGTACCGCGACCAAAAGGTGGTGCCTTGTGACGGAGCACACCGCGGCTGGTCTCATTCCTGGTGGTGCACCGGACTTCACTTTCTTCCACGACGAGAACCTCTCTACTCTTGGCAAAGACTCGACGTGCATCCACCACCAGGAACAACTGCCCCCGCCGGAGCTGCCCTCCACAACAAGGTACCGTGTCCGCCTGGCTTCCCTTTCGATCGGATTGAGTGAGGTGTCTTAATCCTCTCCTTTCCGTTGGGTCGCCTCCAAGCTTTTCTCATTTATTGTTCTGAACTGGTTCAATCTGCCGATAACAATTTGCTACAAAGACTTGAATGCATCTCCACTAGAGACTTTTTCGGGACATAGCGCCTTGCCTCTCTCCGAGTGGGCCTGGCCTCTGAACTTAATGATCTATTGTGATTCTTGCCTTCTTACCGTGCATTTTACCCGCGAAGTATTGAACTGCGTTGATTTCGTAACCTGCCTATCTTTTTCTCTCCCGTCCTAACTAATATTCGAGTGTCATCTAGGTTGAGGTATACACCTCTGTCTGTAAATAAGTGGTGCCGGTAGAACCTAGACTTGTCGAGATATTGCTAGGGGGATTGATCGTTTCTTCTTCGTAGAGTAATTGTGTTTGATTTGTTTGCCGTGAAAGTGCCATAGTGTTTTTCATAGATGTTTTGTTATAAATAAATACCTTAATATCTTTACACTAAGCCTCGTTGCGTGTTTGATTGTCTTGCTGTGAAGAATTGCCGTATTTTGTATACTCCACATACTGCTCAACTCTTCTTGAGGGAAGTCTGACTGCTCAGCCACAGCTACCAAGTGAATCTGTGTGGTACAGACTGCTACCAAGTGGGTTCACCGCCAAACACCTGTAGTCCTAAATCTTTTGCAGTGGTCCCAGAGGGAACTGCACAGGTTTCCGCCTAACAGCCTCCACCAGGCCCCCACTCATGTCTCCCACCACCCCCACCCCCCAGCCACCAGGGGCAGCCTCCACCAGGCCCCCACCCATGTCTACCACCACCCCCACCCCCCAGCAGTGCAGGGGCAGACTCCACCAGGCCCCCAGTCATGTCTCCCACCACCCCCACCCCCCAGCCACCAGGGGCAGCCTCCACCAGGCCCCCACTCATGTCCCCTATCACCCCCACCCCCCAGCCACCAGGGGCTGCCTCCACCAGGCCCCCACCCATGTCTACCACCACCCGCACCCCCCAGCAGTGCAGGGGCAGCCTCCACCAGGCCCCCACTCATGTCTACCACCACCCCCACCCCCCAGCCACCAGGGGCAGCCTCCACCAGGCCCCCACTCATGTCTCCCTGCACCCCCACTCCCCAGCAGGGCAGGGGCAGCCTCCACCAGGCCCCCACCCATGTCTCCCACCACCCCCACCCCCCAGCCACCAGGGGCAGCCTCCACCTGGCCCCACTCATGTCCTCTATCACCCCCACCCCCCAGCCACCAGGGGCAGCCTCCACCAGGCCCCCACCCATGTCTACCACAACCCCCACCCCCCAGCAGTGCAGGGGCAGACTCCACCAGGCCCCCAGTCATGTCTCCCACCACCCCCACCCCCCAGCCACCAGGGGCAGCCTCCACCAGGCCCCCACTCATGTCCCCTATCACCCCCACCCCCCAGCCACCAGGGGCTGCCTCCACCAGGCCCCCACCCATGTCTACCACCACCCGCACCCCCCAGCAGTGCAGGGGCAGCCTCCACCAGGCCCCCACTCATGTCTACCACCACCCCCACCCCCCAGCCACCAGGGGCAGCCTCCACCAGGCCCCCACTCATGTCTCCCTGCACCCCCACTCCCCAGCAGTGCAGGGGCAGCCTCCACCAGGCCCCCACCCATGTCTCCCACCACCCCCACCCCCCAGCCACCAGGGGCAGCCTCCACCTGGCCCCACTCATGTTCTCTATCACCCCCACCCCCCAGCCACCAGGGGCAGCCTCCACCAGGCCCCCACTCATGTCTCCCTGCACCCCCACCCCCCAGCAGTGCAGGGGCAGCCTCCACCAGGCCCCCACCCATGTCTCCCACCACCCCCACCCCCCAGCCACCAGGGGCAGCCTCCACCTGGCCCCACTCATGTCCTCTATCACCCCCACCCCCCAGCCACCAGGGGCAGCCTCCACCAGGCCCCCACTCATGTCTCCCTGCACCCCCACCCCCCAGCAGTGCAGGGGCAGCCTCCACCAGGCCCCCACTCATGTCTCCCACCACCCCCACCCCCCAGCCACCAGGGGCAGCCTCAACCAGGCCCCCACCCATGTCTACCACCACACCCACCCCCCAGCAGTGCAGGGTGTTAGGCGGAAACCTGTGCAGTTCCCTCTGGGACCACTGCAAAAGATTTAGGACTACAGGTGTTTGGCGGTGAACCCACTTGGTAGCAGTCTGTACCACACAGATTCACTTGGTAGCTGTGGCTGAGCAGTCAGACTTCCCTCAAGAAGAGTTGAGCAGTATGTGGAGTATACAAAATAGGGCAATTCTTCACAGCAAGACAAGCAAACACGCAACGAGGCTTAGTGTAAAGATATTAAGGTATTTATTTATAACAAAACATCTATGAAAAACACTATGGCACTTTCACGGCAAACAAATCAAACACAATTACTCTACGAAGAAGAAACGATCAATCCCCCTAGCAATATATCGACAAGTCTAGGTTCTACCGGCACCACTTATTTACAGACAGAGGTGTATACCTCAACCTAGATGACACTCGAATATTAGTTAGGACGGGAGAGAAAAAGATAGGCAGGTTACGAAATCAACGCAGTTCAATACTTCGCGGGTAAAATGCACGGCAAGAAGGCAAGAATCACAATAGATCATTAAGTTCAGAGGCCAGGCCCACTCGGAGAGAGGCAAGGCGCTATGTCCCGAAAAAGTCTCTAGTGGAGATGCATTCAAGTCTTTGTAGCAAATTGTTATCGGCAGATTGAACCAGTTCAGAACAATAAATGAGAAAAGCTTGGAGGCGACCCAACGGAAAGGAGAGGATTAAGACACCTCACTCAATCCGATCGAAAGGGAAGCCAGGCGGACACGGTACCTTGTTGTGGAGGGCAGCTCCGGCGGGGGCAGTTGTTCCTGGTGGTGGATGCACGTCGGGTCTTTGCCAAGAGTAGAGAGGTTCTCGTCGTCGAAGAAAGTGAAGTCCGGTGCACCACCAGGGAAGAGACCAGCCGCGGAGTGCTCCGTCACAAGGCACCACCTTTTGGTCGCGGTAAAGGGGTAGTGACTATCCGGTTGCCGAGGTGCGCTGCACGGGCAATTCGACCACTGCGTCCTGAGGCGAATAAAAAGCAAAGGGGACTGGTTGTTCCCACCAATAAGGGGAAGAGACTCTCCGGCAAGGAGATCTCCTCTGTCGTCGGGAAGTGGTGAGTCGGCTCAGCAGGGCTCCACCGGAGGTGTCGTCGTTGCAGGTCGGCTCAGCGTTACCCTCGTCGGATTCTTAGGTCCTGTGGCGACTTCTCTCGATCCAGTCCCAAAAGCCCTGCTTTTATGCAGAAAACCCCCATTCATTCAGCCTAGCTGTCAATCAAGACATGCTAAGTGGTGAGCGGGAAGGCTCACCACTTGGGCCAATCACTCCAGAGTGTGACCGGAGTTGGCAAGGCAACTCGGTCCATGGTGCCTAAACCCCCTCCCACACCCCTGTGGTAACCCAGACAGAATGGCACCACTTTGGAGGGTCTCTCTACAGAGCCCGCCAAAAGTGGAACAAAGGGCTCAACCTTTGGTTTAGGAGTCACAGAGACGAACACAGACGCCATTTTACAAACCGAGTTCTGGCAAAAAATACCATCCGATAAACCTATTTAAGATAAGTAAATCGGTGGTACGTTAGAGATTAACGAGAAAAAGTATCAATCTCCAACAATGGGACGAATCCCATAGGGTTAGGTTCGGGGTCGAACATAACAAGTAGTTTCCACTGTCACCAGCCAAAACTCGACGAGGGGGGACGGGACAGTGCCCCCTCGAGTAACAGGTCCAGGAGTAATCGAATTACCCCTACTAGTACGTCCACAATAAAATGGTTTGTACTAGTCCTGTTAGTAAATTTAGGTCTAGTAAAGCCAATGGTGACTTTACATGCCCGGGGAGACAGTAGTCAGTCCCCGGGTATGGAGTCTATGGTGGAGGTCCGCTAGGACGCCCCAGTGTTACGGCATGTAGGGTGCAGTGTAACACACATAGAAAAACATATGAGACCCTATGGAGTAAAAGACCCCATAGCCCATAGAACACATTGATATTCAAAGGAATTACACACATACATGTCCAAGAGTGGGAGGAAAAGAGTCTCACTCTTGGCAGGATGGAAAAAAACAAACTCCCGAATACAGCAAAGCTGCTGGGGGACTCACTAGGTTAGGAAATTCAGCCTAAACAGAGAATTCTCCCTAACACTCGCCCCCCCCCCCCCAGACTAAGAGACAGGAGGATTTAATCCACTCCTGGATGAATCTCATACCTCTAGTCGATGACATACATCCTAGAGAGACCATCAGCATTTTGGTGGTGACATCCTGACCTGTGCTCAATGGTGAAATCAAACCCTTGCAGGCAGATCGACCATCTCAATAGTTTTGGGTTTTCCCCTTTCATTTGCATTAACCATCTCAAGGGTTGGTGGTCAGTCTGAATGACAAAAGTAGAACCATACAAGTACGGCCTAAACTTCTTCAGCGCCCACACGATAGCAAAGCACTCTCTTTCGATTGTTGCCCACCTTGTTTCAGGATCCTTCAGCTTGCGGCTGATGAAGCAAACGGGGTGCTCCCTACCTTTCCCATCCAGTTGACTGAGTACTGCACCTATTCCTACATTTGAAGCATCTGTCTGCACAATGAAGTGTTGGTGGTAATCAGGAGCTCTGAGTACTGGGGCTTGGCAGAGAGCCTTTTTCAGGTTTTCAAAAGCCTGATTGCACTCCTCGTTCCATCTAACCTTTTTAGGAAATTTGGGCGAGGAGATGACATTCAGGGGAGAAGCTATGGTCCCATAGTTCTCTATGAAATTCCTGTAATACCCAGTGAGGCCTAGGAAGGCTCTCACCTGGGTTTGAGTAGTCGGTGGTGTCCAATTTTGCACAGCTTCAATTTTACTGAGCAAAGGCCTTATTTCTCCACCGCCTACCTCATGCCCAAGATAGACTACCTTACTCTGTCCAATTTGGCATTTGCTCGCCTTTATGGTCAGATTGGCTCGTCCAAGAGCCTGCAAAACATCTCTCAGGTGGGTTACATGTTCTTCCCAGGAATTGCTGAACACTGCAATGTCATCCAAGTATGCCATGCAGAAGTCCTCCATCCCATTCAGAACCTGGTTTACCATCCGTTGAAACGTAGCAGGTGCATTCTTCAATCCGAACGGCATTACCTTAAACTGATATAAGCCAACGGGGGTAGAAAATGCAGTTTTCTCCTTGGCATGGTCTGTCAGGGCTATTTGCCAATAGCCTGACGTCAAGTCAAATGTGCTGAGGAACTTGGCGGCGCCAAGTTTATCCACCAACTCATCTGTTCTTGGCAAAGGGTGGGCATCAGTCTTGGTGACTGCATTAAGAGCTCTATAATCCACGCAGAATCTAAGTTCTTTAGATCCGGCCTTTGGTACTAACACAACTGGGCTAGACCATGGACTAGTAGAGGGCTCTATTACCCCGAGATCAAGCATCTTGCTGACCTCACCTTTGATGTGGGTTCGTACGTTTTCTGACATGCGGTATCCTCTGCTTTTGACTGGCAGACAGTCACCAGTGAGTATGTCGTGCTGGCCCCAAGGGGTCAAGCCTGGTGAAAGCGAGAACAGAGAGGCAAACTGATTCAACATAGATTTGCACTCTTCTTGTTGCTCGGGTGTCAGATTGGAGGAGTGATTCACTCCTTCAATTTTTTTCATCTAAAGTTAAGCCTCTGAGGAGATCCGGAAGAGCTTCACTCTCTTCTTCTTCCTCGGATGACGCTAGAAGCAACGCTCCTACATCAGGTCGCGAGACATACGCTTTAAGTCGGTTGGTGTGAAAGACTGTCGGAGCCTCCTTGGGATTGCCCAAGTCCACCAGATAGTTAACCTCTCCGAGTTTACCCACTACTCGGAAGAGTCCCATCCACTTATCTTGCAAGGCCCTCTGCCTTGTTGGGATCATAACGAGAACGAGCTGGTCTTGAGCGAACTCAACCATGTTAGCCTTTTGATCGTGCCAGTGCTTGCCCAATGCTTGTCCAGCTTTCAAGTTATCGCTTGCTTCCGTCATCATGTGTGACATTCTCCTCCGGAGACCTGTCACGTAGTCAGTCACTCTGACTGGCTTGGGGGGAAGGAGCACTCTCCAACCCCTCCTTAATCAGGGCCAATGGACCTCTGACGGGATGACCATAGAGTAGTTCGAAGGGCGAGTAACCTACGCCTTCCTGAGGGACTTCTCTATAAGCAAAGAGAAGGCATGGCAGTAGAAGGTCCCACTTACGCTAAAGGGGTTCCTCTAAAGCACCTATCATGCTCTTCATGGTTCGGTTGAACCGTTCTACCAACCCATTGGTTTGTGGGTGGTAAGCTGTTGAGAACTTGTAAGTAACTCCACAGGTTTTCCACATGGCTTTCATGTAGTTGGACATAAAGTTTGACCCCCTGTCAGAGATTACTTCCTTCGGAAACCCAACCCTAGTAAAAATACCAAGGAGGGCCTTAGCCACAGCCAGAGCTGTAACAGTCCTCATAGGAATTGCCTCAGGATACTTAGTAGCATGGTCTACTACAACAAGTATAAACCTGTTGCCTGAGGAGGTTGGAAGATCAAGGGGACCAACTATGTCAATCCCTACTCTCTCAAATGGGACTCCCACAACCGGGAGAGGCACTAAAGGTGCCACATTCTTGGAGCCAACCTTACCAGAGATCTGGCAGGTGTGGCAGCTCCTGCAGTGTTTTTCTACTTCAGCCCCCATCTTTGGCCAATAGAAGTAGAGAGAGAGCCTTTCCTTAGTCTTCTTGAAACTCAAGTGACCAGCCAAAGGAATCTCGTGGGCTAACTGCAAGAACTGTGGTCTGTTCTCTTGGGGTACTACAAGTCGTTTGTAGTCTCCAGGTGCAGACTCGGTCGGTTCACTGTAGAAGAGGCCATCTTCCCAGTGCAACCTGTATTTCCCAGGCTCTTGCCCTTCAGCCTGAGCTTCTGCCTGGTGGCGAAGACCTTCCAGAGTTGGGCATTCTCTCTGTCCCTTACTGAAGTCTGCCCTGCTGGGTCCACCTTCTGCTAGTAAAGACTGCAGCTCAGGATGGTCAACAGGATCCAGATCTCCAATGAGTTCCTGGCCTTCCATTAGCTCTTCCTCAGAGTCTAATTCTACCACACAGGGTTGTACCTCCCTCTCAGCCTCGGCTGGAGGTGGAGTTACGGGTGTAACTTTGGACAACCGCGGGGAAGTCCGTGTTGGCTGCACTGGAATGCGGGCTGCTGGTTTTGGGATAGAAGCCTTAGGTTTCCCTTTCGCTTCTGATTTCTTGGAGACAGCGGCTGACAATTCCAGTGGAGCAGGAGTGATTTCTTTCTTCATCATCTCCTGGAGCGTACCGCGCATGGTCCTCTCTCTTGCAGGTCTGGTTAGCTCCTGTAACCGTTTATTAGGAGGTCTGGGAGTATGCGATACAACTCCGAGAGTTTTCAAATCGTTACCCAACAGTACGCGTCCTGGTACCTCACTCTGTATGCTGACAGGTATCTTCACAGTCATGTCGTTACACTGGATGAGAACTGGTAATTGGGGAAGCATCTGCACAGGCCCCCCAGCTAACTTGGTGAGGCGTTTGGGTGCCTTAGCAACATCCTCAGCCTGAAAAAACGATTAACCACCACAGTTATGCTGGCCCCAGTGTCCCTAATGGCAGGAGTCTCCTGACCATTCACCTGGACACTGTCCTTATAATACTCTTTAGTATTATCAGGGATAGAATTATAGACATCTAAATTCTCTTGTTCCCACAACCCCAGAGATACTAAAGAAACGCTGGCTGAGACTCCAATGGGTTCGTCAGCTAGCAGTAGAAAGTTTCCACTTGCCATTTGGACTTCCTCCTCTGGAGCGAAGGCTAAGGAGACAAGCTGGACCCCTGAAGGTTTACCCTTACATCTGGGATCTCCTTTCACGTGATCAGTCGAGCCACAAACAAAGCATTTACCAAATGCTTTCTGGAATGGTGGCTTGTTCTGACCTCCTTCCGGTTTGGCACCAGAAGGCACACTATTCTGCTGTGGTTTTCCTTGTGGCTTACCCTTCTGGTTTTGTTTGGGGCCCTCTTTGGAATGTGAGTTATTAGAATTCTCTTTTGAGTCTTTTTTAGGCTGTTTTCCCTCATCCTTTTTCTGAGTTGCCCCAGAATCCTTATGAGTAGCCCGGTTGGCAACCCATAAATCAGCAGGCTTAGCTAGCTCCCGGGAATCCAATTCCTTCGAATCAGCCAAGTGCTGTCTGAGCTCAGGAGAACAGGCATCATAAATAGACTCCAACATAAAAAGATTCCTCATACCCTCATAAGTGTTCACTTTGTAACCCTTAATCCATCCCTCTAAGTTCTTCAGCCCTTCACTCACCCAGGTAGCCCAAGGGGTACCATCATGCTTTTTGAGGGTTCTAAACCTCTTAAGATACTGGGAAGGGGTCTTCCCGAATCTAGCTTTTAAAGCTAGTTTCACACTTTCGTAATCCGTCTTATCCGCCTCCCCCAGCTCCATTACCACATCAGTCGCAACAGGAGGGAGCCTAGAGAACAACCAGGGAAGTAAAGCATTCCCGGTGATGTCCTGGAGCCCATGATTGTATTCAAACAGTTTCAACCAATCCAACACATCCAATCTCGGTTCATACATACCCACTAATTCCTTCGGCATCCGGGGTCTTTTGGGACTGGAGCTCCTAGAGGAACCAGAGGAGAGAGAAGCATTTTCCATAGACAACTTTTTCATCTCTAACTCGTGATTAAGTTCTATTTCCCTGAGTCTTAACTCAGCTTGCTTCTGCTCAGCCTGGGCATTCATCCGTCTGAACTCGAGCTCTTGGTTTCGTTCAGATTGGGCCAAGAACCGTCTGTATTCTAATTTGAGCTTCATTTTTTCAAGTTCAAAATAAGCAGGGTTACTCGTGGGACCTGGTATGGGCCCCGTAGGCACAGCTGGTAAGGCGGGTAGAGGAGCAGGGGAGACAGTTTCGTTAGCCTCGCCGTCCTCGTCAGCCTCTTCATCGCTATCATCAGAATTATGATTTAGATCAACACCATTACTGTTATCTACATTTGCTGGGGAGCTTGGTTCCTCTGAACCAGTACCCAGACTTTGGTTCGCCAGCAATCTCTCGATTAGTTCTAACTTCTTGCCTCTTACAGAAAGATTAGCTTGCCTACAGAGAGCTCGCAAACTCTCAGTATTTTCACCTGACAAGGACTCTTGACTGTAAGTTTCCATCGTAGACATGTTTTTTGAAAGTTGCTTTTTGTGCAAAGTTTTGTGGTTAGTTATCCTACAGTGTCGAAAAGCACTCTAAACTGTATACTCGATACAAATCCCACCGCTGTACACCAGTGTTAGGCGGAAACCTGTGCATTTCCCTCTGGGACCACTGCAAAAGATTTAGGACTACAGGTGTTTGGCGGTGAACCCACTTGGTAGCAGTCTGTACTACACAGATCCACTTGGTAGCTGTGGCTGAGCAGTCAGACTTCCCTCAAGAAGAGTTGAGCAGTATGTGGAGTATACAAAATAGGGCAATTCTTCATAGCAAGACAAGCAAACACGCAACGAGGCTTAGTGTAAAGATATTAAGGTATTTATTTATAACAACACATCTATGAAAAACACTATGGCACTTTCACGGCAAACAAATCAAACACAATTACTCTACGAAGAAGAAACGATCAATCCCCCTAGCAATATCTCGACAAGTCTAGGTTCTACCAGCACCACTTATTTACAGACAGAGGTGTATACCTCAACCTAGATGACACTCAAATATTAGTTAGGACGGGAGAGAAAAAGATAGGCAGGTTACGAAATCAACGCAGTTCAATACTTTGCGGGTAAAATGCACGGCAAGAAGGCAAGAATCACAATAGATCATTAAGTTCAGAGGCCAGGCCCACTCTGAGAGAGGCAAGGCGCTATGTCCCGAAAAAGTCTCTAGTGGAGATGCATTCAAGTCTTTGCAGCAAATTGTTATCGGCAGATTGAACCAGTTCAGAACAATAAATGAGAAAAGCTTGGAGGCGACCCAACGGAAAGGAGAGGATTAAGACACCTCACTCAATCTGATCGAAAGGGAAGCCAGGCGGACACGGTACCTTGTTGTGGAGGGCAGCTCCGGCGGGGGCAGTTGTTCCTGGTGGTGGATGCACGTCGGGTCTTTGCCAAGAGTAGAGAGGTTCTCGTCGTGGAAGAAAGTGAAGTCCGGTGCACCACCAGGGAAGAGACCAGCCGCGGAGTGCTCCGTCACAAGGCACCACCTTTTGGTCACGGTAAAGGGGTAGTGGCTATCCGGTTGCCGAGGTGCGCTGCACGGGCAATTCGACCACTGCGTCCTGAGGCAAATAAAAAGCAAAGGGGACTGGTTGTTCCCACCAGTCAGGGGAAGAGACTCTCCGGCAGGGAGATCTCCTCTGTCGTCGGGAAGTGGTGAGTCGGCTCAGCAGGGCTCCACCGGAGTGTCGTCGTTGCAGGTCAGCTCAGCGTTACCCTCGTCGGATTCTTAGGTCCTGTGGCGACTTCTCTCGATCCAGTCCCAAAAGCCCTGCTTTTATGCAGAAAACCCCCATTCAGTCAGCCTAGCTGTCAATGAACACATGCTAAGTGGTGAGCGGGACACCCCTGTGGTAACCCAGACAGAATGGCACCACTTTGGAGGGTCTCTGTACAGAGCCCACCAAAAGTGGAACAAAGGGCTCAACCTTTGGTTTAGGAGTCACAGAGACGAACACAGACGCCATTTTACAAACTGAGTTCTGGCAGAAAATACCATCCGATAAACCTATTTAAGATAAGTAAATCGGTGGTACGTTAGAGATTAACGAGAAAAAGTATCAATCTCCAACAATGGGACGAATCCCATAGGGTTAGGTTTGGGGTCGAACATAACAAGTAGTTTCCACTGCCACCAGCCAAAACTCGACGAGGGGGGACGGGACAGTGCCCCCTCGAGTAACATGTCCAGGAGTAATCGAATTACCCCTACTAGTACGTCCACAATAAGATGGTTTGTACTAGTCCTGTTAGTAAATTTAGGTCTAGTAAAGCCAATGGTGACTTTACATGCCCGGGGAGACAGTAGTCAGTCCCCGGGTATGGAGTCTATGGTGGAGGTCCGCTAGGACGCCCCAGTGTTACAGCACGTAGGGTGCAGTGTAACACATATAGAAAAACATATGAGACCCTATGGAGTAAAAGACCCCATAGCCCATAGAACACATTGATATTCAAAGGAATTACACACATACATGTCCAAGAGTGGGAGGAAAAGAGTCTCACTCTTGGCAGGATGGAAAAAAACAAACTCCCGAATCCAGCAAAGCTGCTGGGGGACTCACTAGGTTAGGAAATTCAGCCTAAACAGAGAATTCTCCCTAACACAGGGGCAGCCTCCACCAGGCCCCCACTCATTTTTCCCACCACCCCCTCCCCCCAGCCACCAGGGGCAGCCTCCACCAGGCCCCCACTCATGTCCCCTATCACCCCCACCCCCCAGCCACCAGGGGCAGCCTCCACCAGGCCCCCACTCATGTCTCCCACCACCCCCACACCCCAGCCACCAGGGGCAGACTCCACCAGGCCCCCACACATGTCCCCTATTACCCCCACCCCCCAGCAGTGCAGGGGCAGCCTCCACCAGGCCCCCACCCATGTCTCCCACCACCCCCACCCCCCAGCCGCCAGGGGCAGCCTCCACCAGGCCCCCACTCATGTCCCCTATCACCCCTACCCCCCAGCCTCAGGGGCAGCCTCCACCAGGCCCCCACCCATGTCTACCACCACCCCCACCCCCCAGCAGTGCAGGGGGAGCCTCCACCAGGCCCCCACTCATGTCTCCCACCACCCCCACACCCCAGCCACCAGGGGAAGCCTCCACCAGGCCCCCACTCATGTCCCCTATCCCCCCCACCCCCCAGACACCAGGGGCAGCCTCCACCAGGCCCCCACTCATGTCTCCCTGCACCCCCACCCCTCCAGCAGTGCAGGGGCAGCCTCCACCAGGCCCCCACCCATGTCTCCCACCACCCCCACCCCCCAGCCACCAGGGGCAGCCTCCACCAGGCCCCCACTCATGTCCCCTATCATCCCCACCCCCCAGCCACCAGGGGTAGCCCCCACCAGGCCCCCACCCATGTCTACCACCACCCCCACCCCCCAGCAGTGCAGGGGCAGCCTCCACCAGCCCCCCACTCATGTCTCCCACCACCCCCACCCCCCAGCCACCCGGGGCAGCCTCCACCAGGCCCCCACTCATGTCCCCTATCACCCCCACCCCCCAGCCACCAGGGGCAGCCCCCACCAGGCCCCCACTCATGTCCCCTATTACCCCCACCCCCCAGCAGTGCAGGGGCAGCCTCCACCAGGCCCCCACTCATGTCCCCTATTGCCCCCAACCCCCAGCAGTGCAGGGGCAGCCTCCACCAGGCCCCCACTCATGTCTCCCACCACCCCCACCCCCCAGCCACCAGGGGCAGCCTACACCAGGCCCCCACTCATGTCCCCTATCACCCCCACCCCGCAGCCACCAGGGGCAGCCCCCACCAGGCCCCCACCCATGTCTACCACCACCCCCACCCCCCAGCAGTGCAGGGGCAGCCTCCACCAGGCCCCCACTCATGTCTCCCACTACCCCCACCCCCCAGCCACCAGGGACAGCCTCCACCAGGCCCCTACTCATGTCCCCTATCACCCCCACCCCCCAGCAGTGCAGGGGCAGCCTCCACCAGGCCCCCACTCATCTCCCCTATTACCCCCATCCCCCAGCAGTGCAGGGACAGCCTCCACCAGGCCCCCACTCATGTCTCCCAACACCCCCACCCCCCAGCCACCAGGGGCAGCCTCCACCAGGCCCCCACTCATGTCCCCTATCACCCCCACCCCCAGCCACCAGGGGCAGCCTCCACCAGGCCCCCACTCATGTCTCCCACCACCCCCATCCCCCAGCCACCAGGGGCAGCCTCCACCAGGCCCCCACCCATGTCTAACACCACCCCCACCCCCCAGCAGTGCAGGGGCAGCCTCCACCAGGCCCCCACTCATGTCTCCCACCACCCCCACCCTCCAGCCACCAGGGCCAGCCTCCACCAGGCCCCCACTCATGTCCCCTATCACCCCCACCCCCCAGCCACCAGGGGCAGCCTCCACCAGGCCCCCACTCATGTCTCCCACCACCCCCACCCCCCAGCCACCAGGGGCAGCCCCCACCAGGCCCCCACCCATGTCTCCCACCACCCCCACCCCCAGCCACCCGGGGCAGCCTCCACCAGGCCCCCACCCATGTCTCCCACCACCCCCATCCCCCAGCCACCAGGGGCAGCCTCCACCAAGCCCCCACTCATGTCTCGCTGCACCCCAACCCCCAGCAGTGCAGGGGCAGCCTCCACCAGGCCCCCACTCATGTCCCCTATCACCCCCACCCGCCAGCCACCGGGGGCAGCCTCCACCAGGCCCCCACCCATGTCTACCACCACCCCCACACCCCAGCAGTGCAGGGACAGCGTCCACCAGCCAGGCCCCCACTCATGTCTACCACCACCCCCACCCCCCAGCCACCAGGGGCAGCCTCCACCAGGCCCCCACTCATGTCTCCCACCACCCCCACCCCCCAGCCACCAGGGGCAGCCCCCACCAGGCCCCCACTCATGTCTACCACCACCCCCACCCCCCAGCAGTGCAGGGGCAGCCTCCACCAGGCCCCCACTCATGTCCCCTATCACCCCCACCACCCAGCCACCAGGGGCAGCCTCCACCAGGCCCCCACTCATGTCTCCCTGCACCCCCACCCCCCCAGCAGTGCAGGGGCATCCTCCTCCAGGCCCCCACTCATGTCTCCCACCACCCCCACCCCCCAGCCACCAGGTGCAGCCTCCACCAGGCCCCCACTCATGTCCCCTATCACCCCCACCCCCCAGCCACCAGGGGCAGCCCCCACCAGGCCCCCACCCATGTCTACCACCACCCCCACCCCCCAGCAGTGTAGGGGCAGCCTCCACCAGGCCCCCACTCATGTCTACCACCATCCCCACCCCCCAGCCACCAGGGGCAGCCTCCACCAGGCCCCCACTCATGTCTCCCTGCACCCCACCCCCCAGCAGTGCAGGGGCAGCCTCCACCAGGCCTCCACCCATGTCTCCCACCACCCCCACCCCCCAGCAGTGCAGGGGCAGCCTCCACCAGGCCCCCACAATCTAGATCCCTGGCCCTTTTGGTCAGCCTCGAAAATGCCAAACACCCACCCGAGTATTGCATCCACCGACTTAGAAATGGCAAAAACATGATCAAACCACAATTGCAAGCTTGCAAATGAACACATGTCCCTCACATGCACCCAATGGGTGTCAGTGAATGTCAAAACCCATATCATGATATGCATGAAACCAATGAGATGATACTACACATTGAACTTTGAAGAAAAAATATGTATTAAAAGCAACATAAATTGAATAAAAAATAAACAAACAATAATAGAAATTTAAAAATATATAAAAACAGCAGGTACGCGAAAAAATGCAAAACCACAAATCATAATGCAAACGAAAGGTGTCCAAAGTCACAGTCCACAAAAGTAAATCCAATGGAAAAATAAAATCGAAAACCATTGCTCCATGGGGAAATCATAATAAAAATTGAAAATCCAAAAATCAACTATGTACAGATAAACAATCCAGGGTCCATGATCCCAACCGAAGAAATAACACTACCTAAAAAAAAATAACTATATACAAAAATGTGGCCCATTGTCCAAAAGGTCCAAAAAAAATGCAAAACCAAAGGAAACCTAACACTAACTATATATCTATTTACAAGGGCAGCGGGCTAGTCCGACGGCTCACTTTGGGATGTTCCGGGCCAGGGCATCATCGAACTCCTGCTCAATGTCCCAGAGGCGCTCCTCCTCCATGGCCCCGAGGGTCCGCAGGGCCGTCCACATGTTCCCCCCAAACTCCCTGCGGATTGCCTCGAGGCACTCAGCACGCCTCAGGGCCCTCCGCATGGAGTTCTCCGCCCTGACCATCGTGAGCCGTGCCTCTTCCGCCCGCTGCCGCTCCGCATCTATGGCGTGACCCAACCGCTGCCACATGGAAGATACTTCCCGTCCTGGGTCCTCCTGCCCTCCGGCCGATGCCTGCCCCTCCAATGTGGAAGGACCCGAGCCATCATGGCTCCCACCACGTTGCTGCTGCTGCTGCGGCTCTGCCCGTGCACTGCCTCCTGCTGCCTGCACATCCTCCGCTGGCTGGGTGCAGTCGTTGATGTGGCCACCCCGGCTGGACGTCCGACTCCCGACTGTGGCAGGGATGCCTCCTTCACCAGCCTGGCCGCACCGTCAGAGGCAGCTCCACAGGGCACCCAGGTGACTGATGGGTGGGAAGATGGCACGGAGGACGACAAGCGCATAGGGGGTCCAGTTGAGGAGGGGGTCGCAGCAAGCCCCATCAAACGGAGGAATCCGGCCTGGGTGACCTGTCCCAGTAGGCCGACACGGTCAACGAGCCATTCGAGATGACGTGCAGTATCCTCATGAAAAGACTGCAGGTCACCTCGCATGGCCCGTTGACGCAACGCCACACCAGTCAGGACAGGCTCAACCCGGACCCGGATAGCCACGTTCGCAGACAGAGGAAGGCCAGTTGTCGTGAGCTCATCCTCTGCCTGAAAACGGGTCTGGACGTAGGCATCCCTGCCGGTGCAAGATGATGCAGTGACAGGATCAGGGACAGGATTGCACACAGGCACCTCCGCGGCGACCTGTGCTGCCTCCTGTCCCTGGTCCTGCACTGCACCACTAGCACCAGTGGAATCCCCACCTCCAGACCCCATCTCTGTTGCTTGCACGGCCTCCTCCTCCACCAATCCCCCCACCAACCTGGATGACTCTGTGCCATCTTCCCCCGTTGGGCCCTGTGGGGTCCCAGCTGGCCCTTCTGCTGCCGAGGAGTCCAACTCCGACCTCCGCCTCTTGGACCTCCCCCCGGCAGCTGCGGCCTGAGACGCGGCACCGGACTCCTCACTCCCCGACGAGATCACAACTTGGGAGGGGAGCCGGGCCTTGCGTCTCCGGCTGGCGGTGCGATCCCCAGCACCTTCTCCGCCCTCTTCATCAGTTGATGCTGCAGACAGGGAGAAATAGAACACAGGCATCAGGGCACTGTACAATGGACACATACACACATGATAGTTGCACATGAGTGGCATTGGCAAACCTCAGACATGGCATCACAATCAGCAACACACATGTAATTTCAACTTGCACACATGAGCCATACCACAGCCACATCGCAACTGCCAACACCATCTATACACATAAAACAGCATGAGCAGGCAAAGGTGAGCCAGACATCACATGCAACACAGGGAGTGCACTACACATGCACGCCACCACCACACTTGCATGCATGTGTACACCTCAGCCAACTGTTGCAGTGTTCCGATGGGCATCCATGTCACATCTGCCAATCAGGCTTCCACATCCCGCTGTCACATGCATCCATGTTGCCTCACTGTTGCACCCTTGTCAAATACACACACATGCACATGTACACAGTGCTGATACATACAGCTGAAAACAACATACATGCCTGACATCACGAACATGCCCACTTACATACACATTCATCCAAACATGTGTGCCCACGCAACTGCATTTGGCATGCAAGCCTACACACACAAGCACCATCCATGTCTCACACATGACAGCCCTCACATGTGTTAGCCTCACGGTCCTGTACACCCCCACCCATACTCGGCCCCATACAAACAGATGTGCAACCGGCACACTACTGGCACATCACCACACGCACAGCTTACAATCATGATGCATGTACACTTACCGCTCGACTCCAGACGGGTCTGCCTCTCAAGGACCTGGACGTGGAGCGCTGGGGATATGCGTTCCAGGACCCTCATCTGATCTTCCGACAAGTGGCCCCGGCGCCCCTTAGCATCCGCTGCCTTCAAGAGGCGCCGGGCCTTGTTCAGGGTCCTGGACCTGAAGTCCTCCCAGCGCTTCCTGACATGTTGGAAGTCGCTGACTGCCACCCCCTCCGCGTTGATGGCAGTCACGATGTCGGTCCAGATCCGAGTCCGTCTTTCCTTGTCGGCGCGCACACTTCCGTAGAGGGCATCATACTGCCCCAGGACTTGCTCCACCAGGACACCAACTTCCCTGGCACTGAAGCTGGTGCCCCTCTGCCTCTCTGGCCGGGGGTTGTCAGTGGTGCCAGATGTTGCAGTGCCCGACATGACAACCCCAGAGGCAGGAGTGGGTGGGCAACTGGGTCCTGGGGCTGGGCTGTGGAGCGATGGAATCCCAGTCGGGAGTCTTCTGTTCCAGCAGGGGTGGTCACAGCAACAGCACCCCTGTCTGATGTGCAGGCAGCAAATGGCAGGGCATGTGGGCAGCAGGCAGTCAGGCAGCAGCAGATGGCAGGTGGGAGCGTGCTCGGGGCTCTGGGGGGCAGTAATTCGGCCTTGTGGGCAGGAGCGTGGTCTTCCGTGTGCTTACGCGTGGCCAGCTTGATACGGAGTGATTTGGCACGTGAAAATCCTGAACGTCTGCGTGTAAATCGAGGAAAGGCCCTTAGCGCGTATGCACGTCAGCACGCATATGCGATTTCATTGGACCAAAGGCCCTTAGCGCGTGAGGGCGTCTGTGACGTGAGGCGCGCAGGTGTTTCCCTCATTACACGTGATGACAGAGCACACGTGGATTTCCACCAATCGCGTGTGGAACTTCCTGCGCACCCCAGAAATACACGTACCCAGGCCAATCGCGTGTACGCTCACTTCCCTCCGATTACACGCGATGACACTCGGACGTGCAGTTTTACCACGTGTGCTCACATATGCGATTTCATTGGCCCAACGGCCACCATGCGCTGCTGTGATGTCACGCGCATGGCCGTAGAGAACGGCGCGTGTAAAAATGAAGAGATACACGTCCGAGTGTCAAAGCGCGTAATTGGTGGAAATGGCCTCATCGTAGTATGCGCGTCTGTGATGTGTGTATAAAAGGTACGTGTAGAACGCCATTTCCTTGTACGTGCTTTTCATGGAGAGCGAGTGGGTGAAATCTGTACTTCTTGTCGGTTCACACGCGATTTACTTCACGGCGTTTCCAGTTCGTACTCCCTGTTACCTCTGACAGCTTTTTCTCTTTTCCTCTTTTTCTTGGGCCTGTTTCCTCAAACAGCGTTCCCTTCTACTGTTGTCCTGTCTCCTCAGACAGCGTACAATTCTTCTTTTGGCGGGGGTGTTGCCAACGCGCACACGCGCATATTTTTCACGCTTTTGTTCCTGGCAGACGGTGAGTCGCGCACGTATTTAACATCTATGCTTGCCCCGTGTCTCGCGTACCCCTTCAGAGGTCATTCTAGGCTGCGTGTGACACGCATACGTTCATTCTTGTGTTCCTGGGTGCCACAGCGTAGTGCAGGTTTATTTTTCCACGCACGTGGTCTAGGAGGGGTTGCGTGCACCTTACTTCGCTTTTTTGGGGTGTCTGTGCGTTGCGTGACCCGTCATCTTTCCCCAGGGGTGACATACAGCCTTGCTAGAGCACTAGGGTACGATTACCATCTGGTACCCAACCCCTTTGACCCCCAATTGCCCAGGACAATAGTTCACATCGACTCCCATACGCACAATAACATCAGTGCCATGGCTGGGAGGCGACCAAGCCGTAAGGGTGGCAGTGGTGGCCGAGGTGGATCCAGTAGGGGACGTGGCCGTGACTTGCAGGGTGCCCCTAGCCCCCCATGTGTGGAGGAGCAGTCAGGGACACCCATGCCCCCCCCCCCTGGTTGAGGTTACCGTGGCTGACACCATCCATGCTCAGCCCTTGTTGGACCAGCCCACTGTGGAACCAGACCTGGCACAGGGTGACTCCATGGCTGACTTCCAGGTCAGCAGGTCTAGGCCACGTGCGCCGGTGAACGTTGGTGTCATCAGGCCACGTGGATCAGGGGCAGCTAGGTCATCTGCTGCCCCGCGTAGGCAGGCTGGGGAGGCTGCAGGGGCAGCTGCGGCTCCATCCACCCCACCTCTCACACACCCATCCAGGACAGTGTCGGTCCAAGTCCATCATGCTGACATTCCCCCTGACACCATCACACTTGAGCTAATGCCTGCACCAACTCCCATGCTGAGTGTGCAATCCCACGCTCCTGCCCCTAGTGTCCAGAGCGGCGTAGGACACTCGGGATCCCCACCACCTTCCAAGCGGAAGAGGAAGAAAGCTCGTCCAGTAGAGGCTGATGCCCCAGACACGGCTACACAGTCCGGCCCGTCAAGGAAGCCCAGCTTCAATGAGGCCGAACTGAATGCACTTGTAGAGTATGTGTCCGCACATGACCGCGAAATGGTGATTGTTGCAGGATCCAAGACCACACCTGCACAACGTCAGGCACACTGGCAGACCATTGCGGACATCATAAGTGCCCTTGGAATCGTGAGGCGCACAGCTAATGAATACTACAAGCGCTGGAATGACCTGAAGCGCAGGGCAAAGAATAAGCTGGCCTCAAGTCATGCCGCAACTCTAGTGACTGGAGGTGGGTCTCCAGCAGACGACATAGAACTCACTCCACATGAGCAGGTTGCTGGGACCTACGTCACGGAGGAACAGATCCAAGGCGTGGGAGAATTGGCAGATTACGAGGCATTGTCCGGTGAGTGCACATGCATGTGTGTGTCATCCATGTGCATGGTGTGTGTGGGAGGGCTTCTGCTTGGGTGCCAGGGGAGGGTGTGTGTGCCTGAGTGGTTCGGCTCACCCATGTGCCTCTTCCTATACATTCTTGGCACCAGCATTTGGGTATAGCAGCATCCCTTCGGCCAACATTAGACATCCAGCCCAACACCACGCCAGTTGCCCTTGGAGTGTCATCTTGCCACAACACTGTTGCTTATTTACCTCTGTTTATTCAGGCAGATTGTTTGCATACCACCACTTTTACTCGGGATTTCTCAGTCCTATTGTCACATGTCTGACATGGCTATGGTACAGTGGACTGGCTCAGTTTCGTGGACATGATTAGTTTGGACATGTCCCTGTGCTATAGGACAATTTTTGACTGGCAGCTGCAGGTTAAACATTTGAACCATTACAATGAAAATAATCAATTATATGGGCAAATTGTACTTAATGAACAATTGGTGACCTCCTCTCCCTCTTCACTTCATGGCTAGGGTACATGCCATCTGTGTGATGGCATGTGTATTTGACCTGCCAATCACTGGCCAATGTGTGATGCCACTGCTAGGCAGCATGCAGCAAATGTGTTCATCTTCCATCTTGGTGTCATCAATGTGTGCCATCTGCCTCCCCATCACACGCAGTGACGGTGCATGCATGGGAGTGTTTTAGTCATGTGGGACATGTGTCAATCAAGTACTGTTTCTGTAGCCTCTCAGCCCTAATTGTGTGCCATAGTGCTAATGCCTGTTTCCATTTGTTTTCTTTTATGTCTTTGCAGGGGAATACGCACTTGATACTGCTGGGGTTGTGGAGATGGTGCAGACCCAGGAGGGGTCTGAGGGCCGACCGACCACCAGTGAGGGACGTGGTGTGGTGGTGGGTGAGAACCCACAACTGCTGCAGGTCGTGCTCTCAAGGGGTGTCTCTGGCTGCACCTCCCCCGAGCTTTATTCAGGTGTCGATTCGGATGATGAGACCTACGTGCCGTCGCAGGTGAGTGTTCCTGGGAGGGATTCTGTTCTGTCCGACCCACCTGCACCAGGGTTAGAACCCTCAATAGGGATGTCAGTGTTGGCAGGTACGCCTTTGGTGGTTACGGATGCAGGGTCACACTCCGCGACATCTGTTCCTGGGCCAGCAGATCAGAGGGGGAATGCAGTCCTGCAGCCTCAGGCAGTGCCGGCACAGCAAGGCACAGTTCGCCTTGCCCCAGACAGGTGTGGTGCCCACCGACGTGGTGGCCGTACGCCACCTGGCAATACCGCATGGGAGCAATCCATTTACGGTATGGCAACCCAACAGGCAGCATCATCAGAGATGATGGCTCAGGCCATGGATAGGGTGGCCACTTCCATTGTCCCCCCCGAAAGGCTGATGGAGCGACTACAGCAGGCAACCGACTCCATCTGCCAGTCACACAGGGAGGACATGTTGGCGTCCGACAGGGACAGGCGGGCGGCACTGGCGACTCTGCAGGAAGCCATCTCCATAGAGTCCCAGGGCCACAGGGAAGCCCTGAGGCTGGAACTCCTTCACCTCAGGACGACTCTTGTTGAGCTTGAGGCTTCAACAAACCGAAGGACAGAACAGCAGCTGGAGCGTCTCACCCGTATGCTCTCAGCTGAGATGCAGGCAACTAGGGCGGAGGTCCGGGCATCCCGTGAGTTGTTGCATGGGGACCTCCGCACACTTATCCTCCAGAAAGAGACCTACCACACCCGCATGCTTGCAGCCATGGAGGAACAGACTAGGGCTTTGCGTGGGCTGCCTCCCATAGTGCCACCACCTCCTGATGCAGCTGCAGAGGGTGAGGATAGCGACGGCAGTGATACTCCCACAATAGGGTAGCCGTGTAGGCCATGAGCCCATGGAGGTGTTTTTTTTGTGCAAGATCCACACAGGTGGGTTTTGGTGTGCACCCTGTCCTCGGACCTCCTGGGTGGCCTCCCCCACCCCCCCGGGCCCATTAATGGCCAATTTGTTTTTTTTTTTTTTTTTTTGGACAGTGTGTTGCCTTGTGTGGCTCCCATGGGCATACGCTGCATTGTGGCTGGGCACATGCAGGCTTGTCATGGATTTGGTTCAAATGCTTGGGTTTTTGTCACACACACCCCTCCTGCTTCCCGTTTCCATGGGCTTGCAAAGGGGGTGCCCAAGTGACATTGACGTACATGGTGACATTGGACTCCCATGAGCTGTGTGGGCAGTCTGTAGTCAATACTGTGTATACATTCATAGTGCATATTGTTGTTGTATTGTACACTGCGTGGTGTATTGATATGTGCCTCTGCATCCATCTCATCCTCCATATTTGCAGGTCCATTCCTCATGTCTTCACAATGCGGTCCACCTTGGAACTGGAGTCCATGTTGTAAGCAGTGCACCTACACTCTTGCGTGGCGCTAACACTGTATACTTGGAAGTGTTCGGCGGGCTGTCATCATCAGGTGGTGAGGCTAGCTAATTTTTAAGTCTGTAATGTCATGTTTAAGGTAGGTTGGAGGTTGTGTAGGTGATTGGTATTCTTGGTAAGTATTTGGTAATGTGGGTTGTAGGTCCTGCATTACTGTGAGCATTTCATGTGTGGACATGTTTCCATTAGGGACACTGTAGCTGCTGACACTTGGGGTATGTTGTGGGGATTAATTTCTTTCCTCTCACATTGCATGACATGCCATGGTGTGCTGTGTGGCCGTGCCGGGGAGGGGGTGGGTGACATGGCACTGTTTTCATGTAGTATTTTGCAAGTGGGTATTCATTTCTGCAGCATGCATGGAAGTGTCTTTTCATGACACTGCATTGCTGGTGTTTGTGTAGGTAGGGATGCACACATTGTGACACTTCCACATGAACAATCTCAGGCTGCTATGGTTCTGACAGTTGACAGTCCCTTTGTTCGTCTTAATTGTCAGGTCGAGTCATCATTGCTTATCAGATGGTATGTGCCAGGCCTGTGTGCACTCCACTGGGGTGTGATTTCTATGTGAAGTAATTAGCCACCAGCTGCGTACGGGCTGCCTCACCCCGTGCCCTCTCCCCTCCCATGCGCAGCGGCCGTGCATGTGGTTGGGGATGTGGGGGCACCACCATGTCCACAGCCAGGCACAGGCGTGTTGCAACATTGTGCAGGACACATGCTGCCACTATGATCCTGCACACTACTGGGGACGCATATAACAGCTGCCCGCCAGAACGGTCAAGGGAGCGAAAGCGTGACTTGAGCACTCCGAATGTGCGCTCCACTATGCCCCGGGTTGCAATATGGGCTGTGTTGTATCTTGCCTCTGGAGGCGTGATGGGGTTCCGAATTGGCGTCATCATGTGGGTGCTCAGAGGGTAGGCACTGTCCACTGGTGAGGAGGTGATGGGTATCATTAGTGGGGTAGTGACATAACTCTGCATCTGACATGCATGCATGTGCAGTGGCATTCATACTCACCAAGCAGCCATGTATCGCCATGCCGCCCAGCTTCTAGGTCCCGTCTTAGGGTAGACATTCGGTAAATGAAGCTGTCGTGGGTGGACCCCGGATAGTTGGCATATACTGAGGTGATGATTCCCTTAGCATTACATACTACCTGCACGTTGATGGAATGCCAGTGCTTGCGGTTCCTATAGATCTGCTCAGATGCCCTGGGGGGACGTAGTGCCACATGGGTGCAGTCAATGGCACCTAGCACTTTTGGGAATTGTGCCACACCGTAGAAATCGAGGGTGGCAGCCTGCCTTTCTGCAGGTGTCCTGGGCAGATATATGTGCCTACGGACTGATGGGCGTGCAGTGATGATGTTCAAGACCTGGTGTAGGCAGCGTGACTGCGTGGCCTGTGACACCCCACCCACTATGGCACTTGTCCGCTGAAATGATCCTGTGGCCAAGAAGTGCAGTACATTGAGGACCTTCTCCAGGGGGCTGAGTGCTTGGGAGCACAGGGTGGGTGATGTGAGGTCATCCTCCCACTCACTGACCAGGTCCAGTATTATGTGTGGGGGAAACCTGTACCTCCCATACACCTGGTCATCAGGCATCCCAAAAAGGCTGGTTCTGGGAGTGAAAATTGGGGCCCTCACTATCCTCCTCCTCCTCCTTTGGTAACCCAGGGCCACTGCTGCTAGGAATGGTATATTCATCCTGGCGTATGAGCTTGTTTGTTGTTTGCGCGCACTTTTATGCTGATCGGGTCGACGTACGCCTGCTTCATGCTGGCATACGTGTCTCAGGATTGAACCATTTATTTTTCGGCACATCGTAGGCGAACGTGTGAATCTTCCCGCCCACCCCAGGAATACATGTAGCACGCTCTCCCAGGCCCAGTCGCGGGTAAATATTCCCGTCCACCCCTGGAATGCATGTACCCCACTCTCACAGGCCCAGTCGCGTGTGGAAGTTCATGCGCACCCCGTAGTACACAAACCCAGGCCAATCGCGTGTGGGACTTCCCGCGCACCCCAAAGTACACGTACCCAGGCTAATCGCGTGTGGAACTTCCCGCGCACCCCGAAGTACACGTACCCAGGCCAATCGCGTGTCTAACTTCCAGCACACCCCGTAGTACACGTACCCAGGGTAATCGCGTGTGGAACTTCCCACGCACCCCGAAGTACACGTGCCCAGGCCAATCGCGTGTGGAACTAACCACACACCCCGAAGTACACGTACCCAGGCAAATCGCACGGCTGGGTGTGGGGGTGCAGGGGGACATGAGTGGGGGCCTGGTGGAGGCTGCCCCTGCACTGCTGGGGGGTGGGGGTGCATGGGGACATGAGTGGGGGCCTGGTGGAGGCTGCCCCTGGTAGCTGGGGGGTGGGGGTGATGGGAGACATGAGTGGGGGCCTGGTGGAGGCTGCCCCTGCACTGCTGGGGGGTGGGGGTGGTGGGAGACATGAGTGGGGGCCTGGTGGAGGCTGCCCCTGGTGGCTGGGGGGTGGGGGTGGTGGGAGATATGGGTGGGGGCCTGGTGGAGGCTGCCCCTGCACTGCTGGGGGGTGGGGGTGGTGGTAGACATGGGTGGGGGACTGGTGGAGGCTGATCCTGCACTGCTGGGGGGTGGGGGTGGTGGGAGACATGAGTGGGGGCATGGTGGAGGCTGCCCCTGGTGGCTGGGGGGTGGGGGTGGTGGTAGACATGAGTGGGGGCCTGGTGGAGGCTGCCCCTGCACTGCTGGGGGGTGGGGGTAATAGGGGACATGAGTGGGGGCATGGTGGAGGCTGCCCCTGGTGGCTGGGGGGTGGGGGTGGTGGTAGACATGAGTGGGGGCCTGGTGGAGGCAGCCCCTGCACTGCTGGGGGGTGGGGGTGCAGGGAGACATGAGTGGGGGCCTGGTGGAGGCTGCCCCTGGTGGCTGGGGGGTGGGGGTGGTGGTAGACATGAGTGGGGGCCTGGTGGAGGCAGCCCCTGGTGGCTGGGGGGTGGGGGTGATGGGAGACATGAGTGGGGGCCTGGTGGAGGCTGCCCCTGCACTGCTGGGGGGTGGGGGTGCATGGGGACATGAGCGGGGGCCTGGTGGAGGCTGCCCCTGGTGGCTGGGGGGTGGGGGTGATGGGAGACATGAGTGGGGGCCTGGTGGAGGCTGCCCCTGCACTGCTGGGGGGTGGGGGTGGTGGGAGACATGAGTGGGGGCCTGGTGGAGGCTGCCCCTGGTGGCTGGGGGGTGGGGGTGGTGGGAGACATGGGTGGGGGCCTGGTGGAGGCTGCCCCTGGTGGCTGGGGGGTGGGGGTGGTGGGAGACATGCGTGGGGGCCTGGTGGAGGCTGCCCCTGGTGGCTGGGGGGTGGGGGTGGCGGGAGACATGAGTGGGGGCCTGGTGGAGGCTGCCCCTGGTGGCTGGGGGGTGGGGGTGGTGGGAGACATGAGTGGGGGCCTGGTGGAGGATGCCCCTGGTGGCTGGGGGGTGGGGGTGGTGGGAGACATGGGTGGGGGCCTGGTGGAGGCTTCCCCTGGTGGCTGGGGGGGTGGGGGGTGGGAGACAGGAGAGGGGGCCTGGTGGAGGCTGCCCCTGGTGGCTGGGGGGTGGGGGTGGTGGGAGACATGAGTGGGGGCCTGGTGGAGGCTGCCCCTGGTGGCTGGGGGGTGGGGGTGGTGGGAGACATGAGTGGGGGCCTGTTGGAGGCTGCCCCTGCACTGCTGGGGGGTGGGGGTAATATGGGACATGAGTGGGGGCCTTGTGGAGGCTGCCCCTGGTGGCTGGGGGGTGGGGGTGATGGGAGACATGAGTGGGGGCCTGGTGGAGGCTGCCCCTGCACTGCTGGGGGGTGGGGGTGCATGGGGACATGAGTGGGGGCCTGGCGGAGGCTGCCCCTGGTGGCTGGGGGGTGGGGGTGATGGGAGAAATGAGTGGGGGCCTGGTGGAGGCTGCCCCTGCACTGCTGGGGGGTGGGGGTGCATGGGGACATGAGTGGGGGCCTGGTGGAGGCTGCCCCTGGTGGCTGGGGGGTGGGGGTGATGGGAGACATGAGTGGGGGCCTGGTGGAGGATGCCCCTGCACTGCTGGGGGGTGGGGGTGGTGGGAGACATGAGTGGGGGCCTGGTGGAGGCTGCCTCTGGTGGCTGGGGGATGAGGGTGGTGGGAGACATGGGTGGGGGCCTGGTGGAGGCTGCCCCTGGTGGCTGGGGGGTGGGGGTGGTGGGAGACATGAGTGGGGGCCTGGTGGAGGCTGCCCCTGGTGGCTGGGGTGTGGGGGTGGTGGGAGACATGAGTGGGGGCCTGGTGGAGGCTGCCCCTGGTGGCTGGGGGTTGGGGGTGGTGGGAGACATGAGTGGGGGCCTGGTGGAGGATGCCCCTGGTGGCTGGGGGGTGGTGGTGGTGGGAGACATGAGTGGGGGCCTGGTGGAGGCTGCCCCTGGTGGCTGGGGGGGGGTGGTGGGAGACATGAGTGGGGGCCTGGTGGAGGCTGCCCCTGGTGGCTGGGGGGTGGGGGTGGTGGTGGCTGGGGGGTGGGGGTGGTGGGAGACATGAGTTGGACATGAGTGGGAGCCTGGTGGAGGCTGCCCCTGCACTGCTGGGGGGTGGGGGTAATAGGGGACATGAGTGGGGGCCTGGTGGAGGCTGCCCCTGGTGGCTGGGGGGTGGGGGTGATGGTAGACATGAGTGGGGGCCTGGTGGAGGCTGCCTCTGCACTGCTGGGGGGTGGGGTGGTGGGAGACATGAGTGGGGGCCTGGTGGAGGCTGCCCCTGGTGGCTGGGGGCTGGGGGTGATGGGAGACATGAGTGGGGGCCTGGTGGAGGCTGCCCCTGGTGGCTTGGGGGTGGAGGTGATGGGAGACATGAGTGGGGGGCTGGTGGAGGCTGCCCCTGCACTGCTGGGGGGTGGGGGTGCATGGGGACATGGTGGGGGCCTGGTGGAGGCTGCCCCTGGTGGCTGGGGGGTGGGGGTGATGGGAGACATGAGTGGGGACCTGGTGGAGGCTGCCCCTGCACTGCTGGGGGGTGGGGGTAATAGGGGACATGAGTGGGGGCCTGGTGGAGGCTGCCCCTGGTGGCTGGGGGGTGGGGGTGGTGGGAGGCATGAGTGGGGGCCTGGTGGAGGCTGCCCCTGGTGGCTGGGGGGTGGGGGTGGTGGGAGACATGGGTGGGGGCCTGGTGGAGGCTGCCCCTGGTGGCTGGGGGGTGGGGGTGGTGGGAGACATGGGTGGGGGCCTGGTGGAGGCTGCCCCTGGTGGCTGGGGGGTGGGGGTGGTGGGAGACATGAGTGGGGGCCTGGTGGAGGCTGCCTCTGGTGGCTGGGGGGTGGGGGTGGTGGGAGACATGAGTGGGGGCCTGGTGAAGGCTTCCCCTGGTGGCTGGGGGGTGGGGGTGGTGGGAGACATGAGTGGGGGCCTGGTGGAGGCTGCCCCTGGTGGCTGTGGGGTGGGGGTGGTGGGAGACTTTAGTGGGGGCCTGGTGGAGGCTGCCCCTGGTGGCTGGGGGGTGGGGATGGTGGGAGACATGAGTGGGGGCCTGGTGGAGGATGCCCCTGGTGGCTGGGTGGTGGGGGTAGTGGGAGACATGGGTGGGGGCCTGGTGGAGGCTGCCCCTGGTGACTGGGGGGTTGGGGTGGTGGGAGACATGAGTGGGGGCCTGGTGGAGGCTGCCCCTGGTGGCTGGGGGGTGGGGATGGTGGGAGACATGAGTTGGACATGAGTGGGGGCCTGGTGGAGGCTGCCCCTGCACTGCTGGGGGATGGGGGTAATAGGGGACATGAGTGGGGGCCTGCTGGAGGCTGCCCCTGGTGTCCGGGGCTGTGGGGGTGATGGGAGACATGAGTGGGGGCCTGGTGGAGGCTGCCCCTGCACTGCTGGGGGTTGGGGGTGGTGGTCGACATGGGTGGGGGCCTGGTGGAGGCTGCCCCTGCACTGCTGGGGGTGGGGGTGGTGGGAGACATGGGTGGGGGGCTGGTGGAGGCTGCCCCTGGTGGCTGGGGGGTGGGGGTGGTGGGAGACATGAGTTGGACATGAGTGGGGGCCTGGTGGAGGCTGCCCCTGGTGGCTGGGGGGTGGGGGTGATGGGAGACATGAGTGGGGGGCTGGTGGAGGCTGCCCCTGCACTGCTGGGGGGTGGGGGTGCATGGGGACATGAGTGGGGGCCTGGTGGAGGCTGCCCCTGGTGGCTGGGGGGTGGGGGTGATGGGAGACATGAGTGGGGGCCTGGTGGAGGCTGCCCCTGCACTGCTGGGGGGTGGGGGTGGTGGGAGACATGAGTGGGGGCCTGGTGGAGGCTGCCCCTGGTGGCTGGGGGGTGGGGGTGGTGGGAGACATGGGTGGGGGCCTGGTGGAGGCTCCCCTGGTGGCTGGGGGGTGGGGGTGGTAGGGGACATGAGTGGGGGCCTGGTGGAGGCTGCCCCTGGTGGCTGGGGGGGGTGGTGGGAGACATGAGTTGGACATGAGTGGGGGCCTGGTGGAGGCTGCCCCTGCACTGCTGGGAGGTGGGGGTAATAGGGGACATGAATGGGGGCCTGGTGGAGGCTGCCCCTGCACTGCTGTGGGGTGGGGTGGTGGGAGACATGAGTGGGGGCCTGGTGGAGGCTGCCCCTGGTGGCTGGGGGGGTGGGGGTGGTGGGAGACATGGGTGGGGGCCTGGTGGAGGCTGCCCCTGGTGGCTGGGGGGTGGGGGTGGTGGGAGACATTAGTGGGGGCCTGGTGGAGGCTGCCCCTGGTGGCTGGGGGGTGGGGGTGGTGGGAGACTTGAGTGGGGGCCTGGTGGAGGCTACCCCTGGTGGCTGGGGGGTGGGGGTGGTGGGAGACATGAGTGGGGGCCTGGTGGAGGATGCCCCTGGTGGCTGGGTGGTGGGGGTGGTGGGAGACATGGGTGGGGGCCTGGTGGAGGCTGCCCCTGGTGGCTGGGGGGTGGGGATGGTGGGAGACATGAGTGGGCGCCTGGTGGAGGCTGCCCCTGGTGGCTGGGGGGTGGGGGTGGTGGGAGACATGAGTTGGACATGAGTGGGGGCCTGGTGGAGGCTGCCCCTGCACTGCTGGGGGGTGGGGGTAATAGGGGACATGAGTGGGGGCCTGGTGGAGACTGCCCCTGGTGGCTGGGGGGTGGGGGTGATGGGAGACATGAGTGGGGGCCTGGTGGAGGCTGCCCCTGCACTGCTGGGGGTTGGGGGTGGTGGTAGACATGGGTGGGGGCCTGGTGGAGGCTGCCCCTGCACTGCTGGGGGGTGGGGGTGGTGGGAGACATGGGTTGGGGCCTGGTGGAGGCTGCCCCTGGTGGCTGGGGGGTGGGGGTGGTGGGAGACATGGTTGGACATGAGTGGGGGCCTGGTGGAGGCTGCCCCTGCACTGCTGGGGGGTGGGGTAATAGGGGACATGAGTGGGGGCCTGGTGGAGGCTGCCCCTGGTGGCTGGGGGGTGGGGGTGATGTGAGACATGAGTGGGGGCCTGGTGGAGGCTGCCCCTGCACTGCTGGGGGGTGGGGGTAATAGGGGACATGAGTGGGGGCCTGGTGGAGGCTGCCACTGGTGGCTGGGGGGTGGGGGTGATGGGAGACATGAGTGGGGGCCTGGTGGAGGTTGCCCCTGCACTGCTGGGGGGTGGGGTTGGTGGTAGACATGGGTGGGGGCCTGGTGGAGGCTGCCCCTACCCTGCTGGGGGGTGGGGGTAATAGGGGACATGAGTGGGGGCCTGGTGGAGGCTGCCCCTGCACTGCTGGGAGGTGGGGGTGCATGGGGACATGAGTGGGGGCCTGGTGGAGGCTGCCCCTGGTGGCTTGGGGGTGGAGGTGATGGGAGACATGAGTGGGGGCCTGGTGGAGGCTGCCCCTGCACTGCTGGGGGGTGGGGGTGCATGGGGACATGAGTGGGGGCCTGGTGGAGGCTGCCCCTGGTGGCTGGGGGGTGGGGGTGATGGGAGACATGAGTGGGGGCCTGGTGGAGGCTGTCCCTGCACTGCTGGGGGGTGGGGGTGGTGGGAGGCATGAGTGGGGGCCTGGTGGAGGCTGCCCCTGGTGGCTGGGGGGTGGGGGTGGTGGGAGACATGGGTGGGGGCCTGGTGGAGGCTGCCCCTGGTGGCTGGTGGGTGGGGGTGGTGGGAGACATGGGTGGGGGCCTGTTGGAGGCTGCCCCTGGTGGCTGGGGGGTGGGGGTGGTGGGAGACATGAGTGGGGGCCTGGTGGAGGCTGCCCCTGGTGGCTGGGGGGTGGGGGTGGTGGGAGACATGAGTGGGGGCCTGGTGGAGGCTGCCCCTGGTGGCTGGGGGGTGGGGGTGGTGGGAGACATGAGTGGGGGCCTGGTGGAGGCTGCCCCTGGTGGCTGAGGGGTGGGGGTGGTGGGAGATTTGAGTGGGGGCCTGGTGGAGGCTGCCCCTGGTGGCTGGGGGGTGGGGGTGGTGGGAGACATGAGTGGGGGCCTGGTGGAGGATGTCTGTGGTGGCTGGGTGGTGGGGGTGGTGGGAGACATGGGTGGGGGCCTGGTGGAGGCTGCCCCTGGTGGCTGGGAGGTCGGGGTGGTGGGAGACATGAGTGGGGGCCTGGTGGAGGTTGCCCCTGGTGGCTGGGGGGTGGGGGTGGTGGGAGACATGAGTTGGACATGAGTGGGGGCCTGGTGGAGGCTGCCCCTGCACTGCTGGGGGGTGGGGGTAATAGGGGACATGAGTGGGGGCCTGGTGGAGGCTGCCCCTGGTGTCCGGTGCTGTGGGGGTGATGGGAGACATGAGTGGGGGCCTGGTGGAGGCTGCCCCTGCACTGCTGGGGGTTGGGGTGGTGGTAGACATGGGTGGGGGCCTGGTGGAGGCTGCCCCTGCACTGCTGGGGTTGGGGGTGGTGGAAGACATGGGTGGGGGGCTGGTGGAGGCTGCCCCTGGTGGCTGGGGGGTGGGGGTGGTGGGAGACATGAGTTGGACATGAGTGGGGGCCTGGTTGAGGCTGCCCCTCCACTGCTGGGGGGTGGGGTAATAGGGGACATGAGTGGGGGCCTGGTGGAGGCTGCCCCTGGTGGCTGGGGGGTGGGGGTGATGGGAGACATGAGTGGGGGGCTGGTGGAGGCTGCCCCTGCACTGCTGGGGGGTGGGGGTGCATGGGGACATGAGTGGGGGCCTGGTGGATGCTGCCCCTGGTGGCTGGGGGGTGGGGGTGATGGGAGACATGAGTGGGGGCCTGGTGGAGGCTGCCCCTGCACTGCTGGGGGGTGGGGGTGGTGGGAGACATGAGTGGGGGCCTGTTGGAGGCTGCCCCTGGTGGCTGGGGGGTGGGGGTGGTGGGAGACATGGGTGGGGGCCTGGTGGAGGCTCCCCTGGTGGCTGGGGGTGGGGGTGGTAGGAGACATGAGTGGGGGCCTGGTGGAGGCTGCCCCTGGTGGCTGGGGGGGGGTGGTGGGAGACATGAGTTGGACATGAGTGGGGGCCTGGTGGAGGCTGCCCCTGCACTGCTGGGGGGTGGGGGTAATAGGGGACATGAATGGGGGCCTGGTGGAGGCTGCCCCTGCACTGCTGGGGGGTGGGGTGGTGGGAGACATGAGTGGGGGCCTGGTGGAGGCTGCCCCTGGTGGCTGGGGGGGTGGGGGTGGTGGGAGACATGGGTGGGGGCCTGGTGGAGGCTGCCCCTGGTGGCTGGGGGGTGGGGTGGTGGGAGACATGAGTGGGGGCCTGGTGGAGGCTGCCCCTGGTGGCTGGGGGGTGGGGGTGGTGGGAGACTTGAGTGGGGGCCTGGTGGAGGCTACCCCTGGTGGCTGGGGGGTGGGGGTGGTGGGAGACATGAGTGGGGGCCTGGTGGAGGATGCCCCTGGTGGCTGGGTGGTGGGGGTGGTGGGAGACATGGGTGGGGGCCTGGTGGAGGCTGCCCCTGGTGGCTGGGGGGGTGAGGGTGGTGGGAGACATGAGTGGGGGCCTGGTGGAGGCTGCCCCTGGTGGCTGGGGGGTGGGGGTGGTGGGAGACATGAGTTGGACATGAGTGGGGGCCTGGTGGAGGCTGCCCCTGCACTGCTGGGGGTGGGGGTAATAGGGGACATGAGTGGGGGCCTGGTGGAGGCTGCCCCTGGTGGCTGGGGGGTGGGGGTGATGGGAGACATGAGTGGGGGCCTGGTGGAGGCTGCCCCTGCACTGCTGGGGGTTGGGGGTGGTGGTAGACATGGGTGGGGGCCTGGTGGAGGCTGCCCCTGCACTGCTGGGGGGTGGGGGTGGTGGGAGACATGGTTGGACATGAGTGGGGGCCTGGTGGAGGCTGCCCCTGCACTGCTGGGGGGTGGGGTATTAGGGGACATGAGTGGGGGCCTGGTGGAGGCTGCCCCTGGTGGCTGGGGGGTGGGGGTGATGGGAGACATGAGTGGGGGCCTGGTGGAGGCTGCCCCTGCACTGCTGGGGGTTGGGGTTGGTGGGAGACATGGGTGGGGGCCTGGTGGAGGCTGCCCCTGGTGGCTGGGGGGTGGGGGTGGTGGGAGACATGGTTGGACATGAGTGGGGGCCTGGTGGAGGCTGCCCCTGCACTGCTGGGGGGTGGGGTAATAGGGGACATGAGTGGGGGCCTGGTGGAGGCTGTCCCTGGTGGCTGGGGGGTGGGGGTGATGGGAGACAAGAGTGGGGGCCTGGTGGAGGCTGCCCCTGCACTGCTGGGGGGTGGGGGTGGTGGGAGACATGAGTGGGGGCCTGGTGGAGGCTGCCCCTGGTGGCTGGGGGGTGGGGGTGGTGGGAGACATGGATGGGGCCCTGGTGGAGGCTGCCCCTGGTGGCTGGGGGGTGGGGGTGGTGGGAGACATGAGTGGGGGCCTGGTGGAGGCTGCCCCTGGTGGCTGGGGGGTGGGGGTGGTGGGAGACATGAGTGGGGGCCTGGTAGAGGCTGCCCCTGGTGGCTGGGGGCTGGGGGTGGTGGGAGACATGAGTGGGGGCCTGGTGGAGGCTGCCCCTGGTGGCTGGGGGTTGTGGGTGGTGGGAGACATGAGTGGGGGCCTGGTGGAGGCTGCCCCTGGTGGCTGGGGGGTGGGGGTGGTGGGAGACATGAGTGGGGGCCTGGTGGAGGCTGCCCCTGGTGGCAGGGGGGTGGTGGTGGCTGGGGTGTGGGGGGTGGGGGTGGTGGGAGACATGAGTTGGACATGAGTGGGGGCCTGGTGGAGGCTGCCCCTGCACTGCTGGGGGGTGGGGGTAATAGGGGACATGAGTGGGGGCCTGCTGGAGGCTGCCCCTGGTGGCTGGGGGGTGGGGGTGATGGGAGACATGAGTGGGGGCCTGGTGGAGGTTGCCCCTGCACTGCTGGGGGGTGGGGGTGGTGGTAGACATGGGTGGGGGCCTGGTGGAGGCTGCCCCTACCCTGCTGGGGGGTGGGGGTAATAGGGGACATGAGTGGGGGCCTGGTGGAGGCTGCCCCTGCACTGCTGGGGGGTGGGGGTGCATGGGGACATGAGTGGGGGCCTGGTGGAGGCTGCCCCTGGTGGCTGGGGGGTGGGGGTGATGGGAGACATGAGTGGGGGCCTGGTGGAGGCTGCCCCTGCACTGCTGGGGGGTGGGGGTGGTGGGTGGCATGAGTGGGGGCCTGGTGGAGGCTGTCCCTAGTGGCTGGTTGGTGGGGGTGGTGGGAGACATGGGTGGGGGCCTGGTGGAGGCTGCCCCTGGTGGCTGGGGGGTGGGGGTGGTGGGAGACATGAGTGGGGGCCTGGTGGAGGCTGCTCCTGGTGGCTGGGGGGTGGGGGTGGTGGGAGACTTGAGTGGGGGCCTGGTGGAGGCTACCCCTGGTGGCTGGGGGGTGGGGGTGGTGGGAGACATGAGTGGGGGCCTGGTGGAGGATGCCCCTGGTGGCTGGGTGGTGGGGGTGGTGGGAGACATGGGTGGGGGCCTGGTGGAGGCTGCCCCTGGTGGCTGGGGGGTGGGGGTGGTGGGAGACATGAGTGGGGGCCTGGTGGAGGCTGCCCCTGGTGGCTGGGGGGTGGGGGTGGTGGGAGACATGAGTTGGACATGAGTGGGGGCCTGGTGGAGGCTGCCCCTGCACTGCTGGGGGGTGGGGGTAATAGGGGACATGAGTGGGGGCCTGGTGGAGGCTGCCCCTGGTGGCTGGGGGGTGGGGGTGATGGGAGACATGAGTGGGGGCCTGGTGGAAGCTGCCCCTGCACTGCTGGGGGTTGGGGGTGGTGGTAGACATGGGTGGGGGCCTGGTGGAGGCTGCCCCTGCACTGCTGGGGGGTGGGGGTGGTGCGAGACATGGGTGGGGGCCTGGTGGAGGCTGCCCCTGGTGGCTGGGGGGTGGGGGTGGTGGGAGACATGGTTGGACATGAGTGGGGGCCTGGTGGAGGCTGCCCCTGCACTGCTGGGGGGTGGGGTAATAGAGGACATGAGTGGGGGCCTGGTGGAGGCTGCCCCTGGTGGCTGGGGGGTGGGGTGATGGGAGACATGAGTGGGGGCCTGGTGGAGGCTGCCCCTGCACTGCTGGGGGGTGGGGGTGGTGGGAGACATGAGTGGGGGCCTGCTGGAGGCTGCCCCTGGTGGCTGGGGGGTGGGGGTGGTGGGAGACATGGGTGGGGCCCTGGTGGAGGCTGCCCCTGGTGGCTGGGGGGTGGGGGTGGTGGGAGACATGAGTGGGGGCCTGGTGGAGGATGCCCCTGGTGGCTGGGGGGTGGGGGTGCTGGGAGACATGAGTGGGGGCCTGGTGGAGGCTGCCCCTGGTGGCTGGGGGGTGGGGGTGGTGGGAGAAATGAGTGAGGGCCTGGTGGAGGCTGCCCCTGGTGGCTGGGGGTTGTGGGTGGTGGGAGACATGAGTGGGGGCCTGGTGGAGGCTGCCCCTGGTGGCTGGGGGGTGGGGGTGGTGGGAGACATGAGTGGGGGCCTGGTGGAGGCTGCCCCTGGTGGCTGGGGGGTGGTGGTGGCTGGGGGGTGGGGGTGGGGGTGGTGGGAGACATGAGTTGGACATGAGTGGGGGCCTGGTGGAGGCTGCCCCTGCACTGCTGGGGGGTGGGGGTAATAGGGGACATGAGTGGGGGCCTGGTGGAGGCTGCCCCTGGTGATGGGAGACATGAGTGGGGGCCTGGTGGAGGTTGCCCCTGCACTGCTGGGGGGTGGGGGTGGTGGTAGACATGGGTGGGGGCCTGGTGGAGGCTGCCCCTACCCTGCTGGGGGGTGGGGGTAATAGGGGACATGAGTGGGGGCCTGGTGGAGGCTGCCCCTGGTGGCTGGGGGGTGGGGGTGATGGGAGACATGAGTGGGGGCCTGGTGGAGGCTGCCCCTGCACTGCTGGGGGGTGGGGGTGGTGGGAGGCATGAGTGGGGGCCTGGTGGAGGCTGTCCCTAGTGGCTGGTTGGTGGGGATTGTGGGAGACATGGGTGGGGGCCTGGTGGAGGCTGCCCCTGGTGGCTGGGGGGTAGGGGTGGTGGGAGACATGGGTGGGGGCCTGGTGGAGGCTGCCCCTGCACTGCTGGGGGGTGGGGGTGCATGGGGACATGAGTGGGGGCCTGGTGGAGGCTGCCCCTGGTGGCTGGGGGGTGGGGGTGATGGGAGACATGAGTGGGGGCCTGGTGGAGGCTGCCCCAGCACTGCTGGGGGCTGGGGGTGGTGGGAGGCATGAGTGGGGGCCTGGTGGAGGCTGTCCCTAGTGGCTGGTTGGTGGGGGTGGTGGGAGACATGGATGGGGGCCTGGTGGAGGCTGCCTCTGGTGACTGGGGGGTAGGGGTGGTGGGAGACATGAGTGGGGGCCTGGTGGAGGCTGCCCCTGGTGGCTGGGGGGTGGGGTTGTTGGGAGACATGAGTGGGGGCCTGGTGGAGGCTGCCCCTGGTGGCTGGGGGGTGGGGGTGGTGGGAGACATGAGTGGGGGCCTGGTGGAGGCTGCCCCTTGTGGCTAAGGGGTGGGGGTGGTGGGAGACTTGAGTGGGGGCCTGGTGGAGGCTGCCCCTGGTGGCTGGGGGGTGGGGGTGGTGGGAGACATGAGTGGGGCCTGGTAGAGGATGCCCCTGGTGGCTGGGTGGTGGGGGTGGTGGGAGACATGGGTGGGGGCCTGGTGGAGGATGCTCCTGGTGGCTGGGGGTGGGGGTGGTGGGAGACATGAGTGGGGGCCTGGTGGAGGCTGCCCCTGCACTGCTGGGGGGTGGGGTAATAGGGGACATGAGTGGGGGCCTGGTGGAGGCTGCCCCTGGTGGCTGGGGGGTGGGGGTGATGGGAGACATGAGTGGGGGCCTGGTGGAGGCTGCCCCTGCACTGCTGGGGTTGGGGGTGGTGGGAGGCATGAGTGGGGGCCTGGTGGAGGCTGTCCCTAGTGGCTGGTTGGTGGGGGTGATGGGAGACATGAGTGGGGGCCTGGTGGAGGCTGCACCTGCACTGCTGGGGGGTGGGGGTAATAGGGGACATGAGTGGGGGCCTGGTGGAGGCTGCCCCTGCACTGCTGGGGGGTGGGGGTGCATGGGGACATGAGTGGGGGCCTGGTGGAGGCTGCCCCTGGTGGCTGGGGGGTGGGGGTGATGGGAGACATGAGTGGGGGCCTGGTGGAGGCTGCCCCAGCACTGCTGGGGGGTGGGGGTGGTGGCAGGCATGAGTGGGGGCCTGTTGGAGGCTGTCCCTAGTGGCTGGTTGGTGGGGGTGGTGGGAGACATGGGTGGGGGCCTGGTGGAGGCTGCCCCTGGTGGCTGGGGGGTAGGGGTGGTGGGAGACATGAGTGGGGGCCTGGTGGAGGCTGCCCCTGGTGGCTGGGGGGGTGGGGTTGGTGGGAGACATGAGTGGGGGCCTGGTGGAGGCTGCCCCTGGTGGCTGGGGGGTGGGGGTGGTGGGAGACATGAGTGGGGGCCTGGTGGAGGCTGCCCCTGGTGGATGGGGGGTGGGGGTGGTGGGAGACTTGAGTGGGGGCCTGGTGGAGGCTGCCCCTGGTGGCTGGGGGGTGGGGGTGGTGGGAGACATGAGTGGGGCCTGGTAGAGGATGCCCCTGGTAGCTGGGTGGTGGGGGTGGTGGGAGACATGGGTGGGGGCCTGGTGGAGGCTGCTCCTGGTGGCTGGGGGTGGGGGTGGTGGGAGACATGAGTGGGGGCCTGGTGGAGGCTGCCCCTGCACTGCTGGGGGGTGGGGTAATAGGGGACATGAGTGGGGGCCTGGTGGAGGCTGCCCCTGGTGGCTGGGGGGTGGGGGTGATGGGAGACATGAGTGGGGGCCTGGTGGAGGCTGCCCCTGCACTGCTGGGGGGTGGGGGTGCTTGGGGACATGAGTGGGGGCCTGGTGGAGGCTGCCCCTGGTGGCTGGGGGGTGGGGGTGATGGGAGACATGTGTGGGGGCCTGGTGGAGGATGCCCCTGGTGGCTGGGGGGTGGGGGTGGTGGGAGACATGAGTGGGGGCCTGGTGGAGGCTGCCCCTGGTGGCTGGGGGTGGGGGTGGTGGGAGACATGAGTGGGGGCCTGGTGGAGGCTGCCCCTGGTGGCTGGGGGGTGGGGGTGGTGGGAGACATGAGTGGGGCCTGGTGGAGGATGCCCCAGGTGGCTGGATGGTGGGGGTGGTGGGAGACATGGGTGGGGGCCTGGTGGAGGCTGCCCCTGGTGGCTGGGGGGGTGGGGGTGGTGGGAGACTTGAGTGGTGGCCTGGTGGAGGCTGCCCCTGCACTGCTGGGGGTCGGGTTGGTGGGAGACATGGGTGGGGGCCTGGTGGAGGCTGCCCCTGCACTGCTGGGGGGTGGGGTAATAGGGGACATGAGTAGGGGCCTGGTGGAGGCTGCCCCTGGTGGCTGGGGGGTGGGGGTGATGGGAGACATGAGTGGGGGACTGGTGGAGGATGCCCCTGCACTGCTGGGGGGTGGGGGTGCATGGGGACATGAGTGGGGGCCTGGTGGAGGCTGCCCCTGGTGGCTGGGGGGTGGGGGTGATGGGAGACATGAGTGGGGGCCTGGTGGAGGCTGCCCCTGCACTGCTGGGGGGTGGGGCTGGTGGGAGACATGGGTGGGGGCCTGGTGGAGGCTGCCTCTGGTGGCTGGGGGTGGGGGTGGTGGGAGACATGAGTGGGGGCCTGGTGGAGGCTGCCCCTGGTGGCTGGGGGGTGGGGGTGGTGGGAGACATGAGTGGGGGCCTGGTGGAGGCTGCCCCTGGTGGCTGGGGGGTGGGGGTGGTGGGAGACATGAGTGGGGGCCTGGTGGAGGATGCCCCTGGTGGCTGGGGGGTGGGGGTGGTGGGACACATGAGTGGCGGCCTGGTGGAGGCTGCCCTGGTGGCTGGGGGGTGGGGGTGGTGGGAGACATGAGTGGGGGCCTGGTGGAGGCTGCCCCTGGTGGCTGGGGGTGGGGATGGTGGTGGCTGGGGGGTGGGGGTGGTGGGAGACATGAGTTGGACATGAGTGGGGGCCTGGTGGAGGCTGCCCCTGCACTGCTGGGGGGTGGGGGTAATAGGGGACATGAGTGCGGGCCTGGTGGAGGCTGCCCCTGGTGGCTGGGGGGTGGGGGTGATGGGAAACATGAGTGGGGGCCTGGTGGAGGCTGCCCCTGCACTGCTGGGGGGTGGGGTGGTGGTAGACATGGGTGGGGGCCTGGTGGAGGCTGCCCCTGCACTGCTGGGGGGTGGGGGTAATAGGGGACATGAGTGGGGGCCTGGTGGAGGCTGCCCCTGGTGGCTTGGGGGTGGGGGTGATGGGAGACATGAGTGGGGGCCTGGTGGAGGCTGCCCTGCACTGCTGGGGGGTGGGGGTGCATGGGGACATGAGTGGGGGCCTGGTGGAGGCTGCCCCTGGTGGCTGGTGGGTGGGGGTGATGGGATACATGAGTGGGGGCCTGGTGGAGGCTGCCCCTGCACTGCTGGGGGGGGGTGGTGGTGGGAGGCCAGAGTGGGGGCCTGGTGGAGGCTGCCCCTGGTGGCTGGGGGGTGGGGTGGTGGGAGACATGGGTGGGGGCCTGGTGGAGGCTGCCCCTGGTGGCTGGGGGGTGGGGGTGGTGGGAGACATGAGTGGGGGCCTGGTGGAGGCTGCCCCTGGTGGCTGGGGGGTGGGGGTGGTGGGAGACATGAGTGGGGGCCTGGTGGAGGATGCCCCTGGTGGCTGGGGGGTGGGGGTGGTGGGAGACATGGGTAGGGGCCTGGTGGAGGCTGCCCCTCTGTGGCTGGGGGGTGGGGGGGTGGGAGACATGAGTGGGGGCCTGGTGTAGGCTGCCCCTGATGGCCGGGGGGTGGGGGTGGTGGGAGACATGAGTTGGACATGAGTGGGGGCCTGGTGGAGGCTGCCCCTGCACTGCTGGGGGGTGGGGGTAATAGGGGACATGAGTGGGGGCCTGGTGGAGGCTGCCCCTGGTGGCTGGGGGGTGGGGGTGATGGGAGACATGAGTGGGGGCCTGGTGGAGGCTGCCCCTGCACTGCTGGGGGTTGGGGGTGGTGGTAGACATGGGTGGGGGCCTGGTGGAGGCTGCCCCTGCACTGCTGGGGGGTGGGGGTGGTGGGAGACATGGGTGGGGGCCTGGTGGAGGCTGCCCCTGGTGGCTGGGGGGTGGGGGTGGTGGGAGACATGAGTTGGACATGAGTGGGGGCCTGGTGGAGGCTGCCCCTGCACTGCTGGGGGGTGGGGGTGGTGGGAGACATGAGTGGGGGCCTGGTGGAGGCTGCCCCTGGTGGCTTGCGGGTGGGGGTGGTGGGAGACTTGAGTGGGGGCCTGATGGAGGCTGCCCCTGGTGGCTGGGGCGTGGGGGTGGTGGGAGACATGAGTGGGGCCTGGTGGAGGATGCCCCTGGTGGCTGGATGGTGGGGGTGGTGGGAGACATGGGTGGGGGCCTGGTGGAGGCTGCCCCTGGTGGCTGGGGGGGGTGGGGGTGGTGGGAGACATGAGTGGGGCCTGGTGGAGGATGCCCCTGGTGGCTGGATGGTGGGGGTGGTGGGAGACATGTGTGGGGGCCTGGTGGAGGCTGCCCCTGCACTGCTCGGGGGCGGGGGTGGTGGTAGACATGGGTGGGGGCCTGGTGGAGGCTGCCCCTGCACTGCTGGGGGGTGGGGTAATAGGGGACATGAGTGGGGGCCTGGTGGAGGCTGCCCCTGGTGGCTGGGGGGTGGGGGTGATGGGAGACATGAGTGGGGGCCTGGTGGAGGCTGCCCCTGCACTGCTGGGGGGTGGGGGTGCATGGGGACATGAGTGGGGGCCTGGTGGAGGCTGCCCCTGGTGGCTGGGGGGTGGGGGTGATGGGAGACATGAGTGGGGGCCTGGTGGAGGCTGCCCCTGCACTGCTGGGGGGTGGGGGTGGTGGGAGACATGAGTGGGGGCCTGGTGGAGGCTGACCCTGGTGACTCGGGGGTGGGGGTGGTGGGTGACATGGGTGGGGGCCTGGTGGAGGCTGCCCCTGGTGGCTGGGGGGTGGGGGTGGTGGGAGACATGAGTGGGGGCCTGGTGGAGGCTGCCCCTGGTGGCTGGGGGGTGGGGGTGGTGGGAGACATGAGTGGGGGCCTGGTGGAGGCTGCCCCTGGTGGCTGGGGGGTGGGGGTGGTGGGAGACATGAGTGGGGGCCTGGTGGAGGATGCCCCTGGTGGCTGGGGGGTGGGGGTGGTGGGAGACATGAGTGGCGGCCTGGTGGAGGCTGCCCTGGTGGCTGGGGGGTGGGGGTGGTGGGAGACATGAGTGGGGGCCTGGTGGAGGCTGCCCCTGGTGGCTGGGGGTGGGGATGGTGGTGGCTGGGGGGTGGGGGTGGTGGGAGACATGAGTTGGACATGAGTGGGGGCCTGGTGGAGGCTGCCCCTGCACTGCTGGGGGGTGGGGGTAATAGGAGATATGAGTGCGGGCCTGGTGGAGGCTGCCCCTGGTGGCTGGGGGGTGGGGGTGATGGGAGACATGAGTGGGGGCCTGGTGGAGGCTGCCCCTGCACTGCTGGGGGGTGGGGTGGTGGTAGACATGGGTGGGGGCCTGGTGGAGGCTGCCCCTGCACTGCTGGGGGGTGGGGGTAATAGGGGACATGAGTGGGGGCCTGGTGGAGGCTGCCCCTGCACTGCTGGGGGGTGGGGGTAATAGGGGACATGAGTGGGGGCCTGGTGGAGGCTGCCCCTGGTGGTTTGGGGTGGGGGTGATGGGAGACATGAGTGGGGGCCTGGTGGAGGCTGCCCTGCACTGCTGGGGGGTGGGGGTGGTGGGAGGCATGAGTGGGGGCCTGGTGGAGGCTGCCCCTGGTGGCTCGGGGGTGGGGGTGGTGGGAGACATGAGTGGGGGCCTGGTGGAGGCTGCCCCTGGTGGCTGGGGGGTGGGGGTGGTGGGAGACATGAATGGGGGCCTGGTGGAGGATGCCCCTGGTGGCTGGGGGGTGGGGGTGGTGGTAGACATGGGTGGGGGCCTGGTGGAGGTCTGCCCCTGCACTGCTGGGGGGTGGGGGTGGTGGTAGACATGGGTGGGGGCCTGGTGGAGGCTGCCCCTGCACTGCTGGGGGGTGGGGGTAATAGGGGACATGAGTGGGGGCCTGTTGGAGGCTGCCCCTGGTGGATTGGGGGTGGGGGTGATGGGAGACATGAGTGGGGGCCTGGTGGAGGCTGCCCTGCACTGCTGGGGGGTGGGGGTGCATGGGGACATGAGTGGGGGCCTGGTGGAGGCTGCCCCTGGTGGCTGGGGGTGGGGGTGATGGGAGACATGAGTGGGGGCCTGGTGGAGGCTGCCCCTGCACTGCTGGGGGGTGGGGGTGGTGGGAGGCATGAGTGGGGGCCTGGTGGAGGCTGCCCCTGCACTGCTGGGGGGTGGGGGTGGTGGGAGACATGAGTGGGGGCCTGGTGGAGGCTGCCCCAGGTGGCTGGGGGGTGGGGGTGGTGGGAGACATGGGTGGGGGCCTGGTGGAGGCTGCCCCTTGTGGCTGGGGGGTGGGGGTGGTGGGAGACATGAGTGGGGGCCTGGTGGAGGCTGCCCCTGGTGGCTGGGGGGTGGGGGGTGTGGGGGTGGTGGGAGACATGAGTGGGGCCTGGTGGAGGCTGCCCCTGGTGGCTGGGGGGTGGGGGTGTTGGGAGACATGAGTGGGGGCCTGGTGGAGGATGCCCCTGGTGGCTGGGGGGTGGGGGTGGTGGGAGACATGGGTGGGGGCCTGGTGGAGGCTGCCCCTGGTGGCTGGGTTGTGGGGGTGGTGGGAGTCATGAGTGGGGGCCTGGTGGAGGCTGCACCTGGTGGCTGGGGGGTGGGGTTGGTGGGAGACATGAGTTGGACATGCGTGGGGGCCTGGTGGAGGCTGCCCCTGCACTGCTGGGGAGTGGGGGTAATAGGGGACATGAGTGGGGGCCTGGTGGATGCTGCCCCTGGTGGCTGAGGGGTGGGGGTGATGGGAGACATGAGTGGGGGCCTGGTGGAGACTGCCCCTGCACTGCTGGGGGGTGGGGGTGGTGGTAGACATGGGTGGGGGCCTGGTGGAGGCTGCCCCTGCACTGCTGGGGGGTGGGGGTGGTGGGAGACATGGGTGGGGGCCTGGTGGAGGCTGCCACTGGTGGCTGGGGGGTGGGGGTGGTGGGAGACATGAGTTGGACATGAGTGGGGGTCTGCTGGAGGCTGCCCCTGCACTGCTGGGGGGTGGGGGTAATAGGGGACATGAGTGGGGGCCTGGTGGAGGCTGCCCCTGGTGGCTGGGGGGTGGGGGTGATGGGAGACATGAGTGGGGGCCTGGTGGAGGCTGCCCCTGCACTGCTGGGGGGTGGGCCTGCATGGGGACATGAGTGGGGGCCTGGTGGAGGCTGCCCCTGGGGGGTGGGGGTGATGGGAGACATAAGTGGGGGCCTGGTGGAGGCTGCCCCTGCACTGCTGGGGGGTGGGGGTGGTGGGAGACATCAGTGGGGGCCTGGTGGAGGCTGCCCCAGGTGGCTGGGGGGGTGGGGGTGGTGGGAGACATGGGTGGGGGCCTGGTGGAGGCTGCCCCTGGTGGCTGGGGGGTGGGGGTGGTGGGAGACATGAGTGGGGGCCTGGTGGAGGCTGCCCCTGGTGGCTGGGGGGTGAGGGGGTGGTGGGAGACATGAGTGGGGCCTGGTGAAGGCTGCCCCTGGTGGCTGGGGGTTGGGGGTGGTGGGAGACATGAGTGGCGGCCTGGTGGAGGCTGCCCTGGTGGCTGGGGGGTGGGGGTAGTGGGAGACATGAGTGGGGGCCTGGTGGAGGCTGCCCCTGGTGGCTGGGGGTGGGGATGGTGGTGGCTGGGGGGTGGGGGTGGTGGGAGACATGTGTTGGACATGAGTGGGGGCCTGGTGGAGGCTGCCCCTGCACTGCTGGGGGGTGGGGGTAATAGGAGATATGAGTGCGGGCCTGGTGGAGGCTGCCCCTGGTGGCTGGGGGGTGGGGGTGATGGGAGACATGAGTGGGGGCCTGGTGGAGGCTGCCCCTGCACTGCTGGGGGGTGGGGTGGTGGTAGACATGGGTGGGGGCCTGGTGGAGGCTGCCCCTGCACTGCTGGGGGGTGGGGGTAATAGGGGACATGAGTGGGGGCCTGGTGGAGGCTGCCCCTGGTGGCTTGGGGGTGGGGGTGATGGGAGACATGAGTGGGGGCCTGGTGGAGGCTGCCCTGCATTGCTGGGGGGTGGGGGTGCATGGGGACATGAGTGGGGGCCTGGTGGAGGCTGCCCCTGGTGGCTGGTGGGTGGGGGTGATGGGAGACATGAGTGGGGGCCTGGTGGAGGCTGCCCCTGCACTGCTGGGGGGTGGGGGTGGTGGGAGGCATGAGTGGGGGCCTGGTGGAGGCTGCCCCTGGTGGCTCGGGGGTGGGGGTGGTGGGAGACATGAGTGGGGGCCTGGTGGAGGCTGCCCCTGGTGGCTGGGGGGTGGGGGTGGTGGGAGACATGAATGGGGGCCTGGTGGAGGATGCCCCTGGTGGCTGGGGGGTGGGGGTGGTGGTAGACATGGGTGGGGGCCTGGTGGAGGTCTGCCCCTGCACTGCTGGGGGGTGGGGGTGGTGGTAGACATGGGTGGGGGCCTGCTGGAGGCTGCCCCTGCACTGCTGGGGGTGGGGGTAATAGGGGACATGAGTGGGGGCCTGTTGGAGGCTGCCCCTGGTGGATTGGGGGTGGGGGTGATGGGAGACATGAGTGGGGGCCTGGTGGAGGCTGCCCTGCACTGCTGGGGGGTGGGGGTGCATGGGGACATGAGTGGGGGCCTGGTGGAGGCTGCCCCTGGGGGGTGGGGGTGATGGGAGACATAAGTGGGGGCCTGGTGGAGGCTGCCCCTGCACTGCTGGGGGGTGGGGGTGGTGGGAGACATCAGTGGGGGCCTGGTGGAGGCTGCCCCAGGTGGCTGGGGGGTGGGGGTGGTGGGAGACATGGGTGGGGGCCTGGTGGAGGCTGCCCCTGGTGGCTGGGGGGTGGGGGTGGTGGGAGACATGAGTGGGGGCCTGGTGGAGGCTGCCCCTGGTGGCTGGGGGGTGAGGGGGTGGTGGGAGACATGAGTGGGGCCTGGTGAAGGCTGCCCCTGGTGGCTGGGGGTTGGGGGTGGTGGGAGACATGAGTGGCGGCCTGGTGGAGGCTGCCCTGGTGGCTGGGGGGTGGGGGTAGTGGGAGACATGAGTGGGGGCCTGGTGGAGGCTGCCCCTGGTGGCTGGGGGTGGGGATGGTGGTGGCTGGGGGGTGGGGGTGGTGGGAGACATGTGTTGGACATGAGTGGGGGCCTGGTGGAGGCTGCCCCTGCACTGCTGGGGGGTGGGGGTAATAGGAGATATGAGTGCGGGCCTGGTGGAGGCTGCCCCTGGTGGCTGGGGGGTGGGGGTGATGGGAGACATGAGTGGGGGCCTGGTGGAGGCTGCCCCTGCACTGCTGGGGGGTGGGGTGGTGGTAGACATGGGTGGGGGCCTGGTGGAGGCTGCCCCTGCACTGCTGGGGGGTGGGGGTAATAGGGGACATGAGTGGGGGCCTGGTGGAGGCTGCCCCTGGTGGCTTGGGGGTGGGGGTGATGGGAGACATGAGTGGGGGCCTGGTGGAGGCTGCCCTGCATTGCTGGGGGGTGGGGGTGCATGGGGACATGAGTGGGGGCCTGGTGGAGGCTGCCCCTGGTGGCTGGTGGGTGGGGGTGATGGGAGACATGAGTGGGGGCCTGGTGGAGGCTGCCCCTGCACTGCTGGGGGGTGGGGGTGGTGGGAGGCATGAGTGGGGGCCTGGTGGAGGCTGCCCCTGGTGGCTCGGGGGTGGGGGTGGTGGGAGACATGAGTGGGGGCCTGGTGGAGGCTGCCCCTGGTGGCTGGGGGGTGGGGGTGGTGGGAGACATGAATGGGGGCCTGGTGGAGGATGCCCCTGGTGGCTGGGGGGTGGGGGTGGTGGTAGACATGGGTGGGGGCCTGGTGGAGGTCTGCCCCTGCACTGCTGGGGGGTGGGGGTGGTGGTAGACATGGGTGGGGGCCTGCTGGAGGCTGCCCCTGCACTGCTGGGGGTGGGGGTAATAGGGGACATGAGTGGGGGCCTGTTGGAGGCTGCCCCTGGTGGATTGGGGGTGGGGGTGATGGGAGACATGAGTGGGGGCCTGGTGGAGGCTGCCCTGCACTGCTGGGGGGTGGGGGTGCATGGGGACATGAGTGGGGGCCTGGTGGAGGCTGCCCCTGGTGGCTGGGGGTGGGGGTGATGGGAGACATGAGTGGGGGCCTGGTGGAGGCTGCCCCTGCACTGCTGGGGGGTGGGGGTGGTGGGAGGCATGAGTGGGGGCCTGGTGGAGGCTGCCCCTGCACTGCTGGGGGGTGGGGGTGGGAGACATGAATGGGGGCCTGGTGGAGGCTGCCCCTGCACTGCTGGGGGGTGGGGGTGGTGGTAGACATGGGTGGGGGCCTGGTGGAGGCTGCCCCTGCACTGCTGGGGGGTGGGGGTGGTGGGAGACATGGGTGGGGGCCTGGTGGAGGCTGCCACTGGTGGCTGGGGGGTGGGGGTGTTGGGAGACATGAGTTGGACATGAGTGGGGGCCTGCTGGAGGCTGCCCCTGCACTGCTGGGGGGTGGGGGTAATAGGGAACATGAGTGGGGGCCTGGTGGAGGCTGCCCCTGGTGGCTGGGGGGTGGGGGTGATGGGAGACATGAGTGGGGGCCTGGTGGAGGCTGCCCCTGCACTGCTGGGGGGTGGGGCTGCATGGGGACATGAGTGGGGGCCTGGTGGAGGCTGCCCCTGGTGGCTGGGGGGTGGGGGTGATGGGAGACATAAGTGGGGGCCTGGTGGAGGCTGCCCCTGCACTGCTGGGGGGTGGGGGTGGTGGGAGACATGAGTGGGGGCCTGGTGGAGGCTGCCCCAGGTGGCTGGGGGGGTGGGGGTGGTGGGAGACATGGGTGGGGGCCTGGTGGAGGCTGCCCCTGGTGGCTGGGGGGTGAGGGGGTGGTGGGAGACATGAGTGGGGGCCTGGTGGAGGCTGCCCCTGGTGGCTGGGGGGTGAGGGGGTGGTGGGAGACATGAGTGGGGCCTGGTGAAGGCTGCCCCTGGTGGCTGGGGGTGGGGGTGGTGGGAGACATGAGTGGGGGCCTGGTGGAGGATGCCCCTGGTGGCTGGGGGGTGGGGGTGGTGGGAGACATGGGTGGGGGCCTGGTGGAGGCTGCCCCTGGTGGCTGGGTTGTGGGGGTGGTGGGAGACATGAGTGGGGGCCTGGTGGAGGCTGCACCTGGTGGCTGGGGGGTGGGGGTGGTGGGAGACATGAGTTGGACATGCGTGGGGGCCTGGTGGAGGCTGCCCCTGCACTGCTGGGGGGTGGGGGTAATAGGGGACATGAGTGGGGGCCTGGTGGATGCTGCCCCTGGTGGCTGGGGGGTGGGGGTGATGGGAGACATGAGTGTGGGCCTGGTGGAGGCTGCCCCTGCACTTCTGGGGGGTGGGGGTGGTGGTAGACATGGGTGGGGGCCTAGTGGAGGCTGCCCCTGCAATGCTGGTGGGTGGGGGTGGTGGGAGACATGGGTGGGGGCCTGGTGGAGGCTACCCCTGGTGGCTGGGGTGGGGGTGGTGGGAGACATGAGTTGGACATGAGTGGGGGCCTGGTGGAGGCTGCCCCTGCACTGCTGGGGGTGGGGGTAATAGGGGACATGAATGGGGGCCTGGTGGAGGCTGCCCCTGGTGGCTGGGTGGTGGGGGTGATGGGAGACATGAGTGGGGGCCTGGTGGAGGCTGCCCCTGCACTGCTGGGGGTGGGGGTGCATGGGGACATGAGTGGGGGCGTGGTGGAGGCTGCCCCTGGTGGCTGGGGGGTGGGGGTGATGGGAGACATGAGTGGGGGCCCGGTGGAGGCTGCCCCTGGTGGCTGGGGGGGTGGTGGTGGTGGGAGACATGGGTGGGGGCCTGGTGGAGGCTGCCCCTGGTGGCTGGGGGGTGGGGGTGGTGGGAGACATGAGTGGGGGCCTGGTGGAGGCTGCCCCTGGTGGCTGGGGGGTGGGGGTGGTGGGAGACATGAGTGGGGGCCTGGTGGAGGCTGCCCCTGGTGGCTGGGGGGTGGGGGTGGTGGGAGACATGAGTGGGGGCCTGGTGGAGGATGCCCCTGGTGGCTGGGGGGTGGGGGTGGTGGGAGACATGAGTGGCGGCCTGGTGGAGGCTGCCCTGGTGGCTGGGGGGTGGGGGTGGTGGGAGACATGAGTGGGGGCCTGGTGGAGGCTGCCCCTGGTGGCTGGGGGTGGGGATGGTGGTGGCTGGGGGGTGGGGGTGGTGGGAGACATGAGTTGGACATGAGTGGGGGCCTGGTGGAGGCTGCCCCTGCACTGCTGGGGGGTGGGGGTAATAGGAGATATGAGTGCGGGCCTGGTGGAGGCTGCCCCTGGTGGCTGGGGGGTGGGGGTGATGGGAGACATGAGTGGGGGCCTGGTGGAGGCTGCCCCTGCACTGCTGGGGGGTGGGGTGGTGGTAGACATGGGTGGGGGCCTGGTGGAGGCTGCCCCTGCACTGCTGGGGGGTGGGGGTAATAGGGGACATGAGTGGGGGCCTGGTGGAGGCTGCCCCTGCACTGCTGGGGGGTGGGGGTAATAGGGGACATGAGTGGGGGCCTGGTGGAGGCTGCCCCTGGTGGTTTGGGGTGGGGGTGATGGGAGACATGAGTGGGGGCCTGGTGGAGGCTGCCCTGCACTGCTGGGGGGTGGGGGTGGTGGGAGGCATGAGTGGGGGCCTGGTGGAGGCTGCCCCTGGTGGCTCGGGGGTGGGGGTGGTGGGAGACATGAGTGGGGGCCTGGTGGAGGCTGCCCCTGGTGGCTGGGGGGTGGGGGTGGTGGGAGACATGAATGGGGGCCTGGTGGAGGATGCCCCTGGTGGCTGGGGGGTGGGGGTGGTGGTAGACATGGGTGGGGGCCTGGTGGAGGTCTGCCCCTGCACTGCTGGGGGGTGGGGGTGGTGGTAGACATGGGTGGGGGCCTGGTGGAGGCTGCCCCTGCACTGCTGGGGGGTGGGGGTAATAGGGGACATGAGTGGGGGCCTGTTGGAGGCTGCCCCTGGTGGATTGGGGGTGGGGGTGATGGGAGACATGAGTGGGGGCCTGGTGGAGGCTGCCCTGCACTGCTGGGGGGTGGGGGTGCATGGGGACATGAGTGGGGGCCTGGTGGAGGCTGCCCCTGGTGGCTGGGGGTGGGGGTGATGGGAGACATGAGTGGGGGCCTGGTGGAGGCTGCCCCTGCACTGCTGGGGGGTGGGGGTGGTGGGAGGCATGAGTGGGGGCCTGGTGGAGGCTGCCCCTGCACTGCTGGGGGGTGGGGGTGGTGGGAGACATGAGTGGGGGCCTGGTGGAGGCTGCCCCAGGTGGCTGGGGGGTGGGGGTGGTGGGAGACATGGGTGGGGGCCTGGTGGAGGCTGCCCCTTGTGGCTGGGGGGTGGGGGTGGTGGGAGACATGAGTGGGGGCCTGGTGGAGGCTGCCCCTGGTGGCTGGGGGGTGGGGGGTGTGGGGGTGGTGGGAGACATGAGTGGGGCCTGGTGGAGGCTGCCCCTGGTGGCTGGGGGGTGGGGGTGTTGGGAGACATGAGTGGGGGCCTGGTGGAGGATGCCCCTGGTGGCTGGGGGGTGGGGGTGGTGGGAGACATGGGTGGGGGCCTGGTGGAGGCTGCCCCTGGTGGCTGGGTTGTGGGGGTGGTGGGAGTCATGAGTGGGGGCCTGGTGGAGGCTGCACCTGGTGGCTGGGGGGTGGGGTTGGTGGGAGACATGAGTTGGACATGCGTGGGGGCCTGGTGGAGGCTGCCCCTGCACTGCTGGGGAGTGGGGGTAATAGGGGACATGAGTGGGGGCCTGGTGGATGCTGCCCCTGGTGGCTGAGGGGTGGGGGTGATGGGAGACATGAGTGGGGGCCTGGTGGAGACTGCCCCTGCACTGCTGGGGGGTGGGGGTGGTGGTAGACATGGGTGGGGGCCTGGTGGAGGCTGCCCCTGCACTGCTGGGGGGTGGGGGTGGTGGGAGACATGGGTGGGGGCCTGGTGGAGGCTGCCACTGGTGGCTGGGGGGTGGGGGTGGTGGGAGACATGAGTTGGACATGAGTGGGGGTCTGCTGGAGGCTGCCCCTGCACTGCTGGGGGGTGGGGGTAATAGGGGACATGAGTGGGGGCCTGGTGGAGGCTGCCCCTGGTGGCTGGGGGGTGGGGGTGATGGGAGACATGAGTGGGGGCCTGGTGGAGGCTGCCCCTGCACTGCTGGGGGGTGGGCCTGCATGGGGACATGAGTGGGGGCCTGGTGGAGGCTGCCCCTGGGGGGTGGGGGTGATGGGAGACATAAGTGGGGGCCTGGTGGAGGCTGCCCCTGCACTGCTGGGGGGTGGGGGTGGTGGGAGACATCAGTGGGGGCCTGGTGGAGGCTGCCCCAGGTGGCTGGGGGGGTGGGGGTGGTGGGAGACATGGGTGGGGGCCTGGTGGAGGCTGCCCCTGGTGGCTGGGGGGTGGGGGTGGTGGGAGACATGAGTGGGGGCCTGGTGGAGGCTGCCCCTGGTGGCTGGGGGGTGAGGGGGTGGTGGGAGACATGAGTGGGGCCTGGTGAAGGCTGCCCCTGGTGGCTGGGGGTTGGGGGTGGTGGGAGACATGAGTGGCGGCCTGGTGGAGGCTGCCCTGGTGGCTGGGGGGTGGGGGTAGTGGGAGACATGAGTGGGGGCCTGGTGGAGGCTGCCCCTGGTGGCTGGGGGTGGGGATGGTGGTGGCTGGGGGGTGGGGGTGGTGGGAGACATGTGTTGGACATGAGTGGGGGCCTGGTGGAGGCTGCCCCTGCACTGCTGGGGGGTGGGGGTAATAGGAGATATGAGTGCGGGCCTGGTGGAGGCTGCCCCTGGTGGCTGGGGGGTGGGGGTGATGGGAGACATGAGTGGGGGCCTGGTGGAGGCTGCCCCTGCACTGCTGGGGGGTGGGGTGGTGGTAGACATGGGTGGGGGCCTGGTGGAGGCTGCCCCTGCACTGCTGGGGGGTGGGGGTAATAGGGGACATGAGTGGGGGCCTGGTGGAGGCTGCCCCTGGTGGCTTGGGGGTGGGGGTGATGGGAGACATGAGTGGGGGCCTGGTGGAGGCTGCCCTGCATTGCTGGGGGGTGGGGGTGCATGGGGACATGAGTGGGGGCCTGGTGGAGGCTGCCCCTGGTGGCTGGTGGGTGGGGGTGATGGGAGACATGAGTGGGGGCCTGGTGGAGGCTGCCCCTGCACTGCTGGGGGGTGGGGGTGGTGGGAGGCATGAGTGGGGGCCTGGTGGAGGCTGCCCCTGGTGGCTCGGGGGTGGGGGTGGTGGGAGACATGAGTGGGGGCCTGGTGGAGGCTGCCCCTGGTGGCTGGGGGGTGGGGGTGGTGGGAGACATGAATGGGGGCCTGGTGGAGGATGCCCCTGGTGGCTGGGGGGTGGGGGTGGTGGTAGACATGGGTGGGGGCCTGGTGGAGGTCTGCCCCTGCACTGCTGGGGGGTGGGGGTGGTGGTAGACATGGGTGGGGGCCTGCTGGAGGCTGCCCCTGCACTGCTGGGGGTGGGGGTAATAGGGGACATGAGTGGGGGCCTGTTGGAGGCTGCCCCTGGTGGATTGGGGGTGGGGGTGATGGGAGACATGAGTGGGGGCCTGGTGGAGGCTGCCCTGCACTGCTGGGGGGTGGGGGTGCATGGGGACATGAGTGGGGGCCTGGTGGAGGCTGCCCCTGGGGGGTGGGGGTGATGGGAGACATAAGTGGGGGCCTGGTGGAGGCTGCCCCTGCACTGCTGGGGGGTGGGGGTGGTGGGAGACATCAGTGGGGGCCTGGTGGAGGCTGCCCCAGGTGGCTGGGGGGTGGGGGTGGTGGGAGACATGGGTGGGGGCCTGGTGGAGGCTGCCCCTGGTGGCTGGGGGGTGGGGGTGGTGGGAGACATGAGTGGGGGCCTGGTGGAGGCTGCCCCTGGTGGCTGGGGGGTGAGGGGGTGGTGGGAGACATGAGTGGGGCCTGGTGAAGGCTGCCCCTGGTGGCTGGGGGTTGGGGGTGGTGGGAGACATGAGTGGCGGCCTGGTGGAGGCTGCCCTGGTGGCTGGGGGGTGGGGGTAGTGGGAGACATGAGTGGGGGCCTGGTGGAGGCTGCCCCTGGTGGCTGGGGGTGGGGATGGTGGTGGCTGGGGGGTGGGGGTGGTGGGAGACATGTGTTGGACATGAGTGGGGGCCTGGTGGAGGCTGCCCCTGCACTGCTGGGGGGTGGGGGTAATAGGAGATATGAGTGCGGGCCTGGTGGAGGCTGCCCCTGGTGGCTGGGGGGTGGGGGTGATGGGAGACATGAGTGGGGGCCTGGTGGAGGCTGCCCCTGCACTGCTGGGGGGTGGGGTGGTGGTAGACATGGGTGGGGGCCTGGTGGAGGCTGCCCCTGCACTGCTGGGGGGTGGGGGTAATAGGGGACATGAGTGGGGGCCTGGTGGAGGCTGCCCCTGGTGGCTTGGGGGTGGGGGTGATGGGAGACATGAGTGGGGGCCTGGTGGAGGCTGCCCTGCATTGCTGGGGGGTGGGGGTGCATGGGGACATGAGTGGGGGCCTGGTGGAGGCTGCCCCTGGTGGCTGGTGGGTGGGGGTGATGGGAGACATGAGTGGGGGCCTGGTGGAGGCTGCCCCTGCACTGCTGGGGGGTGGGGGTGGTGGGAGGCATGAGTGGGGGCCTGGTGGAGGCTGCCCCTGGTGGCTCGGGGGTGGGGGTGGTGGGAGACATGAGTGGGGGCCTGGTGGAGGCTGCCCCTGGTGGCTGGGGGGTGGGGGTGGTGGGAGACATGAATGGGGGCCTGGTGGAGGATGCCCCTGGTGGCTGGGGGGTGGGGGTGGTGGTAGACATGGGTGGGGGCCTGGTGGAGGTCTGCCCCTGCACTGCTGGGGGGTGGGGGTGGTGGTAGACATGGGTGGGGGCCTGCTGGAGGCTGCCCCTGCACTGCTGGGGGTGGGGGTAATAGGGGACATGAGTGGGGGCCTGTTGGAGGCTGCCCCTGGTGGATTGGGGGTGGGGGTGATGGGAGACATGAGTGGGGGCCTGGTGGAGGCTGCCCTGCACTGCTGGGGGGTGGGGGTGCATGGGGACATGAGTGGGGGCCTGGTGGAGGCTGCCCCTGGTGGCTGGGGGTGGGGGTGATGGGAGACATGAGTGGGGGCCTGGTGGAGGCTGCCCCTGCACTGCTGGGGGGTGGGGGTGGTGGGAGGCATGAGTGGGGGCCTGGTGGAGGCTGCCCCTGCACTGCTGGGGGGTGGGGGTGGGAGACATGAATGGGGGCCTGGTGGAGGCTGCCCCTGCACTGCTGGGGGGTGGGGGTGGTGGTAGACATGGGTGGGGGCCTGGTGGAGGCTGCCCCTGCACTGCTGGGGGGTGGGGGTGGTGGGAGACATGGGTGGGGGCCTGGTGGAGGCTGCCACTGGTGGCTGGGGGGTGGGGGTGTTGGGAGACATGAGTTGGACATGAGTGGGGGCCTGCTGGAGGCTGCCCCTGCACTGCTGGGGGGTGGGGGTAATAGGGAACATGAGTGGGGGCCTGGTGGAGGCTGCCCCTGGTGGCTGGGGGGTGGGGGTGATGGGAGACATGAGTGGGGGCCTGGTGGAGGCTGCCCCTGCACTGCTGGGGGGTGGGGCTGCATGGGGACATGAGTGGGGGCCTGGTGGAGGCTGCCCCTGGTGGCTGGGGGTGGGGGTGATGGGAGACATAAGTGGGGGCCTGGTGGAGGCTGCCCCTGCACTGCTGGGGGGTGGGGGTGGTGGGAGACATGAGTGGGGGCCTGGTGGAGGCTGCCCCAGGTGGCTGGGGGGGTGGGGGTGGTGGGAGACATGGGTGGGGGCCTGGTGGAGGCTGCCCCTGGTGGCTGGGAGGTGAGGGGGTGGTGGGAGACATGAGTGGGGGCCTGGTGGAGGCTGCCCCTGGTGGCTGGGGGGTGAGGGGGTGGTGGGAGACATGAGTGGGGCCTGGTGAAGGCTGCCCCTGGTGGCTGGGGGTGGGGGTGGTGGGAGACATGAGTGGGGGCCTGGTGGAGGATGCCCCTGGTGGCTGGGGGGTGGGGGTGGTGGGAGACATGGGTGGGGGCCTGGTGGAGGCTGCCCCTGGTGGCTGGGTTGTGGGGGTGGTGGGAGACATGAGTGGGGGCCTGGTGGAGGCTGCACCTGGTGGCTGGGGGGTGGGGGTGGTGGGAGACATGAGTTGGACATGCGTGGGGGCCTGGTGGAGGCTGCCCCTGCACTGCTGGGGGGTGGGGGTAATAGGGGACATGAGTGGGGGCCTGGTGGATGCTGCCCCTGGTGGCTGGGGGGTGGGGGTGATGGGAGACATGAGTGTGGGCCTGGTGGAGGCTGCCCCTGCACTTCTGGGGGGTGGGGGTGGTGGTAGACATGGGTGGGGGCCTAGTGGAGGCTGCCCCTGCAATGCTGGGGGGTGGGGGTGGTGGGAGACATGGGTGGGGGCCTGGTGGAGGCTACCCCTGGTGGCTGGGGTGGGGGTGGTGGGAGACATGAGTTGGACATGAGTGGGGGCCTGGTGGAGGCTGCCCCTGCACTGCTGGGGGTGGGGGTAATAGGGGACATGAATGGGGGCCTGGTGGAGGCTGCCCCTGGTGGCTGGGTGGTGGGGGTGATGGGAGACATGAGTGGGGGCCTGGTGGAGGCTGCCCCTGCACTGCTGGGGGTGGGGGTGCATGGGGACATGAGTGGGGGCGTGGTGGAGGCTGCCCCTGGTGGCTGGGGGGTGGGGGTGATGGGAGACATGAGTGGGGGCCCGGTGGAGGCTGCCCCTGGTGGCTGGGGGGGTGGTGGTGGTGGGAGACATGGGTGGGGGCCTGGTGGAGGCTGCCCCTGGTGGCTGGGGGGTGGGGGTGGTAGGAGACATGAGTGGGGGCCTGGTGGAGGCTGCCCCTGGTGGCTGGGGGGTGGGGGTGGTGGGAGACTTGAGTGGGGGCCTGGTGGAGGCTGCCCCTGGTGGCTGGGGGGTGGGGGTGGTAGGAGACATGAGTGGGGGCCTGGTGGAGGCTGCCCCTGGTGGCTGGGGGGTGGGGGTGGTGGGAGACTTGAGTGGGGGCCTGGTGGAGGCTACCCCTGGTGGCTGGGGGGTGGGGGTGGTGGGAGACATGAGTGGGGGCCTGGAGGAGGATGCCCCTGGTGGCTGGGGGGTGGGGGTGGTGGGAGACATGAGTGGGGGCCTGGTGGAGGCTGCCCCAGGTGGCTGGGCGGTGGGGGTGGTGGGAGACATGGGTGGGGGCCTGGTGGAGGCTGCCCCTTGTGGCTGGGGGGTGGGGGTGGTCGGAGACATGAGTGGGGGCCTGGTGGAGGCTGCCCCTGGTGGCTGGGGGGTGGGGGGTGTGGGGGTGGTGGGAGACATGAGTGGGGCCTGGTGGAGGCTGCCCCTGGTGGCTGGGGGGTGGGGGTGGTGGGAGACATGAGTGGGGGCCTGGTGGAGGATGCCCCTGGTGGCTGGGGGGTGGGGGTGGTGGGAGACATGGGTGGGGGCCTGGTGGAGGCTGCCCCTGGTGGCTGGGGGGTGGGGGTGGTAGGAGACATGAGTGGGGGCCTGGTGGAGGCTGCCCCTGGAGGCTGGGGGGTGGGGGTGGTGGGAGACTTGAGTGGGGGCCTGGTGGAGGCTGCCCCTGGTGGCTGGGGGGTGGGGGTGGTGGGAGACATGAGTGGGGGCCTGGAGGAGGATGCCCCTGGTGGCTGGGGGGTGGGGGTGGTGGGAGACATGAGTGGGGGCCTGGTGGAGGCTGCCCCTGGTGGCTGGGGATTCGGGGTGGTGGGAGACATGAGTGGGGGCCTGGTGGAGGCTGCCCCTGGTGGCTGGGGGGTGGGGGTGGTGGGAGACATGGGTGGGGGCCTGGTGGAGGCTGCCCCTGGTGGCTGGGGGGTGGGGGTGGTGGGAGACATGGGTGGGGGCCTGGTGGAGGCTGCCCCTGGTGGCTGGGGGGTGGGGGTGGTGGGAGACATGAGTGGGGGCCTGGTGGAGGCTGCCCCTGGTGGCTGGGGGGTGGGGGTGGTGGGAGACATGAGTGGGGGCCTGGTGGAGGATGCCCCTGGTGGCTGGGGGGTGGGGGTGGGAGACATGGGTAGGGGCCTGGTGGAGGCTGCCCCTCTGTGGCTGGGGGGTGGGGGGGTGGGAGACATGAGTGGGGGCCTGGTGGAGGCTGCCCCTGATGGCCGGGGTTGGGGGTGGTGGGAGACATGAGTTGGACATGAGTGGGGGCCTGGTGGAGGCTGCCCCTGCACTGCTGAGGGGTGGGGGTAATAGGGGACATGAGTGGGGGCCTGGTGGAGGCTGCCCCTGGTGGCTGGGGGGTGGGGGTGATGGGAGACATGAGTGGGGGCCTGGTGGAGGCTGCCCCTGCACTGCTGGGGGTTGGGGGTGGTGGTAGACATGGGTGGGGGCCTGGTGGAGGCTGCCCCTGCACTGCTGGGGGGTGGGGGTGGTGGGAGACATGGGTGGGGGCCTGGTGGAGGCTGCCCCTGGTGGCTGGGGGGTGGGGGTGGTGGGAGACATGAGTTGGACATGAGTGGGGGCCTGGTGGAGGCTGCCCCTGCACTGCTGGGGGGTGGGGGTGGTGGGAGACATGAGTGGGGGCCTGGTGGAGGCTGCCCCTGGTGGCTTGCGGGTGGGGGTGGTGGGAGACTTGAGTGGGGGCCGGTGGAGGTCGGCTGCCCCTGGTGGCTGGGGGGTGGGGGTGGTGGGAGACATGAGTGGGGCCTGGTGGAGGATGCCCCTGGTGGCTGGATAGTGGGGGTGGTGGGAGACATGGGTGGGGGCCTGGTGGAGGCTGCCCCTGGTGGCTGGGGGGGGTGGGGGTGGTGAAAGACATGAGTGGTGGCCTGGTGGAGGCTGCCCCTGCACTGCTGGGGGTCGGGGGTGGTGGTAGACATGGGTGGGGGCCTGGTGGAGGCTGCCCCTGCACTGCTGGGGGGTGGGGTAATAGGGGACATGAGTGGGGGCCTGGTGGAGGCTGCCCCTGGTGGCTGGGGGGTGGGGGTGATGGGAGACATGAGTGGGGGCCTGGTGGCTGCCCCTGCACTGCTGGGGGGTGGGGGTGCATGGGGACATGAGTGGGGGCCTGGTGGAGGCTGCCCCTGGTGGCTGGGGGGTGGGGGTGATGGGAGACATGAGTGGGGGCCTGGTGGAGGCTGCCCCTGCACTGCTGGGGGGTGGGGGTGGTGGGAGACATGAGTGGGGGCCTGGTGGAGGCTGACCCTGGTGGCTCGGGGGTGGGGGGGTGGGACACATGGGTGGGGGGCCTGGTGGAGGCTGCCCCTGGTGGCTGGGGGGTGGGGGTGGTGGGAGACATGAGTGGGGGCCTGGTGGAGGCTGCCCCTGGTGGCTGGGGGGTGGGGGTGGTGGGAGACATGAGTGGGGGCCTGGTGGAGGCTGCCCCTGGTGGCTGGGGGGTGGGGGTGATGGGATACATGAGTGGGGGCCTGGTGGAGGATGCCCCTGGTGGCTGGGGGGTGGGGGTGGTGGGAGACATCAGTGGCGGCCTGGTGGAGGCTGCCCTGGTGGCTGGGGGGTGGGGGTGGTGGGAGACATGAGTTGGACATGAGTGGGGGCCTGGTGGAGGCTGCCCCTGCACTGCTGGGGGGTGAGGGTAATAGGAGATATGAGTGCGGGCCTGGTGGAGGCTGCCCCTGGTGGCTGGGGGGTGGGGGTGATGGGAGACATGAGTGGGGGCCTGGTGGAGGCTGCCCCTGCACTGCTGGGGGGTGGGGTGGTGGTAGACATGGGTGGGGGCCTGGTGGAGGCTGCCCCTGCACTGCTGGGGGGTTGGGGTAATAGGGGACATGAGTGGGGGCCTGGTGGGGGCCTGGTGGAGGCTGCCCCTGGTGGCTTGGGGGTGGGGGTGATGGGAGACATGAGTGGGGGCCTGGTGGAGGCTGCCCTGCACTGCTGGGGGGTGGGGGTGCATGGGGACATGAGTGGGGGCCTGGTGGAGGCTGCCCCTGGTGGCTGGTGGGTGGGGGTGATGGGAGACATGAGTGAGGGCCTGGTGGAGGCTGCCCCTGCACTGCTGGGGGGTGGGGGTGGTGGGAGGCATGAGTGGGGGCCTGGTGGAGGCTGCCCCTGGTGGCTCGGGGGTGTGGGTGGTGGGAGACATGAGTGGGGGCCTGGTGGAGGCTGCCCCTGGTGGCTGGGGGGTGGGGATGGTGGGAGACATGAATGGGGGCCTGGTGGAGGATGCCCCTGGTGGCTGGGGGGTGGGGGTGGTGGTAGACATGGGTGGGGGCCTGGTGGAGGTCTGCCCCTGCACTGCTGGGGGATGGGGGTGGTGGTAGACATGGGTGGGGGCCTGGTGGAGGCTGCCCCTGCACTGCTGCGGGGTGGGGGTAATAGGGGACATGAGTGGGGGCCTGGTGGAGGCTGCCCCTGGTGGATTGGGGGTGGGGGTGATGGGAGACATGAGTG